>NC_133468.1:40295000-40595000 GCF_048565385.1 Saimiri boliviensis | reverse complement strand
GAGTCCTTTGCTTTCTAGTGTGAGTTCCTGCCCTATTAGGAAGAACGCCTCCTGTCTCTCCTGGGTCTGGTCCTGTTGGGTGTAAGGTAGAACTGACTGTGGGGATCGTTGCTTATTGTCTGAGTTCCCCAACTGGAGCTAAGTGGCCAGTCCTGAGCAGCTTTGGAAGATAATCCCTGATGTTTTCAATGCTTCTTTGTTTTGTTTTGTTTTGTTTTTGAGATGGAGTTTCACTCCTGTTATCCAGGCTGGAGTGCAGTGGCAAAATCAGTTCATTGCAACCTCCGCCTCCTGATTTTAAGCGATTCTCCTGCCTCAGCCCGAGAGCTGGGATTACAGGCATGCAACACCATGCCCAGCTAATTTTGTATTTTTAGTAGAGACAGGGTTTTTCCATGTTGTTTAGGCTGGTCTTGAACTCCTGACCTCAGGTGATCCACTCACCTTGGCCTCCCAATGTGCTGAGATTACAGGTGTGAGCCATTGCGCCTGGCCTTGTGTTCTTAATTCTGAGGGCAATCATTGTCTTTTCAGTTATTTCACTGAGTTATAAAAATATCTTTCTTTTCGTGACCTTTATTAGCTTTCCTTTGATATACACACAAAATTAACTTTATATTGATTAAAAGTGGGTCAGAATTCCAATGCCACTCAGCATCTATTCAAAATGCTGCCTGCCCTTGTCTAAGTACTACCATGGCAGGGAGAAATCCTTCCCAGAAAATAGGGCTGAGGTTTCGTTAGCACAGTTTTCCATCCGTTCAGCAAATATCAAGTGATTGCACATTCTTTTTTTTTTTTTTTTAAATATATTTTTTATTGTGTTTTAGGTTTTGGGGTACATGTGAAGAACATGCAAGATCGTTGCATAGATACACACGTGGCAGTGTGATTTGCTGCCTTCCTCCCCATCACCTATATCAGGCATTTCTCCCCATGCTATCTCTCCCCAACTCCCCACCCCCCGCTGTCCCTCCCCCATTTCCCCCCAACAGACCCCAGTGTGTGATGCTCCTCTCCCTGTGTCCATGTGTTCTCATTGTTCAACACCCGCCTATGACTGAGAACATGTGGTGTTTGGTTTTCTGTTCTTGTGTCAGTTTGCTGAGAACAATGGTTTCCAGGTTCATCCATGTCCCTTGTAGGACACGAACTCATCGTTTTATATTGCTGCGTAGTATTCCATGATATATATGTGCCACATTTTCCCGGTCCAGTCTATCGTCGATGGGCATTTGGGTTGGTTCCAGGTCTTTGCTATATCGTAAGCTATGCTGCACTGAACATTCGTGTGCGTGTGTACTTATAATAGAACGATTTGTAATCCTTTGGATATATACCCAGTAATGGGATTGCTGGGTCAAATGGAATTTGTATTTTTAGGTCCTTGAGGAATGGCCACACTGTATTCCACAATGGCTGAACTAATTTACACTCCCACCAAGAGTGTAAAAGTGTTCCTATTTCTCCACACCCTCTCCAGCATCTGTTGTCTCCAGATTTTTTGATGATTGCCATTCTAACTGGCGTTGCACAGTCTTTGTTAGGAATGTCCTCGGTACTGAAGTTGCAAAGATGAAACAGACATCATTTATTGCTAGGTGTCTTTATCTATACTTTAGGCTACAAGTGAAGTATTGCCAGAAATAAAAGATCTTCTACAGATGGTTTTCACAAACTAGGTATGCTAACATACACATCATAAAGAAAATGTAGAGGCGGGGAAGAGAACAACACCTGTTAACTGTTTTCTGAAACTTATTTATGAAAATCTCAAATGGAGTATCTATATCACACAGGTATTATGTATGACTTTTAGCCAGGATGGGTTGTTGGGAAGATTTTTGGCCAGGAACTGCATTGTTATGAGAAGAAAGAAGAGAATGTTTTATTTCTGTTTGGCCCAAACTTTAGAAATAGGAGTAATATATACTGAGCATTACATGATGTTTATTTGTGTCTTATTTGGTATATCGCTATGGCATTAGGATGAAAATTTTGGGATCTTCAGTTCTGGCTTTGTCATCTTCCAATGAGATGAATTATGCTTGTTAGTTAATCTGCTGACTGTAATTGTGATTATCCAAGATGAGGAAGCTGTTCAGGATAAGAGAAATGTCCGATCAACTTGCTTAACCAAAAATTCCAAAGAATTAGAATAACACAGCAGAGTTTAGTTGTGAAAGGGTTAAGATTTGGGCACCGTGAAGAGAACAGATTGTGTGTGTGTGTGTGTGTGTGTGTGTGTGTGCGCGCGCGCGCGTGAGACAATGGGAAACAGCACTATAGATTTGCTGTTGAAATGTCCTGTGTCTCTCGTTCCCTGGACTGTCTCTCTTTTCTCCGGGAACGCTTCCCATGAGAAATTTAGAGGCTGTTTCAATTTCTGTCATATTTCCGTGAGGACAGTGCGAGAAGACATGGCGTTCAGCCCTTGTTTTTGGAAGGGCCGCTGTAACAGCCTCTGGTGCAGAGCAGGAAATAGAAATGTGCTCTTAGGAAGGGGACAGCCGAGCCTCACGTATGCTTCTCAGTGCCTCAGTTGTGAGACGATCAGGATAACTTTAAAAAGTTCGTCATTGGGGATTTTTGTTTTGTTTTGGGTTTTGTTTGTTTTTGTGATTGTCTCAATGTGCGACTATGATTGTGATATTTTTATTTCTGGTTTCTGGAAAAGATGGCATTGGCGACTTTGCTCTTAGGTTTCCTCCTTCCTCCCTGGCTGCTCTGTGGTGCAGTGTCCGTTTTGATCCCTGCCCATCTCCCTAGGACTGTGAGTGCTGTGGGACTCAGTCCGCGGCCCTCCTTCCCATCTCTTTACTCCCAAGGCTTTCTTTGTCTGAGCTGACGGCAGCTGTGTTGCTCGGGCCAAGAACTTTGTAGGAATCCTCGACCCCTCTGGCCCTCTCATACCGTACATCCAATCTGTTTGAAATCTGTCTTGGCAATACTGAGGGACTATGTTACCTTCTCTTCCCAGGTCCACGAGGGGCTGGTTTCAAAGGCAAGAACTTCCCAGCGCCATGCCTCCATCCACGTCCCCATCCGGAAACCTAGAGTTCTTTGTCTAACTTCCCCTTGCGCAGGCTGGGTAGAAAGCCCAGGTGAGCTTCCTTTGTTTAGAAAGCCCGCCAAAAGCTCTGAGGGAGGAGGCTTTGATTGCGAGCCAGGCAACCAATCCAATACCAGACTGAAGATCAATCACTCCAGAGGAAGTGTGGGAAACCTCCTCTCACCGCGCAGGAACTTGAATAGGGTGGGAGTAACTCCAGGGTCAAAATCCCCCTACTCCCTTACCCATGGGGACTCCATCTCTGGATCCCCTCCCACGGCAGCGTGGGCCCGTGCGCTCTCGCACTCGTTCTCTCTCTCTCTCTCTTTCTCTCTCTGTCTCTCTACCTAATAAATCGCTCTTCTTCAAAGCTCAGTTCAATACTTACTTGAACAATATTACCACGCCGCCAGGGTCCTCGTCCCTATTCTTGTGTGAGTGAGAGCCCAAGAACCTCAGGGCACATACCATCAGGGAGGGAGCCAAGCCTCCCCCAAGTCCCACGACCCCGGTGACAATGCCTTCATAGTAGAGCCAGCTCATCGGCTTTGCCACCTCCGCTGTCCACCTTGGTCCGGGCCACAGTTTCCTTTTTATATTATATTATAGTCTGTTGGCCACTTATCCCCGCTCCTCGCCCCTCTGTTCTCAGTGTAGAACCCGATGTGATCTTCTTTAAACAAAGGTCAGTTTATGCCGCCCTCTTCTCAGAATGCGGCATGGGCTGCCCACGGCACTCGGGTTCCCCGCGTGTCACCAGGCGGACTCCCACCCCTGCGTCTTTCACTCGGGTCCCCCGCGTGTCACCAGGCAAACTCCCACCCCTGCGTCTTTCACTCGGGGTCCCCGCGTGTCACCAGGCGGACTCCCACCCCTGCGTCTTTCACTCGGGGTCCCCGCGTGTCACCAGGCGGACTCCCACCCCTGCGTCTTTCACTCGGGTCCCCCGCGTGTCACCAGGCGGACTCCCACCCCTGCGTCTTTCACTCGGGGTCCCCCGCGTGTCACCAGGCGGACTCCCACCCCGGCGTCTTTCACTCGGGTCCCCCGGGTGTCAGCAGGCGGACTCCCACCCCGGCGTCTGTCCCCCGTCCAGAGTGCTCTTCCCTCTTTGCCCTCTGGTCCACCCCTCACCTCCTCCAGCTCGACCTTCCTTTCTGTCCTGACCGGCCTGAGTGACAGAGCAGCCTGCCTGGTTTTCCTCTTGCCATCCCACATCTTCATTGCCCTGCTCTTCCTCGTCTTCTGTATGTTCTTCTCACTTTCTATTATATTATGGAAATACGTATCCAAGGTGGCAGCCATTAGCCACACATGGCCCATTTAAATCAGTGAACGTTAAATGAAATTAAAAATTCACTTTCCAATTAGCCACATTTCAAGTGCTCAGTAGTCGCATGTGGCTAGTGGCTTCTGTATTAGTGAAGAAAGAGAACATTTCCATCATTGTAGAAAAATCTGTTGGACTCTTTGTTACAGAATTGATTTGTTATGTTTGATTTTTAATGTTTGTATCTCACTTGCTGGAATGTAAACTCCACAGGGACATATACCTGTCTCTGTTTTATTTATTGAGAAAAGCTCTCCTCAAGTGGTAGTTGCCACATGGGAGGTGATCCATATATACATGTTTAATGGTATGGAATTACCATTTTATTTAAATTAATTAAAATAATTTGCTGGGTGTAGCGGCTCACGCCTGGAATCGCAGCACTTTGGGAGGCCGAGCTGGGAGGACTGTTTGAGCTCAGGAGTTTCAGACCAGCCTGAGCAACATGGCAAAACTTCTTATTTACCAAAAATTAAAAAGAAATTAGCCGAGTGTGTTGGCACATGCCTGTGGTCCCAGCTACTGAGGAGGCGTAGGTGGGAGGGTCACTTGAGCCCAGGAGATTGAGGCTGCAGTCAGCTTGATCATACCACTATATTCCAGCCTGGGTGACAGAGGGACACCCTGTCTAAAAAATGATAATAATTGAATTTATTTTTCAGGTCACAAAATAAAAACATTCGCAACAAGCACAGTTTGAATGTTTTTATGCTTGGCCTGGCACCCCATTAAGTATTTGATGTAGTTTATTTCATTTCATTGTTATAATTGCTGTATGTGTGTGTGTAAAACCCCCATTTTAAAGATCGAGGAATGGGCTTGGAGAGGCTTGACCAGCATACATACTAGCTTCGTGGTGGAGCTAGAGTGTGAACCCAGGGCATCTGAGTCCCAGTGGCCAGGGCCTGGCGGATACTCCTTCCCCTTTCTGCGTTTTAGGTTGGTTTTAGAGTTCAGGTTCAACCTGCCTTTCTACTCAGCTGCTCATGGGGGTGATTGTAGTTAATAGTATGCATTTGAAAAGGAAATGTTATGCTTAATGCCAAGTTGTCTTGACAACATAGAATGAGTTTAAGAATCAAATTTTATTTAAAAACTTTGTTTCACTTGAGTTGAGATCTTAGATTTCAGTAACCTAAAAAATTATTCATCCATCCAAAAATACCGACATAAAATACATTCTTACAATTGCAGTTAGATAGGCATAAAAGAAGACGTCAGCTGTCACACTGAGATGGTTTTCATTTTGGTCTGCACTCTGTTGGTTTGATTTCTTGGGTATTTACTTGCATTTATTATTTTACATTAGGGGTACATGGGCATATTGTGTACTGCTGGGAATCAGACTTCTCGTGTACCCTTTACTCAGATAGTGAACATCGTACCTGATAGGTATTTTGTCAACTCTCACCCTGTCCCATCCCCTTTTGGAGTCTCTAGTGCCTGTTATTTCCATCTTTATGTCCATGTGTACCCATTGGTTAGCTCCCACTTAAAAGTGAGAACATGTGATATCTAATGTTCTGTCTTTTAGTTCGCCTAGGATGATGGGCTCCAGCTCCATCCATGTTCCTGCAAAGGACATGAATGCATTCTTTTTATGGCTGCATAGTATTCCACGGTGTAGTTTTACCACATTTTCTTATCCAGCCACCTGTTGATGGACACTTAGGTTGGTTTCATGATTTTAGCTATTGTCAGTAGTGCTGTGATGAACATACGAGTGAGTACAGATGTTTTTTAAAATATGAATTCTTTTCCAGTAGTGGGATTGATGGGTTGAATGGTAGTTCTGTTTTCAGTCCTTTGAGAAGTCGCTCTATAGAAGCTGAACTAATTCCCAGCAATAGCATGTAAGCGTTCCCTTTTCTCTGCATCCACGCCAATATCTGTTGTTTTGCTTTTTAATAATACCTATTCTGACTGGTATAAGATGACATCCCATTGTAGTTTGAATTTCCATTTCTCTGCAAATGATGATTAGGGATGTTGAGTGTTTTTTCATGTTACTTGCACTTTCTTATTTCTAAGGTGGAGGGGAGAGAGAGAAAGCGTGTGTGTGTGTGTGTGTGTGTGTGTGTGTCACACCTGACACCAATAACTTAAGCATACCCTGAGAATGACTGTATGTTCTATGTTCTAAGAAGAATGTGTGTTCTGAGCTCCGAGCTTGGGAGATCCACGAGGGGCCACCCCAGGGATTCATTCTCTTAGTTTTTTTCTGTGAAGGTTTTATTTCGGCTGAGAGGAACATCCGAATCCCTAGCCCTTCCTGTGGAATGCAGGTCAGAGAGGGGATCAAGGCCCTTTGTTTTGGGTTAAATAAAGGGATGCCAGTGGAGATTGCTGGGGAAAGGTACTAAGTGAAAATGCTGCATAAACTGCACGTTTTTTTTTGTTTTTTTTTTTGGAGACAAGGTCTTGCTCTGTCATCCAGAATGCAGTGCTGTGGTGCAATCTTGGCTCATGGCAACCTCCGCTTTCTGGGTTCAAGTGATTCTTCTGCCTCAGCCTCCCAAGTAGCTGGGACTACAGGTGCCCACCATGATGCCTGGCTAATTTTTGTATTTTTAGTAGAGATGAGGGCTTCACCATGTTGGCCAACCTGGTCTTGAACATGACCTCAAGTGCTCTGCCTGCCTGAGATACTGTGCCTGACTGAACTATGTGCTTTTTACAAGCAATTGTGGTTCTCCTGTGCAGCACACTGCCACTGGACTGTTCTGTTTCTGAGTCCCTTCAGTAAACCCTGTGTCTCGGCTAGATGCAGTGGCTCAAACCTGTAATCCCAGCATTTGGGGAGGCCGAGCCAGGCCAGTGATGAAGTCAGGAGTTCGAGACCAGTCGGCCAACATGGTGAGACCCTGTCTTTAAAAAAAAAAAATTAGCCAGACGTGGTGCTGTGCCCCTGTAATCCCAGCTGCTCGGGAGATGAGGCAGGAGAATTACATGAACCTGGGATGCAGAGGTTGCAGTGAGCCGAGATCGCACCATTGCGCTCCTTCCCCGGGTGACAGTGCGAGATTCCATCTCAAAACAACAACAAAAACCCTGTGTCTCGTTCATTGGCTCTGAATCTTTGCCAGCCTCTCACTCATGGTGCTATCCCTATTGAAGTCAGTAGGCGTCTGGCGGAACACTGTGTAAAATAAAATCACTTTCTGAACACTGAGGCACAACTGAAAAGTGGAATTTCACTTCAGTTTGCCCATGTTCTTTGTTGTTGTTAAGGTGACAGTGACTGGGATCTAATCCGTTTCATAAACCAGGATAAAGGTGATAATACCAAGTCCTTAATGAGCGTTTCTTGTGTGCCAGACACTCTGCTAAGGCCTTTACATGCATTATCTCATTTAATCCCAACAAAAATTCTCCAAGGTAGTTACCGTTCGCAGCTAACAAAATTACGTTTCAAAGATGGCCAATGAGAGACAGAGAAGACATATGAACATGCTTCTCCCCCAGGCCCAAGCTTTATGAGGAATCTCTGTCCTGCGGAGAAAATGTATTCTTCAAAAGGAACCTAGAAGTAATTGATTTAGAACTATCAGGAGTTAAGGAGATACATATTTTTTCCTTTGTTTTTTAACTTTCATTTTAAGTTCAGGGACACATGTGCAGGTTTGTTACACAGGTACCTTTGTGTCATGGGGGTTTGCTGTACAGATTATTTCGTCACCCGGGTATGAAGCCCAGTACCCATGAGTTGTTCCTTCTGATCCTCTCCCTCCTTCATCCTCCACTCTCTGATAGGCCCCAGAGTGTGTTGTTCCGTCTGTGTCCATGTGTTCTCAGGAGGTGTATTTTTGCCTACTTACACTCTTTACAAGTCTCACATTCTCTGTTAGACTGAAGGACTTTTAGGACAGTGTGTCTCTGAATGCCTTCTACGTTAAGTTAAGAGCAGTGCCTGTCAAACCAAGCTGCATGCTGGAATCACACGGAGATCCCTTTAGAAATGCTGATGCCCGAGGCCCCTCTCCAGAGACTGATTTAATGTGTTTGGGACACAGCCTGGACATTGAGATTTTTACAAGTTCTTTGGGTCATTCCAGTGTTCAGCCAGGATTCAGCACGTGTGGTGTGTGCCAGTGGTACTAAACGTGGCTGCTAAACTTGTCCGCTCACTGGAATCACCTGGGGAGCTTCAGAAACTGCGAGTTGCTTGTGCCCTCCACCAGAGACTGGCGTTTAGTCGGTCTGTACCGTGGCCTGGATTTTGGGAATTTTAAGATTCCAAAGTGATTTCAATGTGCAGACAGGTTTGGAGTCCTCTGGTTTTATGCAGTGGCTTCCAGCCTTGGCTGTATGTAACAACCATCTGAGAAGCTTTAATAAAACCCATTGTCCAGGTTTGCACCCACTCTGATGAAACAGACTCTTTGGAGGTGGACTTAGGCGGCAGTATTTTTTTTTTTTTTTGGAGACAGAGTCTCACTCTGTGGCCCAGGCTGGAGTGCAGTGGCGCAATCTTGGCTCACTGCAACCTCCACCTCCCGGGTTCAAGCGATTCTCCTGCCCCAGCCTCCCAAGTAGCTGAAATCACAAGCACCCACCACCATACCTAGCTAATTTTTGTAATTTTTTTAGTAAAGGCGGGGTTTCACCATGTTGCCAGGCTGGTCTCCAACTCCTGACCTCAAGTGATCTGCCTGCCTCAGCTTCCCAAAGTGCTGGGATTACAGATGTGAGGCAGCACGCCCAGCCTATTTTTGTTTTTGAGACAATCTCGTTCTGTCATCCAGGCTGGAGTGTAGTGGCATAATTATGGTTCACTGCAGCCTCAACCTCCCAGACTCAATTGATCCTTCCACCTCAGCCTCCCAAGCAGTTGGGACTGCAGGCAAACAGCACTATGCCCAGCTAATTTTTTTTTTTTTAAATTTTTAGTAGAGACAAGGTCTCATTATATTGTCTAGGCTAGTTGTGAACTCTTGGTCTCAAGCAGTCCTCCTGCCTTGGCCTCCCAGAGTGCTGGGATCACAGGTGTGAGCCACTGCGGCAGTATTATTTGAAGCTCCTTGTGACTCCAGTATGAAGCCAAAGATGAGAATGATAGGGGTCTTCTTTTTATCTCCTGTACAGCTTTGGACCAACTGCATTTGCTTTCCCACCTCTGGATACTTGACGAATGCTTGGGGCCATGATTGGTCTAGAACAGGCTTGTTCTTATGCAGATATTCTGAGTTCATTTTCTTAGATCAACATGAAAGAATGCAAAGCTAAGCAAATCATGCAAAGGGACTTACTCTGCACTCCAAAGAGTTAGCTAACAAATCTGGTTTTGCCTGCTTGTATTGCTGTAGCCTCACTAGAACCAAAACTAAGAATGAGGTCGTCGACTGATTTTTCTGATTTAATAATTCTAGTCCCACCCTGCCCTTTGGCCTTTGTTTTGTATTCTTTGACTGGTGTCAGAAATGAATTTGCCCTATAAAATCGTCTTTGGAAAAATGTAAGTGACATCCTCTATCTGCCTTATGTAGCTGGGTCCTTTTCACTGTCTTCTCCAGGAGTCCCGGGTGTCAAAGCAGAGCGCTTTGAAGAAGGAATGACGGTAAAGCACTGCGCACTGTCCCTCGTGGGAGAGCCAATCATGTACCCAGAGATCAACAGCTTTTTGAAGTTACTCCACCAGCGTAAAATCTCCAGTTTCCTGGTGACAAATGCACAGTTCCCTGCAGAAATCAGGTGAGTTGTCCAGCCTGTGAAGATATGCTGCTTGAATCTGTGTGCTTGAATCTGTGCTTCACTGCAGAGTAAAACTCATCGACATTAATCCATTCGAACAGGATCAGTGACTTATTACATACAAATGTTGGGCTTTGGGAGGCGAAGATGGTCCTGCCCTTCAAAATCTGTTCTGTTAGGGACAACAACATTAGTAAAAAGAATAGAGGCAAAGATAACTCCAAGGGGAATTCAAAAAGAGAATGATTTCTTTTTTCCAAACGGGAGAGGCAGGGTAAAACTTTCCAGAGAAGCTGTCATTTAATTTTTTTTTTTTTTTTTTTGAGTTGGAGTCTCACTCTTTCTCCCAGGCTGGAGTGCAGTGGCACAGTTTCAGCTCACTGCAACCTCAGCCTCCCGGGTTCAAGTGATTCTCCTTCCTCAGCCTCCTGAGTAGCTGGGACTACAGATGCCTGGCACCACGTCTGGCTAATTTTCTTCTTTTTTTTTGGATTGTTAAAGAGATGAGCTTCGGCCGGGCACGGTGGCTCAAGCCTGTAATCCCAGCACTTTGGGAGGCTGAGGCGGGTGGATCACGAGGTCGAGAGATCGAGACCATCCTGGTCAACATGGTGAAACCCCATCTCTACTAAAAATACAAAAAACTAGCTGGGCGTGGTGGCGTGTACCTGTAATCCCAGCTACTTAGGAGGCTGAGGCAGGAGAATTGCCTGAGCCCAGGAATCGGAGGTTGCGGTGAGCCAAGATCGCGCCATTGCACTCCAGCCTGGGTAACAAGAGCGAAACTCTGTCTCAAAAAAAAAAAAAAAAAAAAAAGAGATGAGCTTCACCTTGTTGGTCAATCTGGTCTCCAACTCCTGACCTCAAGTGATCCTCCTGCCTCAGCCTCTCAAAGGGCTGGGATTATAGGCTTAAGCCACTGTGGCTGGCCTAATTTTTATCTTTGTTTGGGATTGGTACTTGAGAAAGTAGGAAACTATATTTTGCTAATAAGGAACTTCCCGAGAAAGATGCGGAGTTGGGGTATTTGTGATAACTATTACATACGTGTAGTTTATTCAGAGGACAGAGTGTGTGAAAGAGAGTGGCAGGTGGAAGTCAAGTTGGGGAGGTTGGGACTCGATGGTCTGGGACTTCAAATGCAGTTCTTTAGAAAGATCTTGCTTCCTGCAGAGCAGTCTGCCAGCATGGTATGAAATGGGAGAGACAAGAGGTAGCAGGAACCTAGACAGGAGATCATTGTGTTTGCTCAGGTCAGAGTTACAAGGGAGGAAGTAAGTCAGCGCAAATGAGGGAGTCTTAAAAAAAGATGCTGTTGAAGGATTACTGGGTGTGGTTGACGACCTGCTTGTGGGCTCTGAGACGCAGAGAAGAGGAGCAGGTAATTACATTGAAAGGCCCAGCCATGTTGATTGCTAGGATTAGGGGTCCCATAACGGCAGAGGGCTCTCATAAGGAAGGGTTAGGTTTAGGTGGTAGGATGATGAGGCTGGGTTGGATGGCGTAAGGGAGGGCACTCCTGAGAGGGCTGATCAAAGGCGTCTCCTGGGGCCTCTGGGGAAATGATCTGTTTTTGTGTCCTACTGGGACTAGGCACACACTGTTGTGCCAAAAGTATTATTAAATTTTACTTTCTGTGAATGCCATCATGGGTTGAGGTAATGCCGTCATGGATTGAGGAAAATTATGAAATAAGATATTTACCTGAAAATGTCCAGCAAAATGCTGGGCACATTTGGTAGATGTAATTGAGTCTTTCCCTCTCTTGCTGGTGATTGTTCTCAGGCCTGCAGAGCGACCGTGGAAAATGACAAGATGTTAGTACTAGTCTTGATTGCCGTCTTCGCAAACAAATGAGGTGTGATGGCATATGGTTCCAAAGAAGGGTTTCCTCATTTGTAAACCTGATTGGTAAACGAGGAGGGAGACAAAAAGGAAGGAGTGAGGTGGCAGGATTGGAGGAACAGGAAGACCAGCAAACGTCTCAGATCCTGAACGTGCGTTTAAAAAGCGGACGGGCTTACTCTGTCGGGAATCGTCAAGAAAGAAGGAATGCTTAGGAAATGGAGGTTACGTTACTGGATTTCTAAAGCCTGCTTGAAGCTCCTAATACGAAGTGTGCTGTGCTTCAGGGAATAGGCATGGAAATTGTGTTGTATTTTTTACATTATGTCCTTCCCTGGCACAAGACAGGATATGTAGAAAGTAGCCATTTTAGATGCAGATCTGAAAAAGGGGGCATGTCTTTCTTATCCACTGAAATAGGTATTCAGAAAGAGAAGAACAAACCTGAGAGCCACAGATTACTGCTAGGAGATGGGAAGAATTTCCTCTAATGGGAGTCCGGTAGACATGCGTTGAGGATGTAATCTTTCAGTTTACCTTTTTCTGAAACAGAGCAGTCCTCCTGGCTTGGGAATAATGTGTGTGCCCAAATGTTAGGAGGTTCTAAGTGTAAGACAGCCTCCTGCTCCCACGTTTTCCCAATGAAAGATTTGAATTACCCAGAAAAAAACATCAAAAACAGAATGATAAGAATTGCCATGCTGGATACTGTGACGTGTCATAAGACCACAAGTTTCAAACACTCAGGATTATAGAGCAGTGAAACGAGAGAGTCTTGAGATAGCCTTTACTTTTAAACTAATACTTCAGGACTTGAGGCCTCTCTGAATTAAACTAAAGACTCTCCCTGCCGACCCCCATATCACAAGAGAAAATAGAAAAAGTTCTGTAAGAGGAAATAATCTTCCTTATTTCTGTGAATTAGGAGGAAACAAAATACTGGGTAATTTGTCTCTGGTGTCTTAATTTCTTTCAGAAAAATAAGGCTGTAGATGAACTAATAGAACATATATTTTGTAAGTTTCCTTTAATGTTGATAATGCTAATTCTATACAGCAAGTCAGCTCATACAGTTCAGCTGTTAGCTGAGTCTCTTACAACCGTTTCATCTTTGAGCACACTATAAAAATTAAAGAAAGAGGAGGGCAACAGGAAGGGTGGCTCAGCACTCAACAGGTTTACTTTAAACCTGGGAGGGGCTTCTGACCTTACACATACAGCAGGAGGTAATAATGTTCTCTGGGTGGTTGAGTGGCCTATTGATTTTTTACTTTTTTTAATTCAAAAATAATTTTTTTCTAAGTAACTGCAGTACCACCTATCCTCTGGTATCTTTTGAGGGGAGTCTTGACTTTGTCAATTGGTCTGCATTATATTCAGGCTGGCGGCTTTTTCAGGGTACTAAACCTTTTCCTAAAAGAGTTTCAGTCTTCCCTCCAGCTCCAAAGCATACGTGACTGTGTGTTAGTCTGTTCTCGCATTGCTTTAGGGAGCTGAGACTGGGAGATTTGTGACGAAAGAGGTTTAATCGGCTCACAATTCTGCAGGTTGTTTAGGAAGCCTGGCAAGGGAGGTCTCAGGACACTTACAGTCATGGTGGAAGGCGAAGGAGAGATCTTCATACACATCTTCACGCCGCGGAGCAGGAGGAAGAGAAAGAAGGGGGATGTGTTACACACTTTTAAACAGCCGGGTCTTATGAGAACTCACTCATTGTCACGAGAATAGCAAAGTCCCCATCATCCAGCCACCTCCCACCAGGCCCCTTCTCCAACATCGAGGATTACAGTTCAGCATGGGATTTGGGTGGGGACAGAGCCAAATTATGTGAGACTCTTTACTGACAGTTCTGCCCCTGAGAGGAGTTTTCACAGTGAGTGGTCCTCCAGGATTTATGGGAGAGCCAGATCATGGTTGTGGTTTCTGAGTGGAAGCAAACACCTTAGGCAAATGAGAAAGCTTTTGCTTTCTGAGTAGCTTTATGCTTTTGTTTGTCAAAACAGAGGTTCATAAAAGTGACAAGAATGTGTAACACACTTCATGTTAGTAGGCCTGGTGGTGATTATACAGGAGAAAAGCCATATCTTCATAGGAACATACTGATACGTTTTAGCATATGTCAGCTCTCTTTTGCTGCAGCCACCCACCTCAAAATGTGTGGCTCTAACTCACAATCATGTATTTAGCTCACAACTGCAGATCAGCCTGAAAGTCTTCTGGCCCTGAGTGGCTTTGCTTGTCTCAGTATTGCTCAGTGGATGAATCTGTCAGGGCTGGGTGGTTGATGATGGGCTAGGCTGGGACCCGGGGGCCTCTATTCATGTGGCCTCTCATCCCTCAGCAGCTATGCTGCACTTTATCACAGGGTGCCAGGGTTTCAGAGATCAGCGAGGGGGGCAAACCTCAGTGCACGAGCGTCCTTCAAGCCTTTGCTTGTATCACATTTGCTCACTTCACATGGCGGAGCTTCAGGTCAGTGAGAAGCACGCAAATCCAGAGGCAGGGGCCCATGGGTGCTGGGACGGGAGGAGTCGATGGCCATACTTGTAGTCCACATACAGCACAACAGACCACACTCGTCAAGGAGTATAACTTGAACCTGCTGGGGCTCAGCGTTCTTCAGGAACTCAGATGATGATTATAATTATGTGAATAGCTCAGGTGATACACAATCCATTTTCTCCTGAAGCCCAGAGGTCTCAAACCCGCACTTGATAACAAGTAGGGTTTGCTTTTCCTACATCATGTCTAACACCTTGTTTTGGAGCCAACATTGAGAAATCAAGAGGTTTTATATAAAATCTGGACTTTGGACTTTTGAAAAGAAGGTGATCTGGCAAAAGTTGTCAAGAGCCAAGGCGTAGGTGTGTCATCCAGGAAGCCCTGTTCCTCTCAGCTTCCCGTGTGCCTCCCGCCTTGCTCTCTCCTCAGCCCTGAGGCTGGGTGTCTTCGGCCACCTGTCAGGGGAATTGCGCGGTGGATTTTCTTAGAGCAGAGAAATTCCTGTCACCATTTCTAACAAAGTGAAATAATGAAAGGTAGGCTGAGAGGCCACATAGTCCGAGAAAAATGGAAGAAAACCTATCACTTTGAATAAGGAGAGAATATTCTTATGTGCTTCATATACAGTCTGCATTTTGATACACAAAGAACTTTCCCCTCCCCTTAAAAGTGGCTTATCTGACTCACGTTGTTTCCTTGGTCCCTGTAGACCTACGAGTTTAGAACTTTGTTCTAGAACACTGCACCATCTGTGCATTCAGCTTTGCAGTCAGAGAGAAGGCTCACAGCTGATGTCGTTGCTGCGACAGAAGACTCGAGGAGTCGTTTCTTGCACACTTCCCTGTGCGGTGATGCTGACGACACCCCCTGCCCCCAGATTTCAGCTGTATGTCCCTTTACTTTTGAACGCCTTCTTCCTTGAAACCATGCGGGAAGTTTATTCTCTTTCTTCTGCTGGTTCTGTGTATCTGTTACTTTGTTTGCTTTGTGTTTTGTTTTCTTTAGTTTTTGCTGAGACATTCACCCACATCTTTTAGAGAACCTCTATAAACCGGATTTAACCTATGTGACAGAAATAGAGCATTCCAACCAGAAACTTTTAGAGTACAGATTTTGTTTTCTTTTTTTTTTTTTGAGAAAGGATCTCACCCGATTGCCCAGCCTGGAATGTAGTGGTGGGATCTCAGCTCACTGCAGCTTCTGCCTCCTGAGTTCGAGTGATTCTCCCAACTCAGCCTCCATAGTAGCTGAGACTGCAGGTGCATGCCACCACACCAGCCAATTTTTTTTTTTGATTTTTGAAAGGAAATGGTGTTTCACCATGTTGACCAGGCTGGTCTCGAACTACTGACCTCAGTTGATGTGTCCGCCTTGGCCTCCCAAAGTGCTAGGATTACAAGCCTGAGCCACTGTGCCTGGTCTGGATAGTTTCAAGAGCACAGAACTTGTTCACAGAAAAATTTCCAAATGGCCATTTGCGGAACATTATAGACATTTCAAAAAAGTGTCGAAATTACATAGAGCATAATATCTGAACACAATGAAATTAAACTAGAAATCAATACCAAAAAATAATTAAAATATGCTGGAATTTAAGCAATACACAGTACACTTCTTATTTACTTGTGGGTCAAAAAGAAGTTACAGTGGAAATAGAAAATACATTGATGAATGATGATAGGTAAGAAAACAAAATATGTGTATGTGGGTTGGATGGCAGCAGAAATAGCAGAGCTCAGACCTTAAAAAGCCTGTTTCTCCCTGAAAACAATGAGAATTGTGGCAAAAATGGTCACAAGAGACGTTTTCTTACCTTTGGAAATTAAACAAAGGCACACAGCAATGTGAGCAGCATCTATTTATGAAAAAGTGGCTGCATCTTGGTAAGAGCAGGAGCTTTGTGATGTTCACTTGTTCTATTCTGTTCTCACTTTCCTAGCTCTTAAAGCAGCTTTGAAAACCAGCAGCTCACAACCACAGTGAAAACCAGCAGCCTGGCAGCTATGGGAGTGGGGGGAGCAGAACAGAGTGGGGACCCCTTCAAAGTCTTGTTCCCGGAACACTGTCATTCTGTATGACTTGTATGGCATACCTGGAAACTTCCTCTCACACGGGTTGTCTTTGAAGTGACTCAAGTTTGTCTGGTACAAAAAGCCTTCCTCTGATGTTTCATGTAAACAATTATAGATGATCATTTTAGCTTCACAAAGCTGCCTGAAGTGGTGGTAATGGCTAGGGCAAATAAGAAGCTCACCAACAAATGTAAAAGGAAAAGCTGGTCCCTGAGCTGTCACGGGGGACTTTGAAAAGCTCCATCGTATTCCTGGGAATCTAACACCACTCATGTGATCAGGGCAGTGGGTATGCCAGAGAAGACTTGAGAAGACCCTGTGCCCTTAGCTCCTCCTGAGCAAGCAGGCAGTGAAAACCAAGCCAGAGTTGCAGACCACCTGCCTGAGTGATGAAAGCGTCCCCCAACAAAAACACAGAGCCCCTCATCAAAGGCTGGGAGGCTTACCAGTTGGAAGCATTTAAGGACATCTCTCTCCATGCATGAGCTGACCGCTAAGCTAACCAAACAGAAACTTCAGAGGCCAAACACAACAATGAATATTGAATTTACCAAATTATTTCAGCGACAACAAACACAACAGCAAAAGAAAACCAAGAAACAATCAAAACAATATCCCCAAAACCAAACTACACAAACCTGGGTTGAGAGGTACCTGATTTCCAGAGTTGCCACTAACGTTATTTAAAACAATAGCCAGGCATGGTGGCTCATGTCTGTCATCCCAGCACTTTGGATGGCCGAGACAGGAGGATTGTTTGAGGCCAGGAGTTTGAGGCTGGCCTGGGCAACAAGCAAGACCCTGTCTCTACAAAAATTTAAAAATTAGCCAGGTCTTTTGGTGCATGCCTGTAGTCCCAGCTACGGAGGACGCTGAGGTGGGAGGATTGCTTGAGCTCAGGAATTCAAGATTGCAGTGTGCCATGATCATGCCACTGCACTCTAGCCTGGGGGACAGAGTGAGACCTTGCCTCAAAAAATAAATAAAATTTTTTAAACAGTCTAGTTTTTACTTTAAAAAAAAACCCACAAGAGACTGGGCGCGGTGGCTCACGCCTCTAATCCCAGCACTTTGGGAGGCTGAGGCAGGTGGATCACAAGGTCAGGAATTCCAGACCAGCCTGGCCAGTATGGTGAAACCCTATCTCTACTAAAATAATAATAATAATAATGATTAGCCGGGCATGGTGACGGATACCTGTACTCCCAGCTGCTTGGGAAGCTGAGGCAGATGTTTCATAAAATACTGTTGTAGAGCCACACACGTGTAATTAGTTCTATAGTAAAGTATGCTTATTCACAGAAATGGAAAAATTAGGCCAGGCATGGTGGCTCACACCTGTAATACCAGCACTTTGGAAGGCTGAGACAGGCAGGTCAACTGAGGTCAGGAGTTTAAGACCAGCCTGGCCAGCATGGCGAAACTCCATCTCTACCAAAAATACAAAACATAGCCGGGCTTGGTGGTGCATGTCTGTAGAACCAGCTACTTTGGAGGCTGAGATGGGAGAATCGCTTGAACCCGGGAGGTGGAGGTTGTGGTGGGCCGAGATCGTGCCTCTGTACTCTAGCCTGGGTGACAGCAAGACTGTCTTAAAAAAAAAAAAAAGAAGAAGAAGAAAAGTGACGAAGACAAACAGGCTTGTAAGTCAGATTTTCCTTCCAAGTGAGTTTGTCTCCAAACAGAAAAACAACTTTTCTGTTTTTAGAGCTTTTTGGATGTTACAATTGTGGTTAGGAGGTTGTTGGATTGGTGATAAGTGGGGACACAGGGGAGCCAGTAGCAGAGCAGTGCACTGTGCTGCCTTTTAATCCATCTGTCACCCTGGAGCCACTTTGGTGAGCACTGATCCGATGGTGTCACTGGCTACATAAATCTCCAGTAAGCCAAACCTGACCATGGCGCGATGTGAGACCTGGCTGCAGGCAGACCCAGTTCCATTCATCATGTTAGAGCCGTGGGGGGTAGCTCGTGATTCCTTTATCCTGCCGCAGCTCACAGCGGCAGGCCTTGGCTCTTCCGCTTTGGACATCCCTGGAAGTGATCTCATTATCTTCCTAATGACCTCTGTGTCCTTCCGAGATCAGCTTTGACTTTGACCTTGTTACATCTTTTCCACGATTTTGCCGCGCAAGACCAGCTCAGTGCTCCATTTATTCCCTTGGCATTTTCCCCACCTGAGTCACGACACTGAGCCTGTGGTGAGACTCTCACCCAGCTTCTGTTCCCTCCGGAGTGGAAGTGTTGAGGGCTGAGCCTCTCGGACCCAGTGTCCAGTTCACAGCAGCCCCTGCATGACTGTTGAGTGAAGCCGATAAGCCCATGTGTGAAAGGAATTCTCAGAATTTCTTCCTGAGAATTTGTTGTTTTGGCTTCTCTTAGGGCTTTGCAGTCAGAATCTGCATGTCACGGATCGTCCGTCTTCTCTTGGATTTTTCATTGAATGGAATACTGTTTGTTACATGTAACTGCTGTGACTTGAACACAGCCATACTGTGGGTTTTGCCATCATGGCGCAGGGTTAGGAGAAAGGCTCTGGAGTCATCTCTGGGCTTGAATGTCCTTGACGCTTACTCTTTTTCTTTTTTTCTCCCTTTCTCCCTCACTTCTTCCCTCCCTCCCTCCCTCCCTCCCTCCCTCCCTCCCTTCTTCCTTCCTTCCTTCCTTCCTTCCTTCCTTCCTTCCTTCCTTCCTTCCTTCCTCCCTCCCCCCTCCCTCCCTCCTTTCCCCCCCTTCCCTCCCCACTTCCTTCCCTCCCTCCTTCCTCCCTTCGTTTCAGATAGAGTCTCACTTTGTTGCCCAGACTGGACTGTAGTGGTGTGATCTCAGCTCACTTCAACCTCTGCCTCCCGGGTTCAAGCGATTCTTGTGCCTCAGCCTTTTGAGTAGCTGGAATTACAGGCGCCCGCCATCATGCCCGGCTGATTTTTGTATTTTTAGTAAAGACAAGGTTTCACCATGTTGGCCAGGCTGGTCTCGAACTCCTGACCTCAGATGATCCGCCTGCCTCAGCCTCTCCCAGTGCTGGGGATTACAGGTGTGAGCCACCGTGCCTGCCCTGATGCTTATTATTTATAGATCCTAGCAACATTACTTAGCCTCTTGAACCTCAGCTTCATCATCTTTAAAATGGGCCTAAGTAGCAACTGCATGGTTATTGTGATGATTCAGTGAACTAAACTGATGAGTAAAGCACACAGCAGAGTGTGCCCGGCTCCGTGAGTGGTAAATAATTCTTTCCTCCTCATTCACTCTCCTCCTCACTTCCTCCTGAGCTATTTGGCTTGCTCTGAAAGCCCCAGATTGTCTTAGAGATTTAGATTTTAATGTCACTGGATGTTTGGGTCACTCTGGTTATTTTTTTTATCCCAAGGAAGAGCTTCAAAGCCACTATTTACTTGGATTTCTAACAAACGTAAATGTCTCTTCTTTTTTTTTTCTTTCTGCAGATATTGTCAGGCCTCAGTCTACCTTCCAAGGTTCAGGAGATAGAACAAGGCCTGATGGTCTCTACAGAAAGGCAACAGGGGGACGGGGTTTTATGTTCTTCGGCACATTTTTATATATGATAATGCTTGACTCAGAGATTTAAAATTAAGACCAAGGGTCCTTACAATACTCACGTCAAGAATCCTTAGGCATTTTTACAGATGATTGGGCTTAATGCTGTCTGTCCTAAATACTGTCTCTGTTTCTGGGGAGCGGAGGATATCCTTTGTAATGACTCCCAGCAGTGCCGTGAGATCCTCCAATACAGGAAGAATTATGATGATTTTGACGATGTAAGACTCTTTTGCTTTTGGGGAACATTTGTTATCTCCGTGTAGAAAAGAGACAGGTGAGTGATCCTCCTGCGACCCTCATTGTCTTTTCTGGGTGAATAGAGACCAGTGCTAGACAGAAATAAGGTCCCTAAAGCTCGGCAAATATCCCCGAAGGTCTCTTTGCTAATTTTGAGCTCTTCACCATGAGCTCTGGAATTCTAGGGACCTTTTCCTCTTCTCCATTCTGCCTCTGCTCCTTGGCAGAAGAGCTCTGGACTTCCTTTGGAGTAGCATCTCAGACGTCTAGTATTGACTGCAGTTCCTTCCTGGCAGTGCCAGTGTCCAGGGCTTCCGATTTTGTAAATGACAGAGGTTTATAAAAGAAGTGTGGCCTTTGGAATGTACTGTTCATAGTCTTAAGCAGTTATGGAAGCATAGAAAAAGTCAGGGCACTTCTCATTTGACATCAGGAAGCTTTTGACAAAGTCCTGTTTAGTCAGATGATGATACCCAGTAGTAACCATTAAGATAGTCGTCTTTTTTTTTTTTTTTTTTTTTGGTAAAAGAAAAATCCAGTTAAGGAAGCATAGCTTGTCTTTTATTAAAGAGGTGCCCAGCAAAGGAGTGATGAGACAGAATGCCGTTTTTACTGATGCTTTTGTTTTACATTTCCAGTAATAATGTGCTTTGCTCAGGCGTGACCCGTTACCTGAACTTTGAAGGATTCCCTTAGTACATCGGTGCTGCGGGGGCGTCAGAGCACGAGAGCCTGCCAGTGTCTTCATCACTGCTTTCCCACATTTGGTCAGAGCCTCTCCACTTTTAGTGAAAGTGAATAGAAGTATAGACACTTCTGACTTTTCTACGTGGCACTAAGCCACATCATTGCAAGCATCTGTTTGGCCTATATTCCCTTAAAAATTTTGTCTGCCGAAACTGACAATATCTCCTAAAAAGTAGCTTTAGTGTCTGCCTGTGTGGCTGGATAAAAAGAAAAATAGGATTTTTGCTCTTCAAGATCTTACACTCAAAGATTGATAAGGCTGCTGCTGATACATATATAAAGCACAGAAACCATCTTAAAGTGGTGAATTATATGGCATGCGAACAGTATCTTCATTTTTAAAAAATGCATGGACTTTGAAAGAAAAAATGCATACATTTCTAGGGGGCAATCTGGAATAAATTGTGGAATCGTTACAGAAAAAGAATATTGGGAGAATTTGATCAGAGGATTATTAAGGGGGCATTTCTTTCTTCTAGTTCTAAATTTACTGAAGAGAATGAATTAGGAGAACCATTTGAAGGGAGAAGGGGAGAGGCTTTAGAAACAGTATAGTCTAGGCTGGGCACAGTGGCTCACACCTGTAATCCCAGCACTTTGGGAGGCCAAAGCGGGCGGATCACTTGAGGTCAGGAGTTTGAGACCAGCCTGGGTAACATGGTGAAACTCCGTCTCTACTAAAAATACAAAATTAGCCCGGCATGGTGGGGCCCGTCTGTAATCCCAGCTACTCAAGAGGCTGAGGCAGGAGAGTCTTGAAACCTGGGAGGTTTCAGTGAGCCGAGATCACTCCACTGTACTCCAGCCTGGGTGACAGAGTGGGACCCCGCCTCAAAAAAGAAAAAGTGCAGTCTAGGTTTAATGTATAACTTGAGAGAAATCTACGGCCGGGCGCGGTGGCTCAAGCCTGTAATCCCAGCACTTTGGGAGGCCGAGGTGGGTGGATCACAAGGTCGAGAGATCGAGACCAACCTGGTCAACATGGTGAAACCCCGTCTCTACTAAAAATACAAAAAATTAGCTGGGCATGGTGGCGCGTGCCTGTAATCCCAGCTACTCAGGAGGCAGAGGCAGGAGAATTGCCTGAACCCAGGAGGCGGAGGTTGCGGTGAGCCAAGATCGCGCCATTGCACTCCAGCCTGGGTAACAAGAGCGAAACTCCGGCTCAAAAAAAAAAAAAAAAAAAAAAAAAAAAAAAAAGAAATCTAGTAGGGTCGGGCACAGTGGCTCACACTGCTAATTCCAGCACTTTGGGAGGCTGAGGTAGGTGGATCACCTGAGCCCAGGAGTTCCAGACCAGCCTGGGTAACATAGTGGGGCCCCTTTCTCTACAGAAAAATTTAAAAAATTAGCCAGATATGGTGGCACATGCGTGTGATCCCATTGAGACACTGAGATAGGAGGGTCGCTTGAGCCGGGGAGGTTGAGACTGCAGTGAGCTGTGATTGCGCCGCTGCTCTGCAGCCTGGTGAGAATGAGACCCTGTCTGGGGCTTGGGGCTGGGGAAAGACCTACTAGAAGGACCTCCTCGAAATCTAGTAGGTAGGAATGAAGTCATGAAATGAAGCAGTGAATTTGAATTTGAGAGAAGTGGAGAGTGAGTGGTGTTGATGGAAACTGCGTTTTTTTTCTTCTGTGTGATTACGAGGTTGCTGCTGTTTTAGGTCCGCACTGCTTAGAGTTCCCCAAATGGGTCATTGTTTGCCACCCAAGGGGTGACATGAAACCCATTCCCACTCTTGGAAGCATAGGCGTGACTCTGTGTCCTTCGAGTAAGGCCTGAGCTTTTGGGATTCCTTCTTGCCCCTTAGAGGATTTCTATCAGTGAATGGATGGAGGGAGGTGGCCTAGCCGTGCAGACCCCATGTGGTTGGCAGAATATGTGGGTGGGAAAGTGAGATCAGAGAGCCCCTCTAATTGTGCTGGGCTGGTGTTGTCAGACCTGAACTTAGATCATACTTTATTCTTACATTGAATTTTAAGTAATTCATTGTTTTCAGTGTATTAGGGATTGTTTCCAGTCATTTAAAAAATAACCAGAGGCTGGCTGGGCGCAGTGGCTCAGGCCTATAATCCCAGTCACTTTGGGAGGCTGAGGTAGGCAGATCACCTGAGGTTGGGAGTTCAAAACCAGGCTGACCAACGTGGAGAAACTCTGTCTCAAAAAAATAATAATAATAACCAGAGGCCATCCCATTTTGTCATATTATTAAAATCATTAGTTCAGTCTGTTGGGGAGAAGTGGAAGTGCCTAGACCCAGTGAAATGTTTAATCCCTATATCTATTATAGATTGCAAGTTTTACATTATGGAAAGCCTGATAGAGGAATATGTTTTCTTTCTTTCTTTCTTTCTTTCTTTTTTTTTTTTTTTTTAATTTACTAAGGAACCTGAAGCCAGTTACTCAGCTGTATGTCAGTGTGGATGCCAGCACCAAAGAGAGTCTGAAGAAAATCGACCGCCCACTCTTCAAGGATTTCTGGCAGAGATTCCTTGACAGTTTAAAAGCCTTGGCAGCGAAGGTAAGAATTATGATGTCTTAAAAATAAATAACCCTCAGGTGTGTACTGAAGTTAAAAGAAAAAGAATGAAAGAAGGAAAGATGAAAGAAAAGAACTGAGGTACTTTCTCTTCTTTTCTCTTTAAAATAAAAAAAAAGTGAAATACAACTTTCAACTTTTTAAAGACTTCCTTCTTCAAGGAACTTTGAATATTTACTATTTGATAAATATTTATTGAGTTCCTCTTAAGTTTGTAGCACAATGCTTAACATATATCATTTGCCTTTAAGTCAGGAGTTCAAGACCAGCCTGACGCAACATGGTCAAACCCCATTTCTACTAAAAATACCAAAGATTAGCTGGTTGTCATGGCACGTGCCTGTAATCTCAGCTACTCGGGAGGCTGAGACAGGAGAATCACTTGAACCTGGGAGGTGGAAGCTGCAGTGAGTCAAGATCATGCCTCTGTACACCAGCCTGGGTGACAGAGTGAGACTCTGTTTCAAAAAAACAAATAGAAAATAAAAACAAAATAAAATGGCACAGTATTTGCAAATAACCTACACATATCCTCCTATATACTTTATATCATCTCTAGATTGCTTATAATATATAGTATATTGTAAATACCATGTAAGTAGTTGTTACACTGCATTTTAAATAGTTGTGTGATTTTTAATTGTTTTATTTTTTCCAAATATTTTTCGTCTGTTGTTGGTTGAATGTGTGGAAATGGAACCCACAGATATGGAGGGCAGACTGTGCACAGCCATCTTAAAATAGGCGTCTACAGGCTCGTGTAATCTGAGGCTCACACCTGTAATCCCAGCACTTTGGGAGGCCAAGATGGGTAGACCACTTGAGGTCAGGAGTTTGAGACCAGCCGGGCAACATGGCAAAACCCTGTGTCTACCAAAAAAAATACACACACACACACACACACACACACACACACACACACACACACACTAGCCATGCGTGGTGGCACCTACCTCTGGTCCCAGCTACTGGCAAAACCCTGTGTCTACCAAAAAAAATACACACACACACACACACACATACCCATCCCTTCTGTCTACCAAAAAAATACACACACACACACACACACACGCACACAAAAGCCATGCGTGGCGACACATACCTGTGGTCCCAGCTACTCACGAGGCTAAGGTGGGAAGATTGCTGGAGCCTGGGAGGCAGAGGTTGTAGTGAGCCGAGATTGCTCCACTGCACTCCAGCCTGGGCAACAGAGTGAGGCTCCATCTCAAAAAAAAAAAAAGCCTGCAAATAGTATATGTTTAAATATGAAGGTAATTTTCGTGAATTTCTAGAACCAAATTTCCTAAGCCATCAATAGCCTCAGAATGTTCACATTGAGTATCTTTTTCTGCAGACATTTGGCTCTTCTTGTGTGTTTTCACATGGCAAGCTTACCTTCCATTTCTTTTTCATCTAAAGTAACCTCCTGCCTCTGCTCTTGCATCAGTCCTCCTTCCTTCCTTGCTTCCTTTCTGTCACTTTTCTAAGCATTCTTTGTGCACTCCTGACATCTGACTGATAATGAGAATCACCCCAGGAGCTTAAAAAAAAATGATAGTTTTCTGGTCCTCATGGCATCTGAGAATCTGCTTGTTAGACATCCCAGGTGTCATTAGGTATGCAGCCAGATAGGGGAGTCACTGTCCCAGAAAACTTCCCTTCTCTCCGGTGCCCAGCGCTTGCTTTGACATCCCTAACCCCTGGCTGTCTGGCCCCAGTGTGCATTTCCTGGCTCCTTTTTCACCGTATTCCACAGAGAGGCCGTGCTTCCCTGCTTCCGTGCCACTTCCGCACACCTGGCTACTACCTTCTCCTTTCTGAGTCTTTGATTTGATTACTGTCTCCCCAGACTTGGGAAGGAGTGTCCTTTCTTTCCCTTGTTTGACTTGTAGAAATTCTGTGTACCTCCTAGACCCAGTTTTGTTATTACCTTTACTGCAAAGTCTTTTCTTATTACAATTAGCTGCACCTTTCTCCCTCTCTAAGTTTTATATCTGCTAAAAAACACTGTTTTTCTTCTGGTTTGTCTTAGCTGCTCTCTCCTGATCTGTATTCCTTACTTATGTCTGAATTCTGCACAATGTCAGGCACAGCACAGTATTTCATAAATGTTTCCATATTTTTCTTGGAGACTGGGTCTTGCTCTGTCACCAAAGCTGTAACACAGTGGCACCGTTATAGCTCATTACAGCCTCCAACTCCTGGGCTTAAACGATCCTCTTACCTCAGCCTCCCAAGTATCTGGGATCACAGGCACATACTGCCATGCCCAAATAATTTTTTGCAGAGAGAGTCTTGAGCTCCTGGCCTCAAGCAGTCTTCCTGCCTTGGAAGTGTTGGGATTATAGGCATGAGCCACTCCTCCAGGCCTGATAAATATTTCCTTTTTTCTTTTTATTTTTTTTTGAGATGGAGTCTTGTTCTGTTGCCCAGGCTGGAGTGCAGTAGCATGAACTTGGCTCACTGCACCCTTTACCTCCTGGGTTCAAGCGATTCTTCTGCCTCAGCCTCCCCAGTAGCTAGGATTACATGTGCATGCCACCATGCCTGGCTAATTTTTGTATTTTTAGTAGAGACAGGGGTTTCGCCATAATGGCCAGGCTGATCTCGAACTCCTGACCTCAAGTGATCCATCTGCCTCGGCCTCCGAAAATGCTGGCATTACAGGTGTGAGCCACCTCACCCTGCCGAAATGTTTCTTAAAAGAAAGAATGGGTGGAAACTCAACAGAGATTTGTGACTACCATATGCATTTTAGCAACTCTCCAGGTGTTTAAATCTTTGTGGGTTTTTTGCTGTTTTATGCTTGAGAAGTTAAATCTATGCCTTTATTTGTTATTACTAGTGATGTTATTTAAGAAACGAAAAAAGGCCTTACTTTGATTTCTAAGCTGTCTTGGATTTACATAGCATAAAAGTCAGAATGTATTTATTTATTTATTTATTTATTTATTTATTTATTTATTTAGAGACAGAGTTTTGCAGCATCTTAAATAGAAGTCGTTATCGTCTCTGTGTAATTCTTGTTGGAAAGCATCCTTGGGTAAATGCCCACACATTAGGGCAGTTGCTTTCTGAGTATTTTGTTGCAATTAAGAGTTTTTGTTTCTTGTTCTTGTGTCATTTTTGTTGCCTTGTAGGAGAATATCTGTGGCAGGAGGCTGCTCTTAACAATTTTTCTTTAAATTGACTTAAGCTGTTATTTCCTTCTGAATGTCTTATCTTATAAGACACAGTAGATGCTATTAAGCAAGATTTGTTTTACTGTTGCTTAACACTTAAAACGCATATTTTGTAGTTATATGTATTAGCTAGGGTCGAAGATTTAAAAACTCAAATACTGGCTGGGGGGTGGTGGCTCAGGCCTGTAATCCCAGCACTTTGGGAGACTGAGGCAGGCAGATCACTTGAGGTCAGGAGTTCAAGACCAGCCAGGCTAACATGGTGAAACCCCTTCTCTACTTTTAAAAATACCACAAAAAAATATATATATATATATTAGCTGGGCATGGTGGCAGATACCTCTATCCCAGCTACTCCAGAGGCTGAGGCAGGAGAATTGCTTCAACACAGGAGGCGGAGGTTGCAGTGAGCCAGGTATACACCACTGTACTCTAGCCTGGGCAACAAGAGTGAGACTCTGTCTCAAAATAAATATATTAAAATAAAAATAAAAACTCATATCGGATTACTATAAATGAAAGTGCTATTTCAGATATTTTAATTAGGACATCCATACTGTTATCTTCTGTTATTCGATTAGGCTTTTATAATATGCCTGGGCAAGGAAAGGCATTTGAAGAGTGTTTCTTGAACTTTATAAACAAAAAAATTTGATTTGTCCCAAGATTTTCAGCCCATTTCTGATCTAGTACTACCCAAAGTAGAAGGTAGCATATTTTGTTTTTGACTCTTGGCAAGTATAATGTTTACATTTCTAGATTTTTATCCTTTGTCAAAATGTTCCTTTTGAATACGAGGAGAAAAATATATTGGTACTTGAGTATGTGGGCTAAAAACCAATTCCATCAAGATACCAGAGGAAAAAATGTGTTAGCTTCAATTTCCGTCTGCGATAGCTACTTGTCAGATAGTTCTTTTTTTAAAAAAGAGAAATACATCTTATACAGGAAAATACTGCCAGCTTTTAGCAGTAAACTTTTATCAGCAATGTGACCAGATATGTTTCTGCTGGACTATGATTAGGCCAAGATCCAGTAGTAAGTTGAACTATTTAATCCTTTTCTGTGTTATATATAGCATTGAGATTCTTGAAACCTCACATTTAAAAAAAAAAATGGCCAACATAGTTTCTTGCATTACACGTTAACAGTGAACATTGGCCCGCTTTCTGCAGGTGTTAGGGTGCTCTGACCTGACGTCGTTTGAACAATGGGTGTTCCATTGTGAAGAGGGGCTTATTATACGTCAATGAGATAGCCCTGTAGCAAATATTTAAATAAACCCTATCATGTATGTGGCCTACAATTTGCAAACGAAGAAACAAACATTTTATATTTGGCCTTATCTTGGGTTATAAAAATATTATATGCTGATAATGGAAATTTGGGGGAAATAAAGAGAAATATAAAGACACATGGAAGGAAATTACCTATAATTCCAGGACCTTAATGCAGTAAATAACATTTGAATTACTTCTACTTCATCCACTGTGGGAGGGCATGCTTTTTTGCACATTTAATTCCATCTTATATGTTACTCTTGTATTTGTTTAACATCGTGTCATCAGCATTTTTCCTTGTCATTACACTTCTGTGACTGTCATGTTAAGGACAGCGTAGTCATTCATCCTGCCCCGTTTCCTGCTTGTTGGCCAGTATAGGGAGCAGCAGGAATGAGTGATGTCCCTGTGCCCTTCTTCCCAGCCTGGAGGCCTGACAGTCAGATTTTCTGTCCTTCGCACACTGAGGACAAAGTCTCAGCACCTCTGCTCACATTGAAGACAAAGTCTCAGCACCTCTGCTACTCCTGAGTTGTAGCATGCATGTTTCATCGCTTTTAAACATTTTTAAAATTGAATGCAGCCAGAGAGGATGTGTTATATATTTAACTGGTAGCATTGAGACTTTCCCAAAGGAGAAGCATAAGATAATGGTACATTAAATCGTGGCATGGATTTTATCCTAGAATTTCTTGTAGTCAGTGAAATGTATCTTCTTCCTTTCCTTCTTTTAGGATGAGCTCATCTCTTTTCTATGGTTCTGACAAGTTTCCCTTCTTCTTGACCTATTTTGTTTATTTCTGCCTCTCATCATCGATGCCAAAGTCTGTTCTTGAGCCCTAAACCATCTACCTGCCTCAGCCTCCTGTAGTACTGAGATTACAGGCGTGGCGTGAGCCAGCACGCCCAGCTGGCTTTTTTTTTTTTTTTTTTTTTTTTTTTTAAACAAACAGAGTGTCATACCTTTCTATAGAAGTAATTATAGGCCAGGAATGGTGGCTCATGCCTGTAATCCCAGCAGTTGGGGAAGCTGAGACCCGTGGATCACCTGAGGTCAGGAGTTTGAGACCATCCTGCCAACATGGTGAAACTTTGACTATATTAAAAATATAAAAATTAGCTGGGTGTGGTGGTGAGCATCTGTCATCCCAGCTACTTGGGAGGCTGAGGCAGGAGAATCACTTGAACCTGGGAGGTGGAGGTTCCAGTGAGCCGAGATCATGCCTCTGCACTCCAGCTTACAGCTTGGAAGACAGACAGAGATTCCATCTGGGAAAAAAAAAAAAAAAAAAAAGGAAGTAAATGTAACACTTCGACACTGTTCTTACCGTCTGGATTTAACAAATAGCCTTAAAGTCTTGTCTTTGGCCGTCTTCCCCGACTCCTTCCCTCCCCTCCCACGGTCAGCATTCGAGACTTCTGCGTGAAGGGTCCTTGTGCTTTCTCTTACCACCCAGGACAGCAGGGGTTGGTGTGACTGCTTATTTAATTGTCCCTGCTGTGAACTGAAAGGTCCCCTAGGGAAGGCACAATGTGTGTTATGCCTTTTTGTTCACTGTGGTATTCAAAGCTGTTAACACGGTGACCGACACGTGATTGCCACGTAAGTGTCTGGTCAGCGAGCCACCTGCATTTATCCACTCTCCTCTTGGTGTGTATTCCACTGTTCCCTGCTCGGTTCAGTTATTGAAAGCTTGGGTCTCTGAAACAAGACTGCCAAGGTTTGGATACTAGCTCTGCCACCTACTGTGCATGTAATTTGGGGCAAATAACAGTGCCTGCCTTATCGGGCCTAGATAAAAACACCTAGAAACATTATAGGAAGTAATTTTGTCTGAAGTTTTAAAGATGATGCCCTCTCTCATCATTTGTGTGTGTATGATGAAATATTTTATACATATGAAAGGATAGGGTGAATAAGATAGTAAGTATCACTGTAACTGTAGTCTAGCTAAGAAGTAAATATTACAAGTTCCTTCGCAGGCCCTGTGGACCTCTTTTCTCTGGTACTTCTTTTCCTTTCCTTTCTCTCAGAGGGAATCTGTGTCCTGTCATTGGTGTTTATCATTCCATACTGTATTCAGTATTCTATATTTGCTGTTTATCATTCCATATATATTTTTTAAAGAGACGGCGTATTAGGGTTTTCTGGAGGGACAGAACTAATAGGAAAGATGAATACATGAAGGGGAGTTTATTAGGGAGAATTGACCCACGTGATCCCAAGGTGAAGTCCCACAATAGGCCGTCTGCAAGCTGAGGAGCAGGAGAGCCAGTCCAGATCCCAAAACCTCAAAGGAGGGAAGCCGGCAGTGCAGCCTTCAGTCTGTGGCTGAGGGCCTGAGAGCCCCTGGCGGACCACTGGTGTGAGTCCGAGACTTCAAAAGCAGAAGAACTTGGAGTCTGATGTGCGAGGGTGGGAAGCATGCAGCAGGGGAGAAAGGTGGAGGCCGGAAGACTCAGCCAGTCTCATCCTTCCACGTTCCTCTGCCTGCTTTTATTCTGGCCGCACTGGCAGCTGATTAGATGGTGGCCACCTGGATTGAGAGTGGGTCTGCCTCTCCCAGTCCACTGACTCAAATGTTTATCTCCTTCGGCAACACCCTCACAGACACACCCAGGAACAGTACTTTGCATTCTTAATACAATCAAGTTGACACTCAGTATTAACCATCACACAGGGTCTTGCTGTGTTGCCCAGGCTGGAGCGCAGTGGTACAATCATGGCTCACCACAGCCTTGAACTCCTGGACTCAAGCAGTCCTCCCACCTCAGCTTCCCAAGTAGCTAGAGACAATAGTTGTGTGCCAGTGCGCCTGGCTAAATTTTGCATTTTGTTGAGATATGGTCTCACTGTGTTGCCCAGGTTGGTCTTGAACTCCTGGCATCAGGTGATCCTTTGGCCTCCCAAAGTGCTGAGATTACAGACATGAGCCACTGCTCCTGGCCTGTCATTCCATATTTATACTTCACTCTTATGTATAACTCCATAAATGATAGAGGATAGTGTTTTCCATATTTTAAAACTTTATATAATAACATAACCCTATGTATATCCTTACGCAACTTGATTTAAATTTTGACCATTTTTTAAAAATAAAAAATTACCTTTTTACCATTTAAAGGCATACAGTTAAGTGGCATCATGTACATTCCCGTTAAGTACCACTGTCACCGCCATCCATCTCCAGGACTGCTTCGTCTCCCCGTATTTTCCCCCAAACTGTGAAACTTCATACCTCCCCCCGCCTTTTTTTTTGAAACAGAATTTCACTCGTCGCCCATGCTGGAGTGTAGTGGCGTGATACCAGCTCACTGCAACCTCCGCCTCCTGGGTTCAAGTGATTCTCCTGCCTCAGCCTCCCAAGTATCTGGGATTACAGGGATGCGCCACCACACCCAACCAATTTTTGTATTTTAGTAGAGACAGGGTTTCACCATGTTAGCCAGACTGGTCTCGAACTCTTGACTTACAGTGATCTGCCTGCCTGGACCTCCCAAAGTGCTGGGATTACAGGTGTGAGCCATTGCGCCCAGCCGGAACGTCATACCCATTAAATAGTAGCTGCCTCCCTTATTTCTTCCTCCACGCAACTTGTTTTTCTTTTGTCTGATATTATGCTTGTGAGGTTTTCATATTGTTATATTTAGCTTTGAGACTTTGTAACTGCTATGTAGTCTTCCATCCTGTAAATACTCTCCGATGTAGGAGAAATTCATCCTCCTACAGATGGGCATTTGGGTTATTTCACAGTTTCTAACTCAGCAGTGAACATTACTGAGAGTGTCTCCCTATGCACATATGCAGTATTTTCTTTAGGAACTAACCTGTGGTTGGAAGTTGCTGGATCATAGAATGTATACATCTTAAACTTGAACTTGATTAAATTTTTGTCGTTGTACCCCAGGTTCAAGCGATCCTCCCACTTCAACTTCCTAAGTATCTGGGATTACAGGCACATGACATCACTCCGGCTATTTTTTGTATTTTAGTAGAGATAGGGTTTCACCATATTGGCAGGCTGGTCTCGAACTCCTGGCTTTAAGCAGTCCACTCACTGCGTTGACCTCAAAAGTGTTGAAGTTACAAGCATGAGCCACCACATCCAGCCAAATTTTTTTTTTAAGCCTTTGTGGTTTATGCTGAAGCGTCCAACAAACTGGGTTTTTCTGTGAATAAAGGATGTGCCCACTGCCAGGGCTCCTGCTCTTCCAGCATCTGGCCAGGAAATCCACCCCACCTAGGTATGGCAGCCCCACCAGCTCCTGCTGCCTGTCCCTGGAAGCCAGTCACTGTACCACTCAGGGTTTGCTGTTTAGATTCTGTTGTGTTTCATCATTGAACTGAACGCGGTGTACAGCAGACATTTGGTCCTACAGAGAACATTCTTATCATAAGTTCTTTTATTTAATAATCCTAGCCCTAATAGCTAACATCTGTTAAACAATCTCTTACTAAATTCTGATACTGCTAATCCTGAGTATGTATCATTTCATCTTCATACCTTTTATATGAGGTGTAGACATTGTAGTTCACCTTATTTTACAGATGAGGAAGTTGAAGGTCACAGAGCTGCTTGGCTTCATGGTGTATTTGTATGATCTTTCAGCACTTGTTCATTCTACACAGCTCAAGGTGGAGGTGATCGTGTCTGGGAACCTGAATACCAGCCCCTAAAGTCACACTGGTATTTGAACCCCTGTTTACCCCCAACGTGCTTCAGCTTGTTAATCGTAACTGTTTCCAGAACATAGAAGTTAGTCCTGCTACCTAAAGTTATCCTTTTTCCTTCTCTTATTTATTCTTTGAACCAGAACATCACAGTATGTTTCCATGTTACATAGTGTGATGTTAAGATTTTCATGGGTTAGCATAACTTTATGAAACTATAACAATTATGTCATTCTGTAATGATCTATTGCCAAGCTATTATTAGTACTACAGGAAGATTTCATCGGATCTGAACAATCTCTTCTGTTATAAATTGGGGTTTTTTTTCACATGAGAAGAAAATTGTTTTGTATTTAATCATTGTAATTAATAATGTGACATTTAAAGTGCCAGCGGATGAAGTATGATGACTGTGGAGTAGTGTTTGTAATTTGATGAAACGTAGGTCTCCATACCATACGTTGGGGTGTGTGTGTGTGTGTGTGTGTGTGTGTGCATATTTATATATGTGTACACACATTATCTATATGAATATGTATATACACACACTGACATCTTGTTATTAATGAGGGCAACGTAACAACCCTAAAACTATTGACCGTCAGAACTAATCATGTATAGTTGTCGTTTTCCAGTTGACTTAGTGATTGGCAGAAATTGCAAGTTTTCCTGTTTTCTTTCTTTTCTTTTCTTTCTTTTTTTTGAGACGGAGTCTCGCTCTGTCACCCGGGCTGGAGGGCAGTGGCACAATCTTGGTTCACTGCAACCTGTGCCTCCTGGGTTCAAGCGATTCTCCTGCCTCAGCCTCCCAAGGAGCTGGGATTACAGGAATGTGCCACCTTGCCCGGCTAATTTTTGTGTTTTTAATAGAGGCAGGGTTTCACCATGTGGGCCAGGCTAGTCTCAAACTCCTGATCTCAGGTGATCCACCCACCTGAGCCTCCCAAAGTGTTGGGATTACAGGCGTGAACCACCACGCCTGGCCTTTGTTTTCATATTTTCCTACAGAATTTTTGGTTGCGAATCAGTTGATTGAAGCAAACTCCTTCCTCTAGCACTCTCTAGAAAGAAAGATGGTAGAACTAAAGTTATTCTCAGCAGGTCCTCGAATTCCCACTTACTTGCAAATCATTCCTTATTTGTTGGTACTTTATTCTGAGGTTAAAAATCCCTTTCTAAGGATAAGTATAGAAAATTTTAAGCCGGGCATGGTGGCTCACACTTGTAATCCCAGCACTTTGGGAATGCAAAGTGGGAGAAACTGTTGAGCCCAGGAGTTTCTGACTAGGCTGGGCAACATGGCAAGATCCCATCTCTTAAACCAAAAAAAAAAAAAAAAGAGAGAGAAAAAAGGAAAATTTGAGACTGTGCCTTTTAAAAGATTATATTTGATAACCCTACCTAATAGGAAACAGTTGCGTTGGGTGAAATGCTGTTAAGCACAGGAATCAGCCCTAGCTAGAGTGGAATGATTGAACACTATGTAGCCAGTCTAAACAAGGCCTCTCTCTGGGAGGTGTGGTTGGGTGACGTGGTCTGCATGGCTAAGCCGTACAGCTTCCCTGTGTGGAAAGATTGGTGTGCGTGGAGGTGTGGGTTAAGACTTAATTAAAAAACAAAAACCTTTGAGGCGGAATCTATAGGAGGAGTCCATGAAGACGCCCTGCATCAGACATCTTGTCGGAGGGTCCTGGCTTTCTCATCTCTGTGGAGCTTAGGAAGTGTTTCTCTAAGGAGGCATCACAGTCACTGCCTAGGCACCAGAGTGAGGCCCACACTCTCACACCATGCACCTCCTCCTCCCTATTTCAGGGTACTGAGAAGGACTTTGGAACTAAGAAATATGGGAGGCAGCTGCTGCTCTGGACCAGGCTTTGTGCTTTTGTTAAATGCTGAAAACGACCTTCTGAGAATATGCTGGCCAGCTGCCTCCTTGTGTCTGATGGCTTTGCCAACGCTCCGTATTTCCCAGAGAGGAGCAAGGGATTCCATCCCATAAGCCTAGGCAGTGTCCAGCAAGCAGTCTGTATGATGGCAAACAGAGAATGGGGAGTATTGAACTGGTAGCCCTCTTGGTTGGTTTCTCTGCTTCAAATGTCTATTCTCAGGACCAGAAATTAACTTTTTTTTTTTTTTTTAAAACAGTGACAGCAAAAAAATTTATGCAGGAGGAAGGTTATAAAGAGAGTTTTGTTTTTAAATTTAAGTTTTGTGGGTACATGGTAGGTGTATTTATTTATAAGGTACCTGAGATACTTTGATATAGGCGTGTAATATATAATCCATATATTGTGAAAAATGTGGTATCTATCCCCTCAAGCATTCATCCTTTGTGCTAAACAATCTAATTATACTCCTTTAGTCACTTTTAAATGTACAATTAAATTATGTTTGACTATACAGTCAACCTGTTGTGCTATCTAACACTAGGTCTTATTTATTTCTGTTTTTTGTACCCATTAGCCTTCGTCCCACCTTCTTCCCCTCAAAACCTCCACTGCCCTTCCCAGCTTCTGGTAACCATCCTTCTATTCTCTGTCGCCATGAATTCAGTTCTTTTGATTTTTTGATCCCACAATCAAGTGAGAACCTGCGATGTTTGTCTTTCTTGCCTGGTTTATATCACTTAACATAATGACCTCCAGTTCCATCCATGTTGTTACAAAGGACAGGACCTCATTCTTTTTTACGGCTGAGTAGTACTCCACTGTAGATAAGTACCACATTTTCTGTATCCACTCACCTGCTGTTGACCTCCAGTTCCATCCATGTTGTTACAAATGACAGGACCTCATTCTTTTTTATGGCTGAGTAGTATTCCACTGTGGATAAGCACCACGTCTTCTTTATCCATTCATCTGCTGTTGGACACTTAGTTTGCGTCCAAATCTTGGCCACTGTGACTAGTGCTGTAATAAACATGCAAGTGTTCAATATATGCTGATCTGAAAAGAATTTAGATACAAATATATATAATAAATAAACTTCTCTAATGCCTTACTTCAAAACATGTAGTTATTTGTAGACCATTTTATTTTATTTACTTATTTTTTGAGATGGAGTCTCACTCTGTTGTCCAGGCTGGAGTGCAGTGGTGCAATCTCAGCTCACTGCAACCTCCACCTCGCAGGTTCAAGCAGTTCTCCTGCCTCAGCCTCCCCAGTAGCTGGGATTACAGGTGCATACCATGACACCCAGCTAATTTTTTGTAGAGGCCGGGTTTCACCACGTTGGCCAGGATAGTCTCAATCTCCTGTTCTTGTGATCCACCTGCCTCGGCCTCCCAAAGTGCTAGGATTACAGACGTGAGCCACCGCACCCAGCCTTATTTTATTTTTTTGAGATAGAGTCTCGCTCTGTCGTCCAGGCTGGAGTGCAGTGGCCAATATCGGCTCACTGCAGCCTCTACCTCCTGGATTCAAGCAGTTCTCCTGCCTCAGCCCTTGAGTAGCTGGGACTACAGGTACACGCCACCACACCCGGCTAATTTTTATACGTTTAGTAGAGATGGGGTTTCACTTTGTTGGCCAGGCTAGTCTCCAGCTCCTGACCTCAAGTGTTCCACCCACCTTGGCTTCTCAAAGTGCTGGGATTATAGGCGTGAGCCACCATGCCTAGCCTATTTGTGGATCTTTTTAAATCTTGAGTTTCTAAAATAGAGCAAGTATTTGTAATCCTTGAAACAAAATGTACACGCATGTATATGCACAAATATATATGCATGCACACATGTGTGTATAAATGCACGTATGTACTGTTGTCTCTCAGTATCTGCAGGGGATTGCTTCCAGGAACCCCAGATACCAAAATCCATGGTTACCGTCCTGCAGTTCACCCTGCAGAACCCACAGATGTGAAAAGTTGGCCCTCTCTATTTTGAGGTTCCCACATCCTTTGAGTACTGCCCTTTATATTTGCAATTGGTTGAATCTGTGGATGCTGAAGGAACCCAGAAATACAAAAGGCTAACTGCATATTGTGTGTGTGTGTGTGTGTGTGTGTGCGCACACACGTACACTCAAATAAGTTCAGGTCCTTAAACTGTATTAAAAATAAAAAAGAGGTTTCATTTCCCTCTTAAGATTATCTTCTTTGTGAATCATCATTTTTCTTCATGCTCTGTTCAAGAGGAACAGAATCTCTTGTGAGTGAGTCCGTTTTTACGCAGCTAATAAAGACACGGAGACTCAGCAATTCACAAAACAAAGAGGTTTAATTGGACTTACAGTTCCACATGGCTGGGGATGCCTCACAGTCGTGGTGGAAGGCAAGGAGGAGCAAGTCAGATCTTACATGGATGGTGGCAGGCAAGAAATGAGAGAGCTTGTGTGGGGGATGTCTCTTTTTCAAACCGTCAGAGCTAGTGAGACTCATTCACTGTCATAAGGACAGTTTGGGAAATACTTGCCCCCTTGATTCATTTACCTCCCACCAGGTCCCGGTGGGATTTGGATGGGGACACAGTCAAACCTTATGACCTTGTTCTTTGCCTTTAGACTTCATAAAATATTTTTCCAGCCTCCTGTTCTTTCCTTGAATTTTTCTCACTCACGTAATGGTGTGTTTTGAGATTGGAATAGTTCTGGAAAGAAAAAAAAAAAAGCTTTTTAAATAAAATTTTTTAAAGTTAGTAAGGTGAATAAAGTTGGTAAACTTTTAAGAAAGTTTAAAGTTGGTACAAAAATGTCTTAAACATACTGAAAATACTACTGCCAACCATTAAATAAAGATGTATAAGCCAACAGAAAATAAAAAAATAGAAAAATAAGAAAAAAAACCAAATCCTTTAATGAAATCCACACAGCCATTAAATATAAATAAAAATCTTAGTGAGGAAGTGAGTAGTCTCATATACCTCTGGTGAGAATATAAATTGCTTCCACTCATCTTTGAAGGTCACTTTTGTGGTACCTGTTAAAATAAAAAATGTGCACTTTGAGTGAACAGTTCACATCTAGTAATTTACCCTGAGACTACATTCATGTGAAGAAAAATATATACAAGATTACTCACAGTGACATTTATAATAGCGGAAGATTGGAAGCAAACTAAATATCCATCAGTCAGCAGCCAGTTAAATAAGTTAAGATACAACCACATATTGAATTAGTTTTGACTCAAGTGTCTGGGGGTGGAGGTAGACCTTTGGCTGTATTCTTCCTTATACCTTTTCTGAGTATTACTTATTTTTAAAAAGGACACCTGTCAGAAGCCACCCCTAAGAAGATCATTTTTCTAAGGAAGAATAACCTAAAAAGCTATTATTTTCTATTTTGTAGTTATTTTTCTGGGGAAAAATAGCCTCTAAATGTTTATCTTTATTCATTTATTTTCTGTCTCTCTGACCAGAGAACAGGGCCCTTAGTCACTGGTCCCCAGAAACTAGAAGAATCTTTACTGGGTATTAAACACTCAATAAGTATTTGTTGAGTGAATCAGTGTAGTTTGTACAGTTTCGTTCTTTTTAACATTTATTTACAGACTAGAATATTAAGCTTTATGCAAATGTAAGAGGGCGTCACAAAAATAAAAATACATAATGTATATTTATTTTCCCTAAATATTCTAACCAACACACAAAATAATTTTCCAGGTCTTATACTAGTAATTGCTCAACGTGAGTATGTTGTTTGAGCACCATTTGGTACAGTGGTTACTGAAAGCACTGAGTTTTCCTTTCATGCTCCATTTATTCCCCCGCCTTTTGGAAGCTTTCAGACAGAGATTGTTTTTACAGTTAGTGTTTGTCTAGTCAACATATTTCACTGGAACCCCCTGGTGGTCTTTCTACTCTTCAGAAAGCGAGCATAGTGTGAGTATTTGACTCCCATGGCACCATACCATAATAGCTATGCAACCTTGGCCAAGCTCCTGAACCTCTGTGAAGTGGGGTTAAGAGTACTTCCTAGTTGGAATTAAATGATAACATATGAGGCCTGGCATGGTAGCTCACACCCGTAATCCGAGCAGTTTGGGAGGCCAAGGCAGGTGAATCACTTGAGGTCAGGAGTTTGAGAGCAGCCTGACCAACATGGGGAAACCCCCCCTCTACTGAAAATACAAAATTAGCTGGGCGTGGTGGTGTGCGCCTGTAATTCCAGCTACTCAGGATCCTGAGACAGGAGAATGGCCTGAATCCAAGAGGCAGAGGTTGCAATGAGCCAAGAATGTGCCATTGCACTCCAGCCTGGGCAACAAGAGTGAAACTCTGTCTGAAATAAACAAAACAAAAAACAGAAATGACACATGAAGACTCTTAATACATTGCTTGGCATATGGGCTTAGTCATGTCAGTGCTATTATTATTTGGAGACAGGGTTTTGTTCTGTCAGCCAGGCTGAAATGCAGCAGCACAGTCATGGTTTGATGCAGCCTGGAACCCCTGGGCTCCAGTGACCCTCCCAGCTCAGCTGCCTGAGTAGCTGGGACTCCAGGCATGTGCCACCATGTGCAGCTAATTTTTTTTTTTTTTTAAAGAAATGGTGTCTCACTGTGTTGCCCAGGCTGGTCTCCAACTCCTGGCCCCAAGCAGTTTTCCCACCTTGGCCTCCCAAAGGACTGGGATTACAGATGTGAGCTACCACATCCAGCCAGTGCTGCTATTATTATGATTTAATTGACTGTTGTTACTACTTTTTTAGACAGAGCCTTGCTCTGTTGCCCAAACTGGAGTGTAGTGGTGTGATATCAGCTCACTGCAGCCTCTGCCTCCCAGGTTCAAGCAGTTCTCCTGCCTCAGCCTCCCAAGTAGCTGGAACTACAAGCACAAGTCGCCATGCCTGGCTGATTTTTTGTTTGGATTTTTTTTAGAGGCAGGGTTTCACTATGTTGACCAGGCTAGTCTTGAACTCCTGGCCTCAGTGGTCTCCTGTCTTGGCCTCCCAAAGTGGTGGGATTACAGGCATGAGCCACTGCACCTGGCCAGCCAGTGCTATTATCAATAAAATTAGTTCAGAATTAGGCCAGGTGCAGTGGCTCACATCTGTAATCCCGACACTTTGGGAGGTTGAGGTGGGTGTATCACCTGAGGTTAGGAGTTCGAGACCAGCCTGGCCAACATGGTGAAACCCTGGGTCTACTAAAAACGCAAAAAAAATTTACTGGGCACAGTGGCGGGTGCCTGTAATCTCAGCTACTTGGGAGGCTGAGGCACTAGAATCTCTTGAACCCAGGAGGTAGAAGTTGGAGTGGAGATCTTGCCCTTTTACTCCAGCCTGGGGCAACAAGAGTAAAATTCCATCTCAAAAAAAAAAAAAAAAGAAGAAAGGAAAGAAAAAAATTAGTTCAGAAATAAGTAGTGGTTGTTTGCCTCTGAGAATAATTTTCGCATATAAATGACTGTCAATATTTTGGAGGCTTTGTTTATACTCTAGTCATTTCCACCAACTCTTACTTTGAGCCCAGCATATTTTAAGTTCTGTGCTAGGCAGGTGGATGTAATCACAACTAGCATGTGGACTTTGCCTCAGAGGAGTTGTGTGTGTGGGAGACACATAGTTTCAGGACTTGGTGACAAGTGCTGGGGTACGTGTATGTACCAGGACTACAAAGAGCATGAGGAGAGATCAGAAAAGGCATTCTGCAAGAGGTGATAGCGGAACTGAGACTTAAAATTCCGTGTTATTTAATGCATATGTTATTAATCTGGTATAAACTGAAAATGTCACCGACTGATAGGAGTTAGAAGCAAGCTTTTCCTCCAGTCTGACCCCCAGCTGCTCTGTGTTCCTTAGGAGTCACCACTGATTACTAAGGAGCCTTCCCATTTGTGGAAGCAGGCAGAGGTGGGTGATTTGAGCACGCACACGTGGCTGCTGAAGCAGTTCAGTTCCACCGGAATCCAGGAGCATAGGGCTGTGTGGGGAGTGGAATGACAGTGGATAAGCTGGAGTGTTGAGAAGAAATTTTCTCAGCTTTCCTGTTAAAAAACAAATCTACACTGCTCCAAAAATGGGAAATGGTCCTAATGATCTAGCCGTCCACGAGCTAATCATGCCCAACACATCAAGAGAGCTTTCAAAAGGTTGTTAAAATAATTCTGTGACTCCAAAAACATTCAAGTAATCATTTGACAGAAGCTGAGAAAGCATTTTTTGATGTATACTAATATACTAAGTAGATAATTTATTTAAAAATGTTTGAGCAAAATCATTTATAATAGTCTATAACTGGCTGGGCATGGTGGCTTATGCCTGTAATCCCAGGACTTTGGGAGGCCGAGGTGGACGGATCACGAAGTCAGGAGTTCGAGACCAGCCCTGACCAACATGGTGAAACCCCGTCTCTACTAAAAATACAAAAATTAGCCAGGCATGGTGGCGTGTGCCTGTAGTCCCAGCTACTCAGGAGGCTGAGGCAGGAGAATCACTTGAACCCAGGAGGCAGAGGTTGTAGTGAGCCAGGATCATGCCACTGCCCTGCAGCCTGGGCGACAGAGCAAGAGTCTGTCTCAAAAACAACCCAACAAAACCAAAAATAGTGTATCACTTTTGAGTTATGGATGACATTTTCTCATGTTTTCCGGTTTCCACTAAAAACAAAATCTATGATAACATTACAGAAAACTATTTGTATTTTATCTTTAAAAATGTGATGAAATTTTATATGTCATTAATGTAGCAATGGATCATTAATTCAGTAGACATTTCTAGAACTCAGTGGCCTAGATGACCAAACACACATGTAGTGTGTGTCATGGGAGGGTAACTTTCATGACCAAAGCCTTTTCCCATTTGAGAAGGTATCTGTTATGTGAAGCTAGCTGTATGTTAAGGTCAGCCTTGAGTAGATTATGGTTTGAATAGTAGTGACACACAACTACCTAAAAAATAAGAGAAATGGTTTTCAAGATCTGACTAGCCACAAGGGAGTAGAATTTTCTCTACCCTTTGACTTTCGTTTCATACATACATCATCAGATTGTCTGAAGAGTATAGGAACATACATCTCTTCCAAATACAGGCACACCCTACGGGTCACCTCTTTGTAGGTTGCTGGTTTTCCAAAACAAAATTTCTGTATTTTTCTTGTTTTTTTTTTTTTGAGGTGGAATCTTGCTCTGTCGCCCAGGCTGAAGTGCAGTGGCGTGATCTTAGCTTCCTTCAGCCTTCACCTCCCAAATCAAGCAATCATCCTGCCTCAGCCTTCCAAGTAGCTGGGACTACAGGCGTGTGTCACCACGCCTGACTAATTTTTGTATTTTTTATAGAGACAGGGTTTCGCCATGTTGCCCAGCCTTGTCTTGAACTCCTAAGCTCAAGCAGTCCTCCTACCTCGACCTTCCAAAGTGCGGAGGTCGCAGGCATGCGCCTGGCCTCCTCTTTGTTTTTAATATCTGAACTTCCTGCAGCACAGAAGTCTTTCAGTGCAACATTTTTAATTGATATTTACAAAGGCAACATTTATATTTATTTTCCAAAAAAATGAATACAGCATTTTAAACAAAACCATATGCAGGAAAAACCCAGAATGCCAGCCCCAAATACAGTCAGTCGATGATGAGTGTCAGATGTGAGTGATTCGAAAGACTTAGTTATTTGCTTCTTGCTGCTGCTGGCACTGAGAGAGGCCACTTTCCCCTCCTGAGCAGTTGATGTGAATCTTGTGTTTTTGTTTTCAGCTGTTAGCAGTATTTTGCAGATTTTACAGACCAATACAATGGTTATTATACATACGGGCATTTTACCATTTTAGTTTCATTTTTAAAAACTCTGGAGATTTTGAATTGATGTGTAACACATTTTATTTTTTCCCAGTTAAAAGAATGTGAAGTATACTTCACTTAGCATTTTTGTGTATGATGTCAGATTTTAGGAACAGATCAGTGCTCTCAATTGGGAGATGCCTGTGTTACTATTGTTTAGTCATCTTAGATCAGCCAGTGACATGATGGTTCTTTAAATGTGTTGGGTATGTTTCCCATGGTCCTTTTTTTCTGAATGTCTCCCTGCTGCCCACTGTATTTCAAATAGCATTTTTCAAATTTGTATTATTTAGTTTATTATTGTTATGTTTGAGACGTTTTTCCTCTGTTGCCCAGGCCGGAACACAGTTGCATGATCACGGCTCACTGCAGCCTCCACCTCCTGGGCTTAAGCAGTCCTCCTACTTCAGCCTCCCAAGTAGCTGGGACTGTAGTCCTGTGCCACCATGCTCAGCTAGTTTTTAAAATTTATTTTATTTTATTTATTTATTTTTTTTAGTGACAGAGTTTCACCACGTTGCCCAGACTGGCCTTGAACTCCTGGGCTCAAGCAATCTGCCCACCTCTACCTCCCAAAGTGCTGGGATTATAGGCGTGAGCCACTGTGCCCAGCCTTTGTTCTTTTTCAATTATTTTTATGGTACTTATTTAGATAACACGTTTAAGTTTGGGGTCCATAGTTATAATCATACCGTGTACATAATTTTATGTCCTTTGCAACATAAGTAGCTTCCCATCCTGTGAGAGAATCTTGCTCTATTTCTTCATAATGATAGATTGCCTTCCTCCAACACTTACCCATTTTCCCCAGTGTTTTTATTTTTGTGATGCCTTCTTATGTTTGCATAACATATACTAGATTATAAACAAATGTTAAAAAGATCTGAACTGTCCAAACTGTACTCATTCACTCAACAAATATTTATTGAGTGCTTAATATCCGGTAAAGATTCTTCTAGCTTCTGAGGACAAGCAAATAGTCAGATAAGTCCACTGTTTTCTGATAGGAGAGACAAAATACAAACAAAAATATAACCCAGGCTACTGCCACTGAACACAGTATAGCAAGACCAATAGAAGTGTAAATAACAAAGCCCAACCACTTAGTAATTCAGAAGAGTTACTTTTAATTTTCATTTAGTGAAAGGAGATCAAAACTATAATTAGAGATACTTGTAAAATAGTGAAAACAAGAATATTGTATAGCAGTACTCAGAATTGGACCAAAGGTGAATTGTATCACTTGGGATTCCGATTAGCTGCATATAGCAGAGATCCCCAAATAGTGAGGGTGTTACTCAAGTTAGGTATATCGTTTCTCGTAATGTCATAGAAGCCTGAAAATAGGTGAACTAGAGGCTGATACAGTGGCTTCACATGTCCTCAGAGACTCTGAGTCCTATCTTCTTTGACATTCAACAGATGACTTTCATTCTGCAGTTTACTTCATGGTTCATAATTGTTGCTAGAGCTCCAGCCATTATGTTGGCATTCCAGCCTTCATTTTGATTAGATAGTACAGCGATGGGTACAAGAAGGGCACAGCTTCTTTCTTTTAAAACAATTTGCCTAACTCTTCCATTTATATCTTGTTAGCCAGAAGTAGGTGTCTTAGCCACCCCTTGCTAGAGGGAGACTGGGAAATAGGTTCTTTTAGCGGAGTCGGCCCTCCGTATCCACGGGTATTGTCCTTGCAGATTGAACTAACCGCACATTGAAAGTATTTAGAGAAATATAACAATACAACAATAAAAAGATACAGTATGAGGACTACCTAGCATTTACATTGTATTAGCCATTGTAAGTAATCTAGAGATTATTTAAAGTACGTTGGAGAATGTGCATAGGTCAAATGCAAACACGACATCATTTTATGTAGGAAACTGGAGCATCCATGGGTTTTGGAGTCCATGCGGGTCCTGGAGCCAGTCCCCCACAGATCATACATTGCTGTGGCCAAGTAGCTCAAGTGCACTTTTTTTTTTTTTTTAAGTTCAAATACATGCACGTGGTTTACATAGATAAACCTATGTCACAGGGGTACGTTGTCCACATTATTTCATCACCCAGGTATTAAGCCTGGTACTCATTCATTTTTTTCCTGCTCCTCCCACTCTCCACTCTCTGATAGGCCCCAGAGTGTGTTGTTCCCCTCTGTGTGTCCATGTGTTCTCATCATTTAGCTCCGTCCTATAAGTGAGAGCATGCAGTAATTGGTTTTCTGTTCCCTGTGTTAGTTTGCTGAGGACAGTGGTCTCCAGCTCCTTCCATGTCCCTGCAGAGGACTTGAGCTTGTTCTTTTTTATGTCTGCAAGGTACTCTGCTTATAAGGACAAAGGAGAGAACAGGGATTGGGGGACATCTAGTCATCTACTAGTTAGCTCGCTCAATAAGCTAAGCATTAAATCTAAGACATGGCAAAATAAGCCTATGGAAATTAGGGAGAAGGAAAGAATCAAGATAAAAGAAAAAATCAGTTAATTTGGGAAAAAAAGAAACCCAAGTATTTGACAAACCGGAGGTTATTGAGGCCTGTTACCTAAGTAATCTCAATGCTTTGGTGGAGATGGACGGCAGACTGTCGTAACGTTTGACAAAAAAGGAGAACAGATACCATCTTGGGATTAAGGGACGCAGAGGCTTTGGGGTTTGGGGGGGCGTGGAGGGGAGGGTTACTGGTCTGTTGGTTTGAAAGGTGGAGACTTGAACATGGACATGTAGGTAGAGAAGAAAAATGTAAGCGATAGTTGATCTTTATATGTCTCAGTAGAGATATGATGTATTTCTAATTTCTATTATCATGGTTTCACCAGTTTCTCAGGATTCTTGAGTTACTGTGATATATGTGTAAATGGTTTGTACTCATTCAACAGTGTTGTAAGAAGATTTAAAAAAAAGTTAATGAGAGTTCGAGACTCCAAGTTGGAACTAAGGTCAGTTAACAAGGTTTGCTTGAGAGATAAAGTGACTTTTATGGTCATGGATTTTCACCTGGCAGAGAATTGGGGGAAGGGACACTCCAAGAGCACCCAGGTGGTTTGAACTGACATTTTAAAAAACAACCATTGCTTTCAATTTGTTTTTAAAGATATTTACTTTGAAATTTCAAATAGCATTGAGGGAACGTTTTCATGTTTATCAAAAGTGTTTGGGATTTAAAATGATTGTGCCCACTGCCACAAATTGATAACAAAGAAGTCATCAGCCTCCCCCACCCCTTGACAAAGAGACCAGTGGCATTTTACCCCACTACCAAGAAGGTTTCATCCTCCTTAATTTCTTCTAAATGGAATTGTTCTTGGCCATTCATCTCATGGCTTATTTAAAAATTTTTAGCCTAGCTATTGCCATTTTGGAGATTAGAGTTGAACCTTTATGGGAGAATCATTGTGTTTGATTTATGACAGAAAGCATTTACAGGAAAGGGAAATTAAAAAGAATGATCAGAAGCTAATTTCTTTTGCTCATTGAAATTAGAAAGAAGGAAACACTTTATCAAGTTGACATTTGAAAACCTTTATTAGTGCATTTGGGAAATGAAGATAATAGAAACTATATGGGTTTATTTGATTTATGGCAGTGTGAAGAGGGCTTGCTCTTCTGATGTGAGCCCATAAGAAACTCATATACACATGGCAAAAACTCATTTGCCACCTTCGTAGGGATGGAAAAAAAAATCATGGCATTAGTTCCTTCATAGTCTGAGATATTGGACTGAAACAAATACCATTTATATTCAGCCATTTGCACCTCCCCTTCATCCAGCCACACTGGGGAAAATGTGTTTTGCCGGTTGGAAATGTTAACAATAATGTAAATGAAATTTGAGCAGCTCTTGGAGTTTGTTAGCTTCTTCTCTACCAGTTTCAGAATCTTTCTGATGTGATATTTTTCTAGCTTTGTAGCTTGTCAAAAAAGGGGGAAAAAAATCTCTATATTAAAAACCTGAAGGGATAGATGATCATTCATTCCTCCACCTACTGTATGAGCCACACCCTGAGGCGTGGGCAGACCCCGACCCTGTCCGGTGACTGAAGGAAGCCTCCGTCTTATTTTTGCTCATCCTTGTCTGTTGACTCCATTGACTTTCAGAGCTAACTATTTAAAGATTTATGTCACCATAAAGCACGTTTCTCTTCTTTTCTGTTCCTGGCTCATGAAAGCAAATTACCATCTTTCACGTCTATGTTCTTTGAAAATATCTGGTAGGCCCTGAAAAACCTGGGGAATTCCTAGGTTGCAGGTCCATTTGTGTATTTATAACCCATTAGGACATGAGCATGTCTGCACCATTTCCCCTAGGGTAAAGGCAGCGATTCTTTTTGGACTCCTGGTTGCCATTTTCTGGGTGTGGTGGGACTGAGCACAGGGATTAGAGGAAAGCTAAAGACCGCTGAGTTTGCTGGAACTTCATAATCTCTGGAAGGGAAATAGGGAAGTAGAAAAGCAGTCTACAAACCCACACACACAAACCCACCCTTTCGTATCATTCTTAGCTCCGGAAAACAAAACACAAAACCAAAAAACGACCACCTGCCCATCTCTTAGTAGAGGTGCAGTTTGAATACAGTCATTTCTTCATGAAACAAAGATGATATCCTACAACACCTGTGTCATAGAGGAAGTCAGGTTTGAAGAATTGAGCTCCTTAAGGCAAAATTTAGATCAAAGTTGGGAATTGCAGCAAGTCACTGAAAACCCTTCTAAATATTACCTTCAATAAGTGAAAGGACCAAGGAAGTCATGTTAAACAGAGAAGTATTAGTCACATTTTATACGTCTTTAATTAGGAATGGGTACTGTTCAATCATTTTCTGCTATTCTGTTTCTTTCTTGCAACTAAAATTTCAGATTCTCCTACAGTATCCATGAGATAATTGTGAATTTGCTTTGTTCTGTAAGTTTGTTTTGTTCTGTGTTTGTGCATAGTAAATAAAGGCTTTGCCTTTTTCCCCCGTCTGGCCCATAACTGACTTGTTGACTTTCAGGGTCCACTGGGCTCAAGAAACCCAGAGAATTTTATGCTTGAAATTAAAAAGCGATGGGTAAATCTTGTTTAATGCTTTGAATGTATCCTGTTTCAAACTTACTTTCTAACGCATTAGTTCCCTCTAGTGCGCGCCCGTGGTAACCACACCAGACCTCCCCAGAATTCGGCAGAGCTGCTCTAATTCCGCTGGTTCTTTCTCTCCCATTAGGTGGTGGTGGTGCTGCTGCTTCTGCCGCCTCCGCCGCCACTGCTGCTGCTGCTGCTGCTGCTGCTGCTTCTTCCTTCTTCCTTCTTTCTTCTTTCTTCTTCTTTCTTCTTCTTCTTTCTTCTTTCTTCTTTCTTCTTCTTCTTTCTTCTTCTTCTTTCTTCCTTCTTCTTTCTTCCTCCTTCCTTCTTCCTTCCTTCCTTCTTTCTTTCTTCTTTCTTCTTCTTCTTCCTTTCTTCTCCTCCTTCCTCCTTCCTCCTTCTTCTTCCTCTTCTTCTTCTTCCTCTTCTTCTTCTTCCTTTATTTCTTCTTCTCCTCCTTCTTCTTCTTTTCTTCTTCTTTCTTCTTCTTCTTTCTTGTTCTTCTTTCTTCTTTCTTCTTCCTCCTCCTCCTTCTTCTTCTTCCTCTTCTTCTTCTTTTCTTCTTCTCCTTTCTTTCTTCTTCTTCTTTCTTCTTGCTTCTTCCTTCTTCTTCTGCTTCTGCTTCTTCTTCTTCTTATTCCGCTTCTGCTTCTGCTTCTTCTTCTTCTTCTTCTTCTTCTTCTTCCTTCACTTCTCCTCCTTCTTCTTCTCCTTCTTCTTCCTTCTCCTTCTTCTTCTCCTTCTTCCTCCTTCCTCCTTCTCCTTCTTCTTCCTCCTTCCTCCTTCTCCTTCTTTCTCCTTCTTTCTTCCTCTTCTTCCTCTTCTCTTCTTCTTCTTCCTTTCCTTCTTCTTCTTTTTCTTCTTCTTCTCTCCTCCTCCTCCTCCTCCTTCCTCCTTCCTCCTTCTTCCTTCCTCCTTCCTCCTTCCTTCTTCCTTCTTTCTTCTTCTTCTTCTTTCTTTCTTTTTTTTTTTAGACAGAGTCTTATTCTGTTGCCCCGGCTGGAGTGCAGCAGCTCACTGCAACCTCCGCGTCCCAGGTTCAAGTGATTCTCCTGCCTCAGCCTCCTGAGTAGCTGGGATTATAGGCATGAGCTACCATACCTGGCTACTTTTTTGTATTTTTAGTAGAGATAGGATTTCATGTTGGCCAGGCTGATCTCGAACTCCTGACCCCAGGTGATCCACCCGCTTCAGCCTCCCAAAGTGCTGGGATTATAGGCGTGAGGCACTGTGCCTGGCTCACCCATTAGAACCTAATTCTGAAGTACATTTTTACAGCCTGGGTTTCTTTTATCTTTTGTTACTTGTGACTGTAATCCAGAAACTTCTACTGCTCTACCTTTTATTTTCTAGCCCTTTCTGTCTTACCAATACCTAGGTCTTTCTTTTTCCTAATGTCTCCATTAGGGGTGATTCAGAATTCTTACATATTTTCATTTAAATCTTCACAGTTAAGGAAAATACATAGAGGAATATAGCTACAAGCAGTAGCAGGATTTTGCAAACAGGAAACCGGTATTCAAACGTGAATTACTGTGTCTGATGGTAGAATCTGAGAGCAGTCATTTCCCAACAGAAATAGCAGAGACTGGTGAGGGGTTGGGGAACTGCAGCTCAGGGTCCCAAATCTGGCGTGGCCTGTTTTTGTAAATAAAGTTTTATTGGGACACAGCCATGCCTCTCCCTCTTCTCCTTCTCCTCCTCTTCTTTTTTCTTCTTCTTTCTTCTTCTTTTTTTTTTCAAGACAGGGACTTGCACTGTTGACCAGGCTGGAGTGCAGTGGTCTAATCACAGCAGCCTTGACCTCCTGGGCTCAAGCTATCCCCCCACCTCAGCCTCCCCAGTAGCTGGGATGACAGGCATGCATGGTAACACCTGGCTAATTTTTAAAATTTATTTTTAGTAAAGACCAGGTCTTGCTATGTTGCCCAGACTGGTCTGGAACTCCTAGCTCAAGTGACCTTCCCACCATGGCTTCTTAAAGTGCTGGGATTGCAGGCATGAGCTGCCATGCCTGGCCACCATGATTCTTGATTACATACTGTCTGTGGTGCTTTCCTGCTACACTGGCAGAGTGGGGTAGCTGCCACAGAGACCGTTTGGACCTCAAAGCCAAAATATGTACTATGTGGTTCTTTATAGGAAAGGTTAGCTGATGCCTGGATTGCTCTGCTGAGGCTTTACTCGTGATTGGCCACGTCTGCAATGGCTCCTAGTTCATCCTCCTGAGTGCAGTCCTGGTTCACCCTGCTCACCATCAGTCTCCTCTTAAAATGCTCTCCTTGTTTGTGGTCTTAGAACATTTTGCTCTTTTTTTTTTCTTCTTTGCTAGCACCTTCGCCTTCTCTTTTGACACTCTTGCCTGAGCCTATCATTCTATCCACGCTCACCCCACCGCCCTGTTTGCACACCGAAGTTCTGTTTCCATATTTTGAACTCAACTCGCCTCTTACACATACTCACCAGTTTTTTGTTTTTTTTTTTTCTTTGAGATGGTCTCTCCTTCAGTCATCCAGGCTGGAGTGCAGTGGCATGATCTTGGCTCACTGCAACCTCAGCCTCCTGGATTCAGGCGATTCTCCTGCCTCACCTCCTGAGTAGCTGGGATTACAGGCATGCGCCACCACGCCTGGCTAATTTTTGTATTTTTAGTAGAGACAGCATTTTACCATGTTGGCTAAGGATGGTCTCAAACTCCTGACTTCCCTTTGGGAGGCCAAGGTAGGCAGATCACTTGAGGTTAGGAGTTCAAGACCAGCCTGGCCGACATGGCAAAGCCCCATCTCTACTAAAAATACAAAAATTAGCTGAGTGTTGTAATGCATGTCTATGATCCCAGCTACTTGGGAGGCCAAGACAGGAGAATCGTTTGAACATGGGAGGTGGAGGTTGCAGTGAGCCAAGATTATGCCTGGGTGACAAAGCAAGACTCCATCTCAAAAAACAAAACAATACAAAATAATCTTATGTTTATATATGTAGATGTATATTTGTACCTACAAATCCATATTGTTTTAATGTACCATACTATATGTATAATGTAGTCTCTTTTTAAAGAAAATAATTACTTAATCAAATTTGCTCTCATAAAACATACAGAAGTATAAAAATGAAAACCACTGTGGCTGGGCCCCCATTTCCTTCCTGCTTAAGTTTTACTCCCTAGAAGGAATATCTGTTTATAATTTAGAAACTATCTTTATTGACGTGTTTAGCTTATACTAACTATACTTGAATTTTTTAAAGTACAAATTGGATCATGCTTTGCATACTGCCTACAAGTTGCTGTTTTTGTTTGTTTAACAATATAGTTAATGTGTTTTACCTCTTTGTATACAAGCAGTTTTACCTCACTGTTTAATTAGTTGCATTCTGTTCCATGAATATATCATTCATTCAACGACTTTCTGATGGTTACTTCCATTTGTCTGTGATTATAAACAGCTGAGCATACTTTTATTTTTCAGTAAACTTGCATTTTAGAAGAGTTTTATGATGATAGATATCATTCTTCTACTTCCCGATGTAGGACTCCCTTAAACATTTCTTGTAGGGTTAGAATAGTGGTGAGGAATTCTCCGTTTTTACTTGTCTGGGAAAGACTTTATTTCCCTTTATTTCTGAAGGATAGTTTTGCTGGGTGTAGTAGTTTTGATAAGCAGTTTTTTTCTTTCTATACTTTGATTATATCATCCCATTCTCTCCTGTTTTATAAGGGTTCTGCTAAAAATTTGCTCTTAGTCTAATGGAGATTCCCTTATATATGACTTGACTCTCTTGCTGTTTTTAGAATTCTCTGTCTTTCACTTTTGACAGCCTGACTATAGTCTGCCTTAGAGAAGACCTTTATGGATTGAATATATGTAGGGATCTTTGAGTCTGCTGTATCTTGTCTATCTCTCTCTCTCTCAAGACTTGGAGAAATTAAAAAAAAAAAAAAGACTTGGAGAAAATTTCAACTATTATTTTATTAAGTAGGTTTTTTATGCCTTTGCCCATTTCTTCTCTTCTGGAACTCCTGAAATTCAAATACGTGTTTGCTTTATGCTATCCCATATGTCACATAGTGACATAATCCTTTTAAAATCTCTTTCTTTTTATAAAATCCAAGTTGTTTCAAAAGTCTTGTCTTCAAGTTCAGAAGTTCTTTCTTCTGCTCTAACTAGGCTCTTCAAGCTCTTGATTTTATTTTTTATTTCATTCATTGAATTCTTTTGTTCCAAGATCTCTGATTTGGTTCTATTTTAGGATATCTGTTTCTTTGTATTGTTTATCTGTGTTGTATTTCATTAAGTTTCTCACTAAGATCATTATTTTGAATTCTTTTCAGACATTTCATAAATTTCCCTTTCTTTTAAGATCTTTTTGCTGGAGAATTATGGTTTTCCTTTTGAGGAGATATAGTTTAGATGTTTGTACTCTCCAAATCTCATGTTGAAATGTAATCCCCAGTTTTGGAGGAGGGCCTCGTGGAAGGTGTTTAGGTCATGGAGATACTTCGATGAATGAGTTGGTGCTGTCCTTATTAAGTGAGTTCTTGCAAGATCTGGTTGTGTAAAACTGTGCAGCACCTTTCTCCTCCTTTGCTCTTGCCCCCATTCTCATCATGTGATGCACCTGCTCCCCGCTTCACTTTCTACCATGAGTGTATGCTTCCTGAGGCCTCACCGGAAGCAGATGGCAGTACCACGCTTCCTGTACACCTTGCAGAACTGTAAGCTAATTAAATCTCTTTTCTTTATAAATTACCCAGCTTTAGGTATTCTTTTTTTTCTTTTTTTGAAACAGAGTTGCTCTGTCACCTGGGCTGGAGTGCAGTGGTATGATCTCAATCTTGGCTCACTGCAACCTCTGCCTCCCAGGTTCAAGCAATTCTTGTGCCTCAGCCTCCCGAGTAGCTGGGATTACAGGTGTGTGTGCCACCACACCTGGCTAATTTTTGTATTTTTAATAGAGATAGGGTTTCACCATGTTGGCCAGGCTGGCCTCAAACTCCTGACCTCAAGCGATCCGCCCGCCTTTGCCTCCCAGAGTGCTGGGATTACAGACCTGAGCCACTGTGCCTGGCTAAGTATTCTTTTACAGTAGTGCAAATGGACTAACACAAGAGGAGTCATGCTTTCTTGCTTTTTGTGGTTCTTGTGTCCTTATCATTGATACCTTGCATCTGATTGAATGGTCACTTCTTCCAATCTTACAGATTAGCTTTCATAAAAGACTTTTCCCCGTAGGTGTATTTATAGTGTTGATTGTGTAGTGGTTCTGGATGGGCGCGGCAGTGTAGTCTCTGTGACTTTTGACTGTCATCAATGTCAGTGGTGTCTGAGAGTCTCTCTCAGTGGTTTAGACTGCAAGTGTTAGTGGAGGCAGTGGTAAGGTTTTGCCGGGAAGGGGATATCAGCCCAGTCAGTTGTAAGGTACCAGTCATCGGTGGTTGGCAGCATGCCCCTGGGTGGCAGACACAGATACCAGTGGTGGCCATGAGGTCCTGCTCAGGCCAGTCTTCGGGTCTCTGATGGCATGCTCATGCAGTGGTAGTGGCAGTCGTGGGCTGGGCATGTGGGTCCTTAGGCCCCTAGGCAGTGTGCATGGCAGTGGGAGGCACGAGGGCGGTGACAGTGACAGGTGGGGCAGGCTGACCCCCAGGCTCCCGGGCAGTCTGTGCGGGTGGGCAGTGACAGGTGGGGCAGGCTGACCCCCAGGCTCCCGGGCAGTCTGTGCGGGTGGGCAGTGACAGGTGGGGCAGGCTGACCCCCAGGCTCCCGGGCAGTCTGTGCGGGTGGGCAGTGACAGGTGGGGCAGGCTGACCCCCAGGCTCCCGGGCAGTCTGTGCGGATGGGCAGTGACAGGTGGGGCAGGCTGACCCCCAGGCTCCCGGGCAGTCTGTGCGGGTGGGCAGACACGTCTTTATGCGCGGAGAAGCCATGCTTGCAAGGCATCTGAAGAGATGTGTGCAGGTACGTTGGCAGCCCTGCCACTGGCAGGGAGGGGTTGCTACTGCTGGCTGTGGCCCTAGGCACGTAGCTCCCAGGCTTTGGGGAGCACATGTTTCCTAGAAGTAGTCATCCTGGTGTACCGTCTGTTTCCCAAGGCATAGGACATGGGGTGGATCAGAGTGCTAGGGACATGGCCATGCCACTGGGTCCGGCCGGTGTTGTGCTGCTGCAGCCTTCTGGGAGAACATGGAGGGTGTTGCAAAGCTCCAGGGATGTGGAGCTGCAGGTGCTGTTGGGCCCAGGGCAGGATGCAGTCTGGTGGGGCTTGAACTCAGTATGGTGCTGTGATGTGGTTGCTTGGGGCTTCTGGTGTGAGTGGAACCCAGTGTGAATTCTCTCTCTGTAACAGTCATGTGGATTCCAGAAAGCCTCCTGTACCAGGCTCAGGGCTTGTGAGGGTGAGGGCTCTTCTGGGAGTATGGTTGCAGGTGTCAGTGGTGGGGATGTGGGCCAGTGGGGACCTCTCACTCACCTTTCCCCTCTCCTTCTGTGCCTCAGACATTCCCGGTCACTTCCCTGCCAAAAATCCCATCTTGTCTCTTAGATGCTCTTTTCGAGGTGTGGTTCTCTACATACTATTCTGGTCCTCTTTGTGGAGGAGGTGAGTACCAAGTGCCTGTAGTCAACCATATTGGTGACATCTCCCACAGCAGTTTTAGTTACAGAAAAACTACAAAGATAGTTCAGAATTCCTATGCACACCCCCTTTCCCAGCATACACCACTTCTGTTATTATTAATATGTTACACTACTATGGCATATTTGTTACAGTTTATGAACCAGTATTTTTGTTGTTTATTTTTTGAGACAGAGTCTTGCTCTGTTGCCCATGCTGGAGTGCAGTGGTACGATCTCAGCTCACTGCAACCTCTGCCTTCTGGGTTCAAGTTGTTCTCCTGCCTCAGCCTCCCGAGTAGCTGGGTTTACAGGTGCCAGCCACCACGCCTGGTGAAAGTTTGTATTCTTAGTAGAGATGGGGTTCCACTGTATTGGCCAGGCTCGTCTCAAACTCCTGACCTCAGGCAATCTGCCTGCCTTGACCTCCTCGACCTGTAATTGGGATTATAGGTATGAGTCACTGCACCCGGCCTATGACCAATATTAATAGATAAAATTCGTATTTTTATTTAGATTTCTTTAGGTTTTGCCTAAGGGATGCCCCTTTCCTATTCCAGGATCCCATTCATTTAATGGACTTACTCCCCTAGGCTTCTCTCGGCTGGACAGTTTCTCAGACTTCCCGCATCTTTGATACGTTGACAGTTTTGAGCAGGACTGCTCAGGAATTTTGTAGAATGTCCCTTGATTAGGCTTTGTCTGATCTTTTTCTTATGATTAATTGTGCTTATGTGTTTTGGGGAGGAAGACTAGAGAGCTCTAATGAGATTTGTGTATATTAGGACTCATTCCTTGTGATTTTGATTAGTCAAGAGTGTTATATTTTAGGAGGAAAGTATGCAGTGTCCCACTATTAAGTTTGCTGTTAGCTCTAGGTTCTCTATAGATATTCTTTATTATGTTGGAGGAGTTCCCCTTAATTCCTTATTTGCCGAGGATTTTTTTTTTTCCCCCGAAAGGGAGTCTTGCTCTGTCACCCAGGCTGGAGTGCAATGGCATGATCTCGGCTCACTGCAACCTCCACCTCCTGGGTTCAAGCTATTCTTCTGCCTCAGCCTCCAGTAGCTGGGATTACAGGAACTTACCACCACGCCTGGCTAATTTTTGTAATTTTAGTAGAGACAAGGTTTCACTACGTTGGCCAGGCTGGTCTCAAAATCCTGACCTCATGATCTGCCGACCTTGGCCTCCCAAAGTGCTGGGATTACAGGCGTGAGCTACCATGCCCAGCCTACTGAGGATTTTATCATGAATAGATGTTGGCTTTTCATTATTAATTGATATGATCATATGATTTTTCTGTACTACCCTGCCAATGTGTGATGTTGAGTGAATTTTGAACGTTGAACCAGCCTTGCATACCAGGGATAAATCCCAACTGATCAGCAGGTATATTATTATTTTTATACATTGTTAGATTCAATTGCTAATATTTTGTTGCGGATTTTTCTATCTGTGTTTATGAGAGATACCGTGTCTAATTTCCCTTTTGAAAAAATGCCTTTATCTGGTTTTGGTATTAGGGCAATACTAACCTCATAGAATGAACTGGGAAGGGTTCACTCAGCTTCTATTTCCTGCAAGAGATTGTGGTATATTGGTATCATTTCTTTCCTAAATGTTTGGTAGAATTCATCAATGTACCCATCTGGGCCTGGTGTTTTCTGTTGTGGAAGGTTATTAATTCTTGATTCATTTTCTTTAATATAGATAGGCCTATTCAGATTTCTTCCTGTATTTTGGTAATTTGTCTTCAAGGAATCTGTTCATTTCATGTGTGTTACCAAATTTGTAGGTGTAGTGTCTGCGGTCCTTTTATAAATTGTTCATGAGATCTGTAGTCATGATTCATCTTTTCATTTTTGATATTGATAATTTGTGTCTTCTCTCCTTTTTTCTTGATTAGCCTGGCTAAAAGTTTGTTCATTTTTTCCAGAATCAAATTTTTGTTTTGTTGATTATTCTCTTTTGGTTTTCTCTTACCGATTTTATTGATTTCTGCTCTGATTTTTGTCGTTTCTTTTCCTCTGCTTGCTTTAGCTTAAATCGCTCTTTTTCTACTTTCCTAAAGTGAAGGCTTCAATTACTGACTTCTTTTCACTTAGAAGTATATCATGATCCTTTCTCTAAGTATTCTATCACATCAAGTTTAAATTGCTGCGTAATTAATCATTAGTTGGGTGTGTCATGATTTTCTTAACCGGTTTACTATTAAATAGCCCTGCAAAAATTTATATACACCTTTGTATATATTTCTGATCATTTACTTAAAATAAATTCTAGAAGGGAAATTCCAGTGAGAGGCTACAGTTATAAAGGTTTAACAGTTATTTTCAAATTTGCCCTTTAGTAAGATTATATCACATAGTGTTGTCATTTTTGTACATTCTTACATCGTGAAATACATCTCCAGATATTAATATTTCATCATTATCAGCTTTATAAGCAATAACGTATATATCTGATTTTTAATGTTAATGTTTTTAAGTGTACTATATCACTAAGCTACATAAAAAGTATACCGTTTGATGAATTTCTATGAAGTCAATTCACCAGTATAACTAGCACCCCAAAAGCATTTTTCTCTTTCTTTCTTTCTTTTTTTTTTTTTTTTTTTTTGAGATGAGAGTCTTGCTCTGTTGCCCAGGCTGCAGTACAGTGGCATGATTTAGACTCACTGCTGTCTCCACCTCCCAGGTTCAAGCGGTTCCCCTGCCTCAGCCTCCTGTGCAGCTGGGACTGCAGGTGCGCACCACCATGCCCAGCTAATTTTTTTGTGTTTTTAGTAAAGACAGATTTCACCATGTTGGCCAGGATGGTCTCGATTTCCTGACCTCATGATCTGCCCACCTTGGCCTCCCAAAGTGCTGGGATTACATTCGTGAGCCACCGTGCCCGGCTCCCAAAAGCATTTTTTATGTTCGTTCCCCATCATCCCCTGCCTCCAAAGGTAGCCACTATTCTGAATCATTCAATAGACTCTTTTATTTTGCCTAGCTTCTTTAGTAGCATGTGTCTATCATTTAGCCATGTTGTATGTAGCAATAGTTAACTTTTTTCATTGCTTTGAAAAAATTCCATTGTAACAATGTCACAAAAAAATTTTAAGTTGAGCCAGAGGTGGTGGCTAGTACCTGTAGCCTTCCTGGGAGGCTGAGGTGGGAGGATCTCTTGACCCCAGGAGTTTGAGGCTGCCGTGAGCTGTGATTGCACCAATGCACTCCTGAACCACAGAGCATGACCTGAAGTATCTGTTTTGGTTCTTTACCAGTTTTTTCTTTTGAGATGTTTGTTATTTTTTATGATTTGCAAACACATTTTATTAAGGACTTAAGAACTTAAGATACGTGTATGTATATACATATACATACATTATCTATCTATCTATCTATCTATCTGTATCTATCTACATATTTCTTAATTATAAAATTTTTTTGAAATAAAGTCTCACTCTGTCACCCAGGCTGGAGTGCAGTGGCACTACTCCAGCTCGCTGCCACCTCTACCTTCCAGGTTCAAGTAATTCTCCTGCCTCAGCCTCCTGTGTAGCTGGGATTAAAGGTACCTGCCACCATGCCCCGCTGATTTTTGTATTTTTAGTAGAGATGGGGTTTCACCATGTTGGCCATACTGGTCTCAAACTCCTGAACTCAAGTGATCTGCTCACCTTGGCATCCCAAAGTGCTGGGATTACAGGTGTGAGCCACTGTGCCTGGCCTCTGTATTTATTTTTTAAGGTATGATATGACACAGGGATATTTCATCCTCCCAAGTGGGTAAATGATTAAACCAACATAATTTCATGAATAATTCATTCTCTACCTCCATGATTTGTACGTTTCCATATATACATGTATCTATTTCTGAGCTTTCTACTGTGTTATATTTGCTAGTTTTTCTCTCATCACATTACCACACTAAGTTAGAATAGCTTTGTAGTAAGTCTGTTATGTAGCATAAAAGACACACAGTTTTCTTCAAAATTGTTTTTTTCCAAAGTGGTCTTGCCTGTTCTTAGTCTTTTATTACATTTTCATATTTATTTTAGAATCGGTTTTTGTTTTCACACACATACAACTTTGGGATATTAATTAGAATGCACTGAATTTATAGGTTAATTTGAAAAAGTTGCCATCTTTATGAAGTCATGTTTTCCATTTATTTTAAAGTTACCTGTCCTGTCACTTTAATTTTCTCTCACTAAAGTTTATGCTCTAATTGTAGATTAGGTTGGCTTTCTTTCTGAAATGTTAGACTACCACGTGTCTTTTGGAATTTTGGTTTGCAGGCTCATCTTGTGAGTAGGTGTTATTTTGCGTACATGTGTGCTCTGACAGCAGCTATGCCCAATTCCTGGCCAGGAGGTTGTTTCATTGTATGTTTTATCCAGCTTTATTTGATTTTCATTTTTTTAAATCTTATCTGTGGGGATGCCTCAGGAGATGAATTTATACCACTTATTTGGCCATATGTCCATTATATATATAAAAAATATTATTTAGTAAATAATGCAGATCAGATAAAGGAGGACTTTGGTTGGAAGACTTAATTTTTGGCACTTAATGATTGTATAATAAGTGTTGTCTCCTCTTCTTTCTGGGCTCATCTTCCTGTCATTCCAGATTCACTTTCTTATGTGTCAGACGTGAAGTAGAGTGCTGTACCCCCAGGCACAGCTTGCCACTAACAAGCTTTCCAGGGAGGAAACTTGAACCTCACAGACTGAGTCGCCTTCTAATGAGCCTGGTTTCTGGTTTTGTTGTTTTACGAGACCAAGCTTCGGCACAGGGAGGTTACTTGATGGGTTAAAACATTCTGAACATCCCTGGACTATAGAGCTTTTGCATTTGAACAATTGATTCTCCAGGAAGGGAGTATTTACTGTAATATTTGGGACTTTGGGAACATGTAGGTTGGTAGGTACAGGAATATTTCTGGAGAAACAGAGAAGGATATTTAAGAAATAGGAGAAGAATATTTAAGACAGCCAAACCGTAAGTCACAAAACGACTGAGACAAAGTAAATTTTAAAGGAATATACGGCAGCTCCAAACTATACATCCCTAACATCAATAATCATCCCCTACATTCATGTGTCTCAGCCTCCCGAGTAGCTGAGATTGCAGGCATGCACCACCACGCCCAGCTAATTTTTATATTTTTAGTAGAGATGGGGCTTTGCCATGTTGGCCAGGCTGGTCTCGAACTCCTGACCTCAGGTGATCTGCTCGCCTCAGCCTCCCAAAGTGTTGGGATTACAGGTGTGAACCACCACACCTGGCCAAACAGTAGAGTTTTAGGTATCTACTGTAATGGGTAGTGGAGCTCAGACATATCAAAAGGCTGGTAAACCCAACCAGTCTCATCTCAAGAATCAATACTACTGAAAAGTGTGTATAGATACACATTTTCGGATCCCAAAACTTGTGTTGTATTTCCTTCTAAGCCTTATTTTTTTGGGTAGATAGATCTATATTATTAATGCCATGCTGCATGTATCATTTTGTTTTCAGCTTTTAAAAAATTCGTCATTGTAACATGAAAATTACCCTTTGCAGCTGGGTGCAGTGGATCACTTGAGGTCAGGAATTCGAGACCAGCCTAGGCAACATGGCGAAACATCTCTACTAAAAAATACCCAAAAAATTAGCTGGTCATGGTGGCGTCCCAGCTACTCAGGAGGCTGAGGTGGAGGGATGGCTTGAGCCTGGGAAGTTGATGCTGCAGTGAACTATGATGGCACCCTTGCATTATAGTATGGGCAACAGAGCAGAGCTCTGTCTCCACCCCTTGTCAACAAATACTCTTCTGAAACAGTTATTCTCAATGGGAACAAGGTACAAAAATATACATCTCCCTCTCCTTTTCCTCCTGCTTTCTGAGCGTCACATCAAGATTGAATCCTGCTATTGTGAGGGGGATGATTGTCAGATGTGTTGGGGCTCATGACCATTGTTCTGAAGTAACATCTTTTTTTCTTTTTTTTTTTAGACGGAGTCTCGCTCTGTCTCCAGGCTGGAGTGCAGTGGCACGATCTTGGATCACTGCAACCTCCACCTTCTGGGTTCAAGTGATTATCCTGCCTCAGCCTCCCCCAACTAGCTGGGACTACAGGCGCATGCCACCACACCCAGCTAATTTTTTGGGTTTTTAGTAGAGACGGGGTTTCACCGTGTTACCTAGGATGGTCTCAATCTCCTGACCTTGTGATCCGTCCACCTCGGCCTCCTGAAGTGCTAGGATTACAATCACAAGCTACTGTACCCAGCCCTGAAGTAACCTCTTTAGTGTTAGCTGCAAGGCGATACTGTAAATCATCCAGCCATTCCTTGGCATTGAACATCTTCTCATCACCCTTAGTTTGTAATGTCTCATTATTATAAAGCTGGAGTGAACATTCTTATTCATCAGTCTGTTCATAATTTTTATCATGTCCATAGGCTGCATTTTTAGATATTTGATTAGTGGGTCAATAGATTGGAGTATTTTTCAGATTCTTTAATCATCTTGCCGTGTGACTTTTCCAGACCTTGGTACTGAATTGTACTCCCACCATCAATGAACAAATATGCCTGTCGTGCTAAACTCTAGGCAGCATTGAATGTTGCTGTTTAAAAAAAAAAAATCCTTGCCAATTTGATAAGCCCAAATCGTACCTTATTACTGCTTCAGTTTGCATTTCTTTGATTACTAATAAGTCAGTACCATATTTTAGGAGACCGTTTTATCTTGTTTTGATTCAGCCTCAACTAGAAGATGTCTTGAATTGCAACTGTCACGATAAATCATGGAAATTAAGAGCTTTAGCCCTGGGTTATAATAACCTCACCCAGACTATGTTGCCCTGAAAGCTGCCTAATTAGAAGCAACAGAACTGTAACTCATAACTATGTATTTTTAAACTTTTTACTGTGGATTTTTATAATAATCAAGAGCAGAGAGAATAATATAACCAATTCCTCATCTTAGCTTTGATAACTGTCAGCATTCCACAGTTGTGGTTTTGTCTATCTTCCCAGTTTTGGCAGTAGGGGAGGCATTAGAATATTTTAAATCTAATAACAGACGTAATATCCTTTTATCCATTAATACTTCTGTATACCACATATAAAGACTTTTTAGGGCCAGGCATGGTGGCTCACACGTGTAATCCCAGCACTCTGGGAGGCCGAGGTGGGCGGATCGCTTGAGCTCAGGAATTTGAGACCAGCCTGGGCAGTGTAGCAAAACTGTGTTTCTACAAAAAAAATTACGAAAATTGGCCAGGTGCTGTGGCGCGCGCGCACGCACACACACACACACACACACACACACACACACAATTTTTAATAGGCTTTGTAATTGGAGTATACTGTATATACTACACACACACACACACACACACACACACACACAATTTTTAATAGTCTTTGTAATTGGAGTATCCACACACACAGAAAAGGGCACAGATCTTACATGAACTGCTGCATGAATCAGTACAAAATGAACACAGCCAGCGAACAGCTCAAGAAACAGAGAGTGTTAGTAGCAGACTCAAAGTCCTGTCCTGGTCGTCAGCGCCTCCCTTCTCTAAAAATAATTATAGTTTTGATCACTGACACCGTAAGGTAGCTTTGCCTGCTTTTGAACGTTGTGGAATCCTAACAGTTTAAATGCTTTTGTGAATATATGTGTTTTTCCTTTGTGTATGTTTGTTAGATTCATCCATGATGTTGCAGCTGTAATTACTCATTTTCATTGCTACATGTCAGTATATGAGTGTGCCACAGTTTATTCCTTGCACTCTTGAAGGAGATTCACATTGCATCCTGTTTGGAGCTGTGACGAATAACTGTACTGATAACCTTTCTGTGCCTGTTTTCTGGTATACACGTGGGCTCACTGCTGTTCGCTGTGTATCTGGGAGTGGAATTGCTGCCTCACTGAGTATGCTTCGTTCACTCATCATTAGACAGTTCCAAGGCCATAAGAACATTCAAGGCTTTGGTCAGGGCTGCTTTTGCACTTTTTCTTATTGGTTTGTAGGATTTTTAAATGTATTCTAGATAGGAGTAAATCCCCCTTCTTGTTCTGTGCCTTCTCTCTCAATTGTCTCATGTGATACGAAGTAGTCAGTTTATCAGGTGTCCTTATCTTTGAGTGCATTTTATCCTGTTTAAGAAAGTCACGAAGAGAGTTTCTGATGTGATTGTGGTGTTTTTCCTTCCTTTCACATCTGAAAGTAAAGTGGGGATTTTTTTTCCCCCTGCATGGGTATCCATTTGACTCAATGCTATTTATTTTTTGAAAACAATCCTTTCCTGCTCTGTTCCGAGGTGTCAATTTTGTCATAAATTAAGTATCCTTGCATGTTTGGGCCTGTTTTTATTTTTTTATTTATATTTATATTTATGTATTGAGACTGTCTCAAAAAAGAAAAAAAACACTTTTTTATGTACAGTTTTTTTGAATCATGTATTATGTTTCATTTTTTAATGTGATACCACTGGCTTTGATGTCTCATGGTATGTCGAATAAAACTTGTGAGAGCTGGCATTCTTGTCTTTTTTCTTAAGATCTGGGGAACATTTTTAGTATTTTACCATTAAGTATGAATTTTACTTTTTTTTTTTGAGACAGAGTTTGAGTTATTTTATATGTGGATTTTTTTTTTTTTTTTTGAGACAGAGTTTGAGTTATTTTATGTGTGGATTTTTTTTTTTTTTTTTTTGAGACAGAGTTTGAGTTATTTTATGTGTGGATTTTTTTTTTTTTTTTTTTTGAGACAGAGTTTGAGTTATTTTATGTGTGGATTTTTTTTTTTTTTTTTTTTTTTTTGAGATGGAGTCTTGCTTTGTCACCCAGGCTGGAGTGCAGTGGCATCATCTTGGCTCACTGCAACCTCCGCCTCCCGGGTTCAAGCCGTTCTCCTGCCTCAGGCTCTGAGTAGTTGGGATTACAGGTGCTCGCCACCACGCCCAACTCATTTTTGTATTTTTAGTAGAGATGGGGTTTCACCATGTTGGCCAGGCTACTCTGGAACTCCTGACCTCCTGATCTGCCCACGTTGGCCTCCCAAAGTGCTGGGATTACAGGCGTGAGCCACTGCGCCTGGCCTACTGTTGATGGAGACTCCACCATACTGAAGAAATTTCCTTTTATTCCCAGCTTTATGTGACTATATATCATCAATGGCTTTGGGGTTTTTATTATATTATTTTTTGTGTCTGTTGAGATTATATGATTTCCTTTATTCTGGTAATATGGTGAATTGCGTTGATTTTCAAATAACAAACCAAATTCTATTCATGCAGTAAACCCATCTTGGTCATTATCTTTTTTACATATCATGGGATTCTCTTGTATATTATTTTTTAAAAGATGTTCCCATCTCTGTTCATAAGAGATGCTGAACTGTCATTTTCTTTCTTTTAATGACTTTAAGTTTTAATATTGGTATTATGGTGACCTCATAAAGTAAGGGGAATAGGCTCTCTTTTTCTGTTCTCTGGAAGAGTTTAATATTTCAGATCAAACTCCATAAATAATTTTAGGACCATCTAGATTTTCTGTTTATCAGTTTTATTAAGTATTTTCTTTAGGACTTTATTTTATTTAAATTTTCAAAATGGCTTTGTGTAACTGCCCATAATATTCTCTATCATCTCTGTACTTTTTGTAGGACCTGTACTGTTGTTCCCTATTCATTCCTAATAATAGTATGCATACTTTTATTTCTTATCATTCTTTTTCTTGTATCTTTTAAGGTGGAGTCCTGCTCTATTGCCCAGGCTGGAGTGCAGTCTTACAATCTTGGCTGACCACCACTTCCGCCTCCCAGGTTCAAGTGGTTTTCCTGCCTCAGCCTCCCAAGTACCTAGGACTACAGGCATGAAACACCACACCAGCTAATTTTTGTATTTTTAGTAGAGACGGGGTTTTACCAAGTTGGTAAGGCTGGTCTCCAACTTTTGACCTCAGGTGATCCGCCCACCTGGGCCTCCCAAAGTGTTGGGATTACAGGCATGAACACCTTGACCTGCCTATTTCTTATCTTTCCTTTTATTAATTTGTAACTCTTGTTAAAATTTTTCTACAAGTAGTTTTTGGAATACTTTCTCATCCTTATTTTATGATATTTCTTATATCAATTTCTGTTCTTTTATTTCCTTTTTTCTTACATTTATTGTTCACCTTTTAACATCTTGAGGCACATATTCAATTGTAGATGTTCATCCTTTATTTCCTTTTTAAAATTAAGAAATAATTTACATAGCATAAAAATTACTTTTTAAAGTATATGATTCAGTGGCTTTTAGTTTATTTACAAAACAGTGTGACCATGTGGATTACCTAATTTTAGAACTTTAATAGCATCTGGCTTCTTACAGTTAGCATAATGTTTTAAAAGTTAGTACATGTTACAGCAAGAATCGGAACTTCATGTTTTTGCTGAGTACTGTTCTCTTGGATGGATATATACTGCATTTTCTCTGTTCTTCATCTGATGAATATTGACATTGCTTCCATATTTTGGCTATTATGAGTAATACTGCTGGAAATATTCATGTACAGGTTTTAGTGTGAATATATGTTTCAGTTCTCTTAGATATACACTTACAAGTAAAATTGCTGGGTTATATAGTAATTCTTTTTTTTTTTTTTGAGACGGAGTTTCGCTCTTGTTACCCAGGCTGGAGTGCAATGGCGCGATCTCGGCTCACCGCAACCTCCGCCTTCTGGGTTCAGGCAATTCTCCTGCCTCAGCCTCCTGAGTAGCTGGGATTACAGGCACGCGCCACCATGCCCAGCTAATTTTTTGTATTTTTAGTAGAGACGGGGTTTCACCATGTTGACCAGGATGGTCTTGATTCTTGACCTCGTGATCCACCCGCCTCAGCCTCCCAAAGTGCTGGGATTACAGGCTTGAGCCACCGCGCCCGACCTAGTAATTCTTACATTTAACTTTTTCAGGAGCTGCCAACCTGAAACACAAAACGTTCTAACTTTGAAAAAGTCCAGTGTATCTTTTTTCCCTCCTTCTGTTGCTTATGTTTTTCATGTCATATCTAACTGCCTATTACAAGGTGACAGAGATTTACCTTATGTTTTCTTCTACTACTTTTATTATTTTGGCTCTTTGGGCAGTTTTAAGTTAATTTTTGTGGATAATGTGAGACATTCATTTGCATGTGAATAACTAGTTGTCTCAGTACCATGTTGAAAAGACTATTTCTTTCCCATTGAATTGTCTTTGCACCCTTGTGGAAATCAGTTGTCCATAAATGTGTGGGTTTTATTTGTGGACTGCGCAGTTCTGTTCCATTGATCCTCACTTTTATCCTTATGCTAGTACCACACAATCTTGATTAACATAGCTTTGAGTAAAATTTGAAATCACAGTGGTTGAATTTTCTTTCTTCTTTTTTAAATTCTTTTGGCCTCCTGGGCCACTATGCATTTCCATATGCATTTTGGGATCAGCTTTTAAAGCCTCCAAAACAGGCAGCTGGAATTTTAGCAGAGATTTAAAATTTTTTATTGAGGTAGCATTCCAGTAATGAACAACTAAATGGCGTTTCATACATTTACAGTCTTGTGCAGTTACTCCAAAATAAAATCCTGTGTCTATTAAACAGTCACTCTCCATACCTCCATCATCTAGTCCCTGATGAGCACCAATCTGTTTTCTGTTTCTATGGGTATTTCTATTCTGGAAATTTCATGTAAGTGGATTCCTGTAGTATGTGTCCTTTTTGATTCCTGGAATAAATCCCACTTGGTAATAATGTAAAATATTTTATGATGATGTTGGATTTGGTTTGGTAGTATTCTGTGGAGAGTTTCTACATCATAAGGGATTGGATTATAGTCTTCCTTTCTGGTGATGTCTTTTTTGGTTTGTTATGAAGATAATGCTGGCCTCAGAGAAGGAGGTGTGAAGTGTTTGCTCTTCTATTTTTTTTTTTTTTGGAAGAGTTTGAGAATATTCTTCTTGACATGTTTGTCAATGAAGCCATCTGTTCTTAAGCTTTTATTTGTTGGGAGTTTTTTGATCGTTCAGTCCCTTGACTTGTTGAAGGTCTGTTCTGATTGTCCATTTCTCCTTGAGACATTTTGGTAATTTACATATTTCTAAGAAGTTGTCCATTTAATTTAGATTATCTACTTTTTTTTGGTATATAGTTGTCCATAGTATTTCTTTCTTTTTTTTTTTTTTTTTTTTTTGAGACGGAGTTTCGCTCTCGTTACCCAGGCTGGAGTGCAATGGCGCGATCTCGGCTCACCGCAACCTCCGCCTCCTGGGTTCAGGCAATTCTCCTGCCTCAGCCTCCTGAGTAGCTGGGATTACAGGCACGCGCCACCATGCCCAGCTAGTTTTTTGTGTTTTTAGTAGAGACGGGGTTTCACCATGTTGACCAGGATGGTCTCGATCTCTCGACCTCATGATCCACCCGCCTTGGCCTCCCAAAGTGCTGGGATTACAGGCTTGAGCCACCGCGCCCGGCCCATAGTATTTCTTATAATTCCCTTTCTTGCTGTGAGGTTAGTTCTGCCTCCATTTCTGATTTTGGTTGTCTGTGTCTTCTCTCTGTTTTTCTTAGTCTAGCTTGCGATCTGTTTAGTTGATCTTTTCACAGAGCGTACTTCGGTTTCTTTCTTCTCCCCAGTTGTTTTTCTGTTCTCTGTTTCTTTTACCTCTGTTCGAGTCTCTGTTTTTCTTTCCTAATCCTAACTGTCGGTTTAATTTACTCTTCTTTTGCTAGGTCCTGAAGGAGAATTAAGTTAATCACGCCGTTCCTGTGTTCTGGGCTCTTACTCTTTTTTCTTTAATTATTAGTTACTGAGAGAGTTCTTTTGTCTGCCTAGAGAGTTGTGTACAGGTGTTCCATTGTGACCATGGCTATGTTCATGTCTCCTTTTAGTTATGTCAGCTGTTACTTAATATCGATGCTATATTGTTAGGTACTAGGATATCGTTATACTAGCTAAGAATTTTTACATATTTTTGGTGGATTGGCCTTTTTATAATTTGAAATGCCTTTCTTGTTTTAAAGTCTGTTTGTCTTATACTAGTAAAGCAACATTAATGTTTTTTATGGTCAGTGTTTGCATTCTACAGCTTTCTTCTTTTTGTTTTTATTTTCAGCTTGTTTTGTTTCTTTATATTGAAGTTTTAGCTCCACAATATATTACCATTTTTGTTTCATGCTGTCAGCATTCATGATTTACCCACAGATTTTCTCTCTATTCTTTCCAATGTCTTGCTTCCATCTGAAGGACTTTTTAATAACATGTAATTGGTTTGTTTTCTTATACATTTGGAAAATCTTTGTATTTTTGAGTACTTGTCTGTTTGGAGTAAATACAGTAATTGACATATTTGAATTTAAATTCAGCATCTAATTATTTGCATTATTTTCCTCTCCCTTTTTAAGCTGTCTTTTTCTCTATTTTCTTGCCTTCTTTTGTAAGTTTTTTATTTTGTTGCTTTTGAATATTTATTTTTCTATTATTGTTCTTTTAGTTGTTGCCCTAGTGATTGAAGCAGGCATCCTTGACTTATTGAAGTCAATGTAAATGAACATTTATATCATTTTATAAGTAATAGTACTTAGCATACTTAGCTCTGTTAACTGCCTCCCAACTTTTATGCTATTTTTGTTGTACATTTTGCTTTCATGTATTTTTTGAACCCCACAAGACCTTACCATTCTTTTTCCTTTCTTTTCTTTTCTTTTTTTTTTTTTTTTAAGACAGAGTCTCTCTGTGTTGCCCAGGCTGGAGTGCAGCAGCTCAATCTTGTCTCACTGCAACCTCTGCCTCCTGAGTTCAAGTGATTCTCCTGCCTCAGCCCTCTGAGTAGCTGGGACTACAGGTTTACAGCACCATGCCTGGCTTTTTTTTTTTTTTTTTTTTCTTCATTTTTAGTAGAAACTGAGTTTCTCCATTTGGCCAGGCTGGTCTTGAACTTCTGACCTCAGGTGATCCACCCATCTCAGCCTCCCAGAGTGCTAGGGACATAGGCGTGAGCCACCGTGCCCAGCTAAAACTGTAACCATTCTTGTTTCATATAGTCGTTATTCATGATTTAACCACAAATTTTCTCTTCAACCTTTCCTGTGTCTCTTCTTGTCTGCAGGACTTTTTAAAAAACAAACAAGCTGGATGTGGTGGCTCACCCCTGTAATCCCAGCACTTGGGGAGTTCTAGGCAGGAAGATCACTTGAGTCCAGGAATTCAAGACCAGCCTGGGCAACATAATGAGACACCGTCTTTACAAAAAGTATAAAATGAACCGGGCATGATGATGTGCCAGTGCACTCCAACCTGAGCGACAGAGTGAAGCCCTGTCTCAAAAAAACAAAAAATTAAAAACAAAATATAGACACAATACCATTATCACACTTCATACAATTAACAATGCTTCCTAATGCATTTCCTTAAAATTCAGGTGTGTCTCATTTGCTCTGATAATTTCCAAAATAATTTTTTTATAACATTTTTTCAAACAAGATTCTTACATTGGACTTTATGCTTCTTGTAATTTGTGGAAGAAGATGGGTCATTTGTCATTCGAATTTGCAATATCCCAAATTTGGCTGATTGAGTCCTTGTGATATCTTTTAATAGAGTCTGTGTTTCTTTGTAATTCCTATAAAATGGTAGTTATATCTAAAGGCTCGATTGGCGATCTATTTGGTTTTTGGCAAAAATACTTAATAGTTGTTGCTGTACTGTTTCCTAACGCATCAGTCAAGCAGCACACAGCATCTGGTTGTTAAGATTGGTTAGTGGATTTTCTATGCAAATGATCGTGTTATCTGTAAACAAAGACAGTTTTATTTCTTCCAAATCTGTCTTTTTATTCTCTTGTCTTGTCTTACTGAACTGATTGGGACTTCCAGTACTCTGTGTAAAAGCAGTGGTGAGAGAAGACATCCTTGCTTTGTTCCTGATCTTAGTGGGAAAGCTTCCATGTTCTTGCCGTTAAGTACGATGTTAGCTGTAGATTTTTTGTAGATATCCTTATTAAGCTGAGAACATTTTCCTCTATTCCTAGTTTGCTGAGAGTTTTCATTACAAATGGCTGTTGAATGTTGTCGTATGCTTTTTTGCATCTATTGATATAAGCATGTGATTTTCCTTCTTTATCTTGTTGAGGGGGATGGATCACAATAACTGATGTTCAAATGTTGAATGAGCCTTGCCTACAAATGGGTCGTATCAAGCAACCCATTTTGTTTGCTTACGTACAAATGGCAGATGGGTTTTTCTGGGAGTATTTTAGTGGAGAATTGTGAGAAGATCTGTTGCATAGTGCTGGTCTTCTGTTTGGTAACCAAGATGTCTGCAGTTAGATTCTTTGGGACATTTGTCACATTAGGACCCCTGTCCCCTATGCTCTTGGGATATCCTGAACTTTCCATTATGCTGCTTATCAGATGAACATTTCTGCATGTCTTTTTTCCCCTATTACAAAAGTTTTATTCATTTATTGTAGAAATTTGGGGCAATACAGGAAAACATAAGAAGCCTAAACAGGATAAATAAAAACATTTTATGAAATTTTTTTTTTTTTTTTGAGACCAAGTCTCGGCTCACCTCTGTCTCCCGGGTTCAAGTGATTGTCTGGCCTCAGCCTCCCAAGCAGCTGGGATTATAGGCGCACACCACCACATCTGGCTAATTTTTATATGTTTAGTAGAGACAGGGTTTTGCCATGTTGGCCAGGATGGTCTTGATCTCCTGACCTTGTGCTCTGCCTGCCTTGACCTCCCAAAGTTCTGGGATTACAGGCATGACCCACCGTGCCTGGCCCACTTTATAAAACTTTTAAAAGCAGGCAGGAAAAAGAGAGATTACTTTCAAAAGAGCAACAATAGGCCAGTACTTGATCTCACAACAGAGATGAAGGCACAAAACATGGAGCCTCAAAAGGCTGAAATTTACCAAGAGCTGCAAATCTAGACGTCTGTTCCCAATGAAAATATTTGTTAGAGTGAAGGAGAAAAAAAGGTTTTGAAGAAACAAAATCCTGCTTACTAAATAGGCCAAAAATCAATAAACTAAATGCATATATTAAGAAGTTAATTGGTACTAACAGTTAAAAAAAAAAAAAAAGAACAGTAAATTAAACAGAGAAGAGAGTAAGTACTTGGAAGGAATAAAAAGAACAGAAATTAAGGAAATAAAAAGCATCCATAAAATAGAATTATAAAGAAACCAAGAGTTGATTATTCAAAAAATCTTACAAAACTGATGATTACCTGGCAGTTTAATCGACAAAATGAGAGATAATACAAATAAGTAACGTCGGAAATGAAAATGAAACATCACTATAGATCCTATAGACATTAAAGAGATAGGAGGATATTTTGAATAACTTTATGCCAATTAATGTGGGAATTTAGATGAAATCTACGACTTCCTAAAAAATGAAGCTTCTTAAGAAAACTAACACTAGATGAAATGATCTAAATGGATTAATAATTGTTAAATAAATTGCTTTTTAAAATTTAAAACCTCGTCCAGTGGAAACTCCAGGCCCAGGTGGTTTCCCTGTTGACTTATACGAGTCATTCTCGATGATACCAGTCATCAAGAGAACTAACACCAACCCCTACACAAGCATTCCAGAGGGGAATCACAGCACTCTCCATCTCATTTTACTAGCCCAGCATTATCTTTATACTAAGTTCTGAGAGGAATGAGACAAAAGCACAGAAGCAAATGTTATAAAGAAAAGATCAACAAACTAAATACATAAAACCATGAAAAATTGACTTTATGAGTGCAAGTGTTTTTTAGTGTGTAAACATCAACCAACCTATTTATCATGTCAAAATAAAAAGAAAGATGGTAGGATAAGCTTAATAGATGTATAAAAAGAATTTGAGAGGAATCAATATATTTATAGTTAAAATCTCATAGCAAACTAGGATTAGAAGGAAACTTCCTAATCTGATAAAGGTATTTACCCATAAAAGTCGTACTTCGGTGGCCGGGCGCAGTGGCTCAAGCCTGTAATCCCAGCACTTTGGGAGGCCGAGGCGGGTGGATCACGAGGTCGAGAGATCGAGACCATCCCGGTCAACATGGTGAAACCCCGTCTCTACTAAAAATACAAAAAATTAGCTGGGCGTGGTGGCGCGTGCCTGTAATCCCAGCTGCTCAGGAGGCTGAGGCAGGAGAATTGCCTGAACCCAGGAGGCGGAGGTTGCGGTGAGCCGAGATAGCGCCATTGCACTCCAGCCTGGGTAACAAGAGCGAAACTCCGTCTCAAAAAAAAAAAAAAAAAAAAAAAAAGTCGTACTTCATGAGTAAATGTTTAAAACTTTACTGTGCAGAGTAAGGCAAGCATACCCACTATCTTTATCACCACTTCCATTTAACATGAAATCAAAGTCCTGGCTAGTTCTAAAAGACAAGAAAAAGGGGGAAAAAGTTATGATTGAAAAGGAAGATGTCATTTTTCATAAATAAATATGTACACAGACAGTCCCTTTCAAAATTTGTAATTATTTACATTAATAAATGTATTTTACAAGACTGCTATATCAATGTATGGCCAGCTTACAAAAATCAGTTATATTTCTGTATGCCACCTATTAAAATATCAGTTAAATATTAGTTAAAATAGGAAAAATAGAAAAGATACTACCATAACAGATCCTGAAAAATATATTACCTAGGAATACATCTATGGAAAGAAGTTTGAGATCTTTATATTGAAAACTATAAAATACTGAGAATTTTTAAAGGACCTAAATAGAGGTAATTATTTTGGCAGATTCAGGGCTGTGAAAGTATCATTTCTGCGTACACTGATTATATTTATTTATGGTAGCTGCTAGCTACATGTGGCTATTGAGTACTTGAAATGTGGCTACCCTGAACTCTGCCATGCTGTGCATTGGAATTCAAAGATTACACTTGATCTTAGCCAAAAGGCCGAGAAGCGATGGAATTCAAAGACTTAGTCTGGTAAAAAGACGGTCAGGTATCCCAATATTTAAATATTGATTACTTCTTGAGTGGATAATTTTGGGGATTTATTAAGTTAAAATACATTAAAAAAATAATTTTACCTGTGAACTTACATTTCTGTTGAACAACACTGGCTTATAGATTCAATGCCGTATCAGGCAGAATCATAAAGGGTCGTATATCTTTGTGGAAATTAATAAACTGATTCTAAAATATGCACGGATATGCAAAGGTCTGAGAATAGCCAAGACACTCTTCCAGAAGGACGACATAGGAGAACTTGCTCCACCGTTGGGCTTTTCAACGTTGGCACCATTGACATTGTAGACTGGATAATTCTTTGTAGGCAAAGGACTGTCCCGTGCACTGTAGGATACTCAGCAGCAGCCTGGCCTTTACCCACTAGATGTCAGTAGCAGCCCCCATTTGTGGAAGCCAACAAATTTTCTCCAGATGTTACTGATTGTCCCCTGCAGTGCAGAATTGCTCCTGGTTGGGAACCATCTCTACTAGATATCAAGTCTTAGTATAAAGCAATGGTGTGTGATTAAAAATGTGCTGTTGGGGCAGTGAGAAACAATTCGATCAGTGGAACAGAATAGAAAAAGCAGAAGCAGACCCTCACATGCACAGACACTGATTCTCTTTTAGTTATTACAGTGCAATATCCGTATGTTAAATAGGTTTAACCTCTCAACACCACATACAAAAGTCAGTTTTGGTGGATTTTTGACACAAATGTGAATGGCGATATGATAAAACTTCTCAAAAAAAATCTAAGAGCTTATCTTCATGCTCTTGATAGCATGGAATGATCCTTTCAAGAGACATAAGAAACACTAATATGAAATAAAACGCCAATAAAAAAAACTGGAAATGTACGAAAATTAGGAATTCTTGTTGATCAGAAGGCATTGTGAAAAAGAAAGCTGTAAAGTGGATGAAAAATTTTTTTTTTTTTTTTTTTTTTTTTTTTGAGACGGAGTTTCGCTCTTGTTACCCAGGCTGGAGTGCAATGGCGCTATCTCGGCTCACCGCAACCTCCGCCTCCTGGGTTCAGGCAATTCTTCTGCCTCAGCCTCCTGAGTAGCTGGAATTACAGGCACGTGCCACCATGCCCAGCTAATTTTTTGTATTTTTAGTAGAGACGGGGTTTCACCATGTTGACCGGGATGGTCTCGATCTCTCGACCTCGTGATCCACCCGCCTCGGCCTCCCAAAGTGCTGGGATTACAGGCTTGAGCCACCGCGCCCAGCATAAAATATTTCTAACACATTTATAACAGAGCTTTTCTTTCCAGAAAATGCAAATGATTTGTTGAAAATCAGCAGGAAAAAAGACAGATATTCCAATAGAGAAATACTCAAGACATTTGAACAGTACTTCACAAAAACAGAGATACAGACAGCCAGAAAACATAGGAGCTCAGCCCACTTACATCCATGGGCAGGTGCAGAGCAGAGGCAAGGCAAGAGTGCGGAAACCAGCGATACTTCGTGCAGTTAAAGGTAACGGCCAGCCAGAACTCTGACCCGAGGCAGGTGAAAGCGTGGCAAAGGACTTTGGCAATCAATCAGATCGCCAGTATGTGCTCAAGGTGAATGTACACACATCCCATGACCCAGCATTCCCATGTGTAGGTGGATGCTAGGAAATCTGTGCTCTTGTGCATCAAGAACAAGTACAGCCAGGTACAGTGGCTCATGCCTGTAATCCTAGCAATTTGGGAGGCTAAGGCAGAAGGATGGCTTGAGCCCAAGAGTTTGAGACCCGCCTGGGCAACAAAGTGAGAGCCCATCTCTAACCCCCCCGCCCCCAAAAAATAACCAGGAGCAGTGACATGTACCTGTAGTCCCAGCTACTCTGGAGGCTGAGGCAGGAGGATCCCTTGAGCCTGGGAGGTTGAGGCTGCAGTGACACTACACTCCAGCCTGAGTGACAGAGCAAGATCCTATCTCAAGCCAGAAACAAAAGGGAGGTGGGGGAGAAGGAGCGAGAGATGGTACAGTAGCACTCATAGCAGCAGTAGGAGTAGTTGTTGTTTTTTTAATATGGAGTCTTGCTCTGTCACCCAGGCTGGAGTGCAGTGGTGCGATCTCTGCTCACTGCAACCTCCGCCTCCCAGGTTCAGGCAATTCTCCTGCCTCAGCCTCCCAAGTAGCTGGGATTACAGGTGTCTACCACCATACCCGGCTAATTTTTTTGTATTTTTAGTAGAGGTGGGATTTCATCATATTGGCCAAGCTGGTCTCAAACTCCTGACCTTGTGATCTGCCTGCTCCGGCTTCCCAAAGTGCTGGGATTACAGGCCTGAGCCACCACGCCAGCCAGCAGCAGCAGTATTTTTTAAAAAAACCCGAAGAAGGGGTTAAAATCATTCACTAGTAATATATTCATACAGTGTGGCCATAAAGCTGTATCTATGGCTACACGTAAGTACCATGCACTCTGCCAGGCCACTGGAGCTCCAGTTTCACAGAACAGCATGAATGAATCTTGGAGACATCAAATTCAGTGAAAGAAGCCAGACACAAAAGAAATATGTCACAGTAGCATTTTATATATTCCCTTAAACAGGTACAACTGAACTCTGGCGTTCAAAGAGGTAACTGCATTGTTTTATAATAGCTAAAACCTGGAAATAATCCAAATGCCTAGGGTGTGGTTGAATAACTTGTATATTCAGGCAACTCAATACTAGGTAATAAAAATGAACAAACCTAAACATGCAGCAACTTTGGAGAATTTTATTTTTAATTTTTATTTTTATCCTTTTGAGTTGGAGTCTCACTCTGTTGCCCAGGCTGGGGTGCAGTGGCACAATCTGGCTCACTGCAACCTCCACCTCCCGGTTTCAAGCAGTTCTCTGTCTCAGCCTCCCAACTAGCTGGGATTATAGGCTCCTGGCACCACACCCAGCTAATTTTTGTATTTTTTGTAGAGACGGGGTTACACCATCTTAGGCAGTCTGGTCTTGAACTCCTGACCTCAGGATCCACCCACCTCGGCCTCCCAAAGCACTGGGATTACAGGTGTGAGCCACTGCACCCAGTGGGTGAATTTCATAAACAGTGTTGAGTGACAGACACCAGACACAAAATAATGTATCATTCCACTGACATAAATTCCAAACACAAGCAGAACTAGACTATCATGTTAAAGTCAGGATATATGATACTAGGGAGGTGAAGGGAGTGGATAGTGACTGGGAGGAGCAGAGTGTCTGGGTGATCATCCCTTGAGTTATACATTCATGCTTTGTGTGCATGTCTCTTTGTTTCATCTCACGGTTTCAAAGATTTAGCAAGGTGAGAGAAAGCCTGTTCTGGTTTCGACTGTTGCGTGACAGGTGAGCCCCCAAAACTGGGCTTAGCATGAGAGGGTTTTTGGCTTCATCCAGGGAGGAATTTAAGGGCAAGCTGGTGGTGTTAGACAGGACTCTTTTATGAAGGGTAGGGTTCCTTGCAGAGCAGGGCTGACTCACAGGCAGTGCACCCAGCTGGACATTGTATGGGCTCTTGGCAGCTGTATTTATATGCATGTAAATGCATTTTTAATTACATGCAAATTAAGGAGAGGGCCAATGCAGATAGAGGGGGCATTATTTAGAACTTTCTAGGAAAGGGGCAGTAAGTTCTGGGTTGTTGCCATGGCATTTGTAACTGTCATGGTCCTGGTGGGAGTGTCTTATGCTAATGAGCAAGAAGGACATCTTGGGATCACCTTAGTGGCCTTTGGCTGCTTCCTGCTGGTTTCTTCGCTTCATCCTGTCTGGACCCGTTTTGGTCAGCAGGGTTGTGACCAGAAAAAAAGTCCTGCCAGTCTCCTACCTCACTACTGCCTGGGTTCACACCCTAGCTTTGCTGTTTTCCAGCTGTGTAACTTGAGGCAATTTCCTTAATAGCTGTCAGCCTCACCTTCATATCTGTAAAGTGAAGGTAGTAATCCAATCTATTTTTTGAGATTTGTTGTAAAGCTTGGACAAATATTGGAATCTTTGCCAAGCTACAAAGCACTTTACAACAGCAGCTGGCACACAGTGAGGGCTGAGTAATTGCAAGCTCCTGCTATTATTTTTACAGTTACCATGGCCAGTTTATTTGTTCAGCTGAATTGTAAACTCCCATTGGAATTACATTATATTTATAAATCCATCCTGGCTCTCCATGTAGATGAGTTTTTGTTTAGGTCTCTTAGAAAAGTTTATTTTATTCACTGTCCTGCATGCTATTTCATAATTTAATCATTAGGCATTTATGGTTTTATGTTTTATTTATATATATATTTTTTGAGACACGGTCTTGCTCTGTCATCCAGGCTGGAGTGCAGTGGTTCGATCATGGTTCACTGCAGCCTCCACCTCCCAAGCTCAAGCAATCCTCCTGCTTCAGCCATGCCTACCTACTGTATTTTTTGTAGTGATGGGGTCTCTCTATGTTGCCCAGGCTGATCTCCTGGCCGCAAGCAATCCTCCCACCTTGGCTTACCAATGTGCTGGGATTACGGGCATGAGCCACTACACCCGGGCATTTTATAGATGCATTTTGTAGTTGTGAGTAGAATATACTTTCTCTTGAATTTTGTAATTGCTGATTGCTGGCATGTCATAGCTAATACTTGATGATATGATACACTGCTGTCAAGCGTGGTTCTACGTTTCCCGTGCTAAATGCGACATTCAGTTAGAAACGAAGAACAGAGGGGTGACGATATCGAGAACATGAGCTGCGATCCATTCCGGCCCCAGTGTTCACGTTTAACTCGCTACTGCATGCTTGGAAAGCTGTTGATTTTTATATTTTTCTTTGGTAACTGGCCACTTTCCCCAATCTCATTTTTAGTTGATTCTCTTCGGTTTCCAAGAAGCCAATTTTATTATTTACTATTAATTATTTTTTGTATATTCTCCAGCAATTCTTAGCCTGGCCTTGTTGCTTTGATTATAACTTGTAGGAAAACTTTTTTAAGAAAGGGTAGAAATTATTCTGTTAGTCCAACTAAATAGTAATGCATTAATTAATTAATTATACAGTCTCACTCTGTTGCCCAGGCTAGAGCGCACTGGCACAATCTTGGCTCATAGCAACCTTCGCCTCCTGGATTCAAGCAATTCTTTTGCCTCAGCCTCCCAAATAGCTGGGATTACAGGTGCCTGCCGTCACTCCCTGCTAATTTTTGTGTTTTTTAATAGAGACAGGGTTTCAAGACATTGGCCAGGCTGGTCTCAAACTCCTGACCTCAGGTGATCCACCCACCTCGGCCTCACAAAGTGCTGGGATTACAGGTGTGAGCCACCGCGCCTGGCCCCCCTGTTTTTTTAATCAGTAAAAATAGCATTGACTATTGACTGGAGAGTGTTGTAGATTTTTTTTAATGTTAAGGTTGTGTTTTTTTAATTACTGAATTTACCAAATGGCATTTGATTTGCTCATTCTGGTTTGTTTTAAAAGCAGGGATGGCTTTTAAACTATATCAGATAACTTTGGGTGTCCATGAAAATGGCCGTGTGGCTTTTCTGTGTTGAACTGCTAGTATGATGAAATGTCTTACTGTGTAGCCTAAGACGGAACTGCCTTTGCATTCCCAGAGTTTTAACAGAATGCTGAATTTTACTTGCTAAAATTTCTGTAAGATTTTTACATATGTAAATATGAGTGAGATTGGTCTGCAGTTTTCTACTATTTTTGTTAGCTTTTGGCGTTGGAAGAATTCTAAGTATGTAAAGGGAATCGGGAAGATTTATGTCTTTCCTTGCATTGTATACTGCATTTTAGAAGGAACTTTTGCGTATATATGAGTAAATATGCTCAGAAAACATTAATTTCTGGTGTGGCTGCCCAGTATTCCTTATTAATGACCTCTTAGTTTTCTTCAATGAAGATTTCGTGTGTTTCTTCTTTTTTGTTAATGTTGGAAGTTTTCAGACATAGACTAAAGTAATGAGATTGGTGTCACTTTGTGCATACCTTTCACTTTGTTTTTTTCTTGGGTATTTTCGTCCTTGCTACTTAAGGTATGGATTAAAGGCTAGCAGCCTGGGTGTTACCTGGGCATTTGCTACAGATGCATGTGATCATGTACATAGAACCACATGCATCCCATCACCTTTGCTATAGTCTGTTGGTTACAGGCAAGTTACAGGTCCTGTACCTACTCAAGGGGTGAGTGTCACTTTAGATTTTAAGCTAATAATATTATTATTATTATTATTGAGACAGAGTCTTGCTCTGTCGCCCAGGCTGGAGTACAGTGGCATGATCTTGGCTCACTGCAACCTCCACCTCGCAGGTTCAAATGATTCTCCTGGCTCAGCCTCCCAAGTAGCTGGGATTACATGTGCGTGCCACCACACCTAGGTATTTTGTATTTTTAGTAGAGACAGGGTTTCACCATGTTTGGCAGGCTGGTCTCAAACTCCTGACCTCAGTTGATCCGCCTGCCTTGGCCTCCCAAAGTGCTGTCATTACAGGCGTGAGCCACCACATTCAGCTGTAAGCCATTATTAATAATGTTGTCCTGAGATTTTTTATTGTGTTTGAATTTTTAATCATTTGTTTTGGGTTCTAGAACGGAGCTACAAAGTCAGAGTGTTTAAGCTTTTTATAAGCTTTAATGCCCATTGTCTAATTATGTTTTCAGAAATCTAGCTTGGCACAGTGGTATGCGCCTGTAATCCCAGCCCTTTGGAAGCCTGAGGCAGAAGGGTCACTTAAGGCCAAGGGTTCAAGTCCAGCCTGGATAACATAGCAGGACCTCATCTCCAAAAAAATTTTTTTTAAACTTAGTTGGGCGTGATGGCATGTTCCTGTAGTCCCAGCTACTTGGGTGGCCGAGGCAAGAGGATCACTTGTGCCCAGGAGATTGAGGCCGTGATGAGCTGTGATTGCATCACAGAACTCCAGCCTGGATAACAGAGCCAGACCCTGTCTCTAAAAAAAGAAAAAAGAAAGAAAGAAAACCAGTTCCTCTTGTGTTTATATGGCACACAAATGGCATCATTGACAGTCCATCCATGTGCCATTTCTGCCGGCAAGAAATGCCAAGTGGTCATTAAATAATGATAGAGTGGGAACGAGGACAGGACTTACCAACACTTCTTGTCACTGACAACTTGGGTGATGATTACCTGGAAGCCTAAAGGGTATTTGAATTAATTTTTTATAGCCTAACACTGTTTGGTCGTTTATCATTCCTTACTAAACGAAATTCAGTGTGTCTGTGTCGAGAAACCTTTGGGTGCCTGGCATGGTGCCGGATGTTGTGGGTGAGAGAAAAGAAATATATCAGTATCTCATGTGCCTTCCATAAGGCACGTTAGAATCATACTGTAGCATTTATTTTTGTTTCATCTTTCCTCAAAATATAGCTTCAGTTTACAAAAGTTCGTAATGAGTTTTGCCTGCCGTGGGTTCTCTGGGTTGAAAAAGCTTGAGAAACCCTCTAGGTTATAGATGACGTCCATGAGGATAACAACGAAGTTGGCCTTTCCTTTGTTTTAGCAACAACGAACTGTCTACAGACTGACGCTTGTGAAAGCGTGGAACGTGGACGAGCTCCAGGCCTACGCGCAGCTCGTGTCCCTGGGGAATCCCGACTTCATCGAAGTGAAGGTAGGCCCCTGCTGGCTCTGCTGGCCGTGGTGGAGTGGAAAAACGAATCGCGGAGCTTCACGGGCGTGGTGCGGTTAAAACCCTGTAGAGCTCTGAAGGAGGCCCCTGGAATTGTATTGATGTATTCACATAGCGACCAGTGTTCATCAGGAACCTGGTGTTGTTCTGGGCCTTGGGGATGACAGCTGTCAAGAAGACTAAGCTCTCGCTCTTATAAAGCTAGTGTTTCAGTGGGAGGACAGACAGTCGACACAAATGAGTAATTAAAAGCCAGGGAGTGACATGAATATGCTGAGAAATAGAATAGTGTGGTGGTGAGTAATTGGGTGGCTTTTACATAAACCTTAATTTCAGACATATACAGAAGTAAGAGATTGGTCTAATGAACCCCGACACACCCATCACTCACCTTCAAAACCGAGCAACTCATGACCCAGAGTTGTTTCAATTACACCTTTACCCATTTTCTATGCTCTTAGCCCAGATTATTTTAAAGCGAACCACCAAAATTATATCATTTAATTGTTTTGTTTCATTTAATTGTTTCTTAAATGAAACAAAATTTAAAGCAAACCACCAAAATTACACCATTTAATTGTTTTGTTTCATTATATCATTTAATTGTTTTGTTTTCATAAATGTTTCGGCATATATTCCTAAAAGATACGTACTCTAAATTTGCTTTATTTTTAAATTTAGTTTAATTTAATTTTGAGATAGGGACTCGCTCTATCACCAGGCTAGAGTGCAATGGTATGATCATAGCTCACTGCAGCCTCTAACTCCTGGGCTTCAGCAGTCCTCCTGCCTCAGCCTCCCAGATAGCTGGGACTGGAGGTATACGCGACTATGCCTGGGTATTTTTTGTAGAGAGAAAGCCTCACTGCATTACCCAGGCTGCTCTCAAACTCCTGGCCTCAAGTGACCCTCTTGCCTCAGCTTCTCAAAGTGCTGGGATTATAGATGTGAGCTACTGTGCCCAGTTGATGTGTATTCTTTTTTTTGAGGGCAGGACGGAATCTCACTGTGTCACCAGGCTGGAGTGCAGTGGCGTAGTCTCGGCTCACTGCAACCTCCGCCTCCTGGGTTCAAGCAATTCTCCTGCCTCAGCCTCCGGAGTAGCTGGGATTCCAGGCATGCGCCACCACGTCCAGCTAATTTTTGTAGTTTTAGTAGAGATAGGGTTTCACAATGGCCATGATGGTCTCATTCTCTCTTTTTTTTTTTTTTTTTGAGACGGAGTTTCGCTCTTGTTACCTGGGCTGGAGTGCAATGGCGCGATCTCGGCTCACCGCAACCTCCGCCTCCTGGGTTCAGGCAATTCTCCTGCTTCAGCCTCCCAAGTAGCTGGGATTACAGGCACCCGCCACCATGCCCAGCTGATTTTTTGTATTTTTTTTTTAGTAGAGACGGGGTTTCACCATGTTGACCAGGATGGTCTCGATCTCTTGACCTCGTGATCCACCCGCCTTGGCCTCCCAAAGTGCTGGGATTACAGGCGTGAGCCACCGCGCCCGGCCTCAATCTCTTGACCTCATCATCTGCCCGCCTCGGCCTCCTAAAGTCTTCGGATTACAATTGTGAGCCACCAGGCCCGGCCCCAGCTGATGTGTATTCTTCTTAAACAGTTATTGAGAGTGCTGGGCTCATACCGAAAAATTTTCATTTCCTCTTCCACGTGTTTTTTTCCTCTTATAAATCGTTTTTGCTGTAGAAAATGGATTATGCATCTTGGCTGATTCCCTGTATTTATATTTTAGGTTTTGTTGATTGCATGTTCCTCTGCTTCCTGTATTTCCTGTGGATTGGCGCCCATAGTTAGATCAAGACAAGACTAATTAAATTCGGGGGTGCACGTGTGTGTGGGTTTGCTTGTCGTTCAGGAGTATCTCGGTGGTGGTCTTGGATACTGCAGTCAGGAGTCACATGATGTCTGCCTGCCTCTCATATTTCTCCAGGTGTTTCTTTGTGACACGTTCCTGTGAATGTATTGCTGGGTCAGAGGGCAAATGCATCTATTGTTTTACTACATATGGTGGTTGACTGTTTTAAGGAGCATTTGTATGATGACGTTTTGTTTTATTTTTTGTTTTTTGAGGTGGAGTCTTGCTCTGTTGCCCAGGCTGTAGTGCAGTGGCGCGATTTCTGCTCATTGCCGTCTCTGCCTCCCGGGTTCAAGCGATTCTCCGCCCTCAACCTCCCAAGTAGCTGGGACCGTAGGGATCCGCCACTGCACCCGGCTAATTTTTGTGTTTTTTAGTAGAGACGGGGTTTCACCGTGTTGGCCAGGCTGGTCTTAAACTCCTGACCTCAAGTGCTTCACCCACCTCGGCCTCCCTAAGTGCGGGGACTGCAGGGATTAGTGCCACCAGGCCCAGCCTGAGATGCCATTTTGAAAACGGATACATAGATGGTAAGAAGCAGCCCCGTCAGCAGAAGCCCGGGGTAAGAGCGCTCGTGCACAGGGGTCCTGTGCTGTCCTAGCGGAGGGGCTGAGGTTGGCAGTAGTACAGGGTGAATCACAACTCTGGGCTGGGGCAGCTTGTATGACGCCTTTCAAATAAAGATAAGAGGATTGGATTTTAAACTAAGTTTGATGGACAGCTTTTTACATACGGGTGCACCAGGAAAGGGCAGGAAGCTGGGGAGAGATGCAGTCTGATCTGTGGTTGTGAAAGAGCACCCCACTGCTGCTGCTTGGCTTGGTTATAGAGGGCAGTGGACTAGACAGAACAGCCGTGAACTGAGTGGTTAGTCCAAGCAAGAGATGGTTTGGGGAAAGTCAGTGGGAGCAGGGTCGGAGAGCAGTGGGTACATTCAGGATTCCTTTTGGAAGCAGAACCAATCAAACTTTTTGCCTGATCCGAGGTACAGGCTGAAAGAAAAGAGAAGCAACACCACCTGAGTTTTTGGCTCAGGCCGCTGCACGGATGGTAGAACTGTTTGCTGAGGAACAGAAAACCAGCAGGGGAAAAGGGGGCACATTTGGGGAGAAATTTTGAGCTCCCTGGTGGCCATGCTAAATTTGAGATAGCTTTTAAATATCCAAGTAGAAGATTAAATAGGTCGTACGTTTTACAAGCTCGAAGTTTCAGGGATAAGACCAGGCTGGAAATTATGATTTGGAAGTAATGGCTCTTTTGGGCAACTAACAGTCCGCAAGACGAGAGAAGTGATGGGAACTGTCTGCTCTTTTCAGTTTATGGTTTTGAAACTGAACGCTCTCTGTGTCATATCAGAGATGTTTTAGAGTTTTACAGTTGTCTTTTGGCAAGTTTAGCTTTTGGTATTACTCTGCAGGGGTGGGCAGGTGGGAACAGATGAAATACTGCTGTCCGGGTATGTAACATTTTATCTCTGGTCAGGCCAAAGACACTCTTAAAATTGCTCTTAATTTCAAAAGGCTACTCTTGGCAGGAGCTCTAACGATGCAGAGACACAAACTGCCGCTGAAAATATATGTGTCAGCTTAAGCCAGCCTTGCCAACATCAGAAATTAGTGTTGTTTTAATTTATGATTTAGCTATTAAAGAATGCTGCCTCAAATTATGTTGCAGTAAAAGCTCTATTACAATAAAGAAGCTTGGCTGGATCTCCCCTTTCTCATTTCCTTCCTTTCTTCCTCTGCACCCCGCCTCTCCTCGCTCCTTCCTTACTTTCACAGTCATGTTTTTCTATAAAGGACACGATATTTTAAATCTGGAAAAAAAAAAAAAAAAAAAAAAAAAAAAAAAAAAAAAATCAGTCAACATTATTTTTTAAAGAAAGACAGCTACTTGGTACAGTGTAATTCTCTGCTGGGTATTATTTGGTTCGCCAAACTGTGAGCATCGCTAGGAAATAGATAAAGCCTTCTGTCTATAGCTGAGATGTTTTGTTTTTCTGAGACAGTCTTGCTTGGTTTCCCAGGCTGGAGTGCAGTGGTGCATTCATGGCTCACGGCAGCCCCCAACTCCTGGGCTCATGCGATCCTTCCACCTCAGCCTCCCAAGTAGCTGGGATAATGGGTACACACTACCATGCCTGGCTAATTTTAAAAGTTTTTGTATTTATAGAGATCAGGTCTCACTATGCTGCCTATGCTGGTCTTGAGCTCCAGGCATCAAGCAATCCTCCTACGTTAGCCTACCAAAGTGCTGGGAGCCACTGCACCCAGCTAGCTAAGATGCTGTAAACAACAACGTTTTCTTTCAAAATTTCCATTTTACTATTTTGTCCCTGCATTCAACAATGTTTTTGAGCTTTCTCCATGTGATAAGCCTTGTTAAAGCACTAGAGATGAAAAATTTTATGTAAATGTGCTATTTAGGAAATGAATGCTTTATTGAAAATAGACAAAAATATGCAAAAGTAAAATAACCAACTCTGAGAGATTTTATATTTAAAAACTCTTGGAGAAATGATCTCGCAGGCTGGAGGTATAGTGGCACAATCTTGGCTAGCTGCATCCTCCGCCTCCCAGGTTCAAGCAATTCTCATGCCTCAGCCACCCAGATAACTGGGATTGCAGGTGTACACCACCACGCTTGGCCGATTTTTGTACTTTTTGTAGAGACACGGCCTCTTGCCATGTTGCCCAGGCTGGTCTTGAATTCCTAAACTCAGGCAATCTGCCCACCTCGGCCTCCCAAAGTGCTGGGATTACAGGCGTGAGCCACTCTGCCCAGCTTAAAATAAATTTTGTGATGATAAAATATAATATAATAAAAATAGTTTATGTTACATCAGAGGAAGGCACAGTCAGTCATGCCTTTATTTATTTAATTTTTATTTTTTTAAAGACGGGTTTTCACCATATTGGTCAGGCTGGTCTCGAACTCCTGACCTCAGCTGCTCTGCCCACCTCAGCCTCCCAAAGTGCTGGGATTATAGGCGTGAGCCACTGCTCCCGGCCAGTCATGTCTTATCTTTCATAGAAGACCCCAGGGAGAACTGTCCTGCAGTGAATGTCAAATGCCTGGTCACTGGAGGATTCCATGTCATGCTTTGTTAACTTACCTGTCATTTGTCCAGCAAGTTAATGAGGTGTCTTCCTTTGATGTTGTAGTAGCAAAAGGGATGTTTACAGAATATAACATATTGCTACTAAGAGACAGTATATTTATTATGCAATTACATTTTCTTTTTTAAACATTTTTTATATTTAAGTTTTTGATTGCATTTTCAATGTTGTATGTTCAAATGTATTTATGTAAGAAAAATGTGGAAGGATATATGTCAGATTGTTAACAGTGTTCTATTTGGGAGAAAGGGAAGGAAAGGTTTATTTTACTTTTTGTAATTATGTATTGCATCAATTATTACAATGAGCATGCATTGGTTTGCAATTCAAAAGACAAATGAAATCAGTAAATGGAGAAAGCTTGCTTTTCCCGTTCAATAGGATTAAACTACAGAATATCTGAAAAAGACATCTTTTTGTTGTTACTGTCTTATTAATGAAAGTTAAAATTTCTAAAGTAGAGGAGTTTTAAAAATTGTTGGCTGGGCACAGTAGCTTATGCCTGTCATCCCAGCACTTTGGAAGGCCGAAGCAAGTGGATCACTTGCTGTTAGGAGTTTGAGACCAACCTGGCCAACATGGTGAAACCCTGTCTCTACTAAAAATGTATAAATTAGCTGGGTGTGGTGGCAGGTGCCTGTAATCCCAGCTACTTGGGAGGCTGAGGCATGAGAATTACTTGAACCCGGAAGGATAATAAGGTCTCGCCATAAAATATTTGATAAGAACTAGCAATATGGTAGTTCTTAACCTGAAACCTCTCTAAGGATAAACATATAGAAGCAAACCTGCTATGAAAACCATACATTTGGGAAGCTACGTATCTGTCAGGGCCCTAAGGGAGACACTCTAGGAGCTAGAAGGAAAGAGACCATTCTGGAGGCACTCCATGGTTCCAGATGACAGGATTTGGCATTCAAGGACAGAAGCCCAGGCCCTTTCACCTTCAGTGAAAGGGTGGATTAGGGAGACACTCACCACGGACACAGGAACAGTTGGAAGGCTTCTTCCTTACCCGCAAAGAACAAGCCTCTCCAGGGCCTTACCCTCACTCAAAGGGCCTTGGAGTTCAAATTTAATGTTATAGTCCTCCAGGGTCATATAAATGCCCCCAAGATGTGAAATCAGTCATACAAATTGGCCCTAGATTCCTGGATATGCCTGGAGCTCCCTGCAGACACAAACCCAATGCTGTTCATCCCCTTTGTATTTCAATTGAGTTGCTTATCTTTTTGTTATCAGGTTCCTTGACTTTAAAATGGAAACACACATGCATGTGGATGTGCGTGCATTCAGAGTATTGCACCCAACACATTTCTAAATCTACTTTGAGGAAAGTTTCTGACATGTATGTATTTCCCTATTCAACTGGGTTTTCTCATTTTGCTTGTAGCACCAATCTAATTGGATTTAGGAAAGTCTGCCTGCCTTTTTCTATCTGTCCTGTACATACGTTCTCATTTATTTGTGAGTCAAAGGAAAAATCATCTTAACTTTGGTCATGTAAGTGGTTGCATTAACACCCTTGGGTCAGGAAGGGCGATTGTAAATGTGGGAATGGCGTCATGGACAGACGTGCTGTTGGCATCTTTTCTCCCCGACGTGTGTGTGCGCGCACGTGTGTGTGTGTGCATGTGTGCTAGTGTGTGTGTGTGCACCGATGTGCATGTATGTGTTGTGTGCGTGTGTGTACCCGTGTGTGTGTTGTGTGCATGTGCGCGCGTGTGTGCGCGTGTGCGCATCCGTGTGTGTGTGTGCACCCGTGTGTGTGTTGTGTGCATGTGCGTGTGTGTGTGCGCGTGTGCGCGTCCGTGTGTGTGTGTGTGTGCACCCGTGTGTGTGTTGTGTGCATGTGCGTGTGTGTGTGCGCGTGTGCGCGTCCGTGTGTGTGTGTGTGTGTGTGCATGTCAAGTCTGGGGTCTCCCATAGTCTGCACACACTGGAGTCTCATGGAGGGCGAGAGGCAGTGCACAGTTTGTTTCCATTACGTACCTAAAATGTACCAGTGTAGCCTGGAATGCGTTATTCATCCTCCTCGAGCCTAAATTCTGTCAATATTAAATGAGAATAAGAATATCTCTTTGATAAGTTTGTTTGAGAATCCAATGCAGTAATGTAGGCCCGTATTCAGTAAGTGTTTGGATCACTTTCCATTAAGCGCATTTGTTTATAAGAAATCAATAGAGGCTATTTCTTTATTTTATGGATTTCTTCTTTTCTTTCATTACCAGTCTTGTACAATATTTTTCTGCGATATTCCTTGTAAATTAGCATGTATTTTAGCTTCATTAGGCTCAAAGAGGCCTTCATTTACTAGCCGGAGAATCTTCCTTGTCATGATCTGTTTGCTTGCTTGTGAAAAGTTTTCGTGTTACAACCATCTGTCTTGCTGAAAACTTCTGTGACACAACACTGTGTATTCTCTGCCTAGCATTACACCTGGAGAATAGGAAGCACTCAGTAATTGTTGTCAAATAATTTAAAGCACCTGAGCTGTGGCTGGTGCTCAATCCTTGCAGAATGCGCCCCGCACAGTTGAGGAATACAGTCAGTTATTCTTGTAAGTAGCAGTCCCTGACCAGTGTTTATCAGCTGGTTTGGAACTGTTACAAAGTAGAAAACTGAATGAAATTTTGTATTGGATTAGAAAACAGTTGTGGAGTTGAATGTAGTAGAAGAATGTCTGGCTTGGTTTTTCATTCATGTAGCACAGATTGATTTGGAGTGCCAAGAAGAGCAAGGCACAGCCCTTGCCCTTGAAGGGCTCAGAGTTTAATGCCTCGTGTTACCTGGTAACAGAGAACTGCACGGGATGTGGTCAGATCAGGGTCACAAAGGGTGGAGGTTCCTGAGCAGAGCTTAAAGAAATGATGGTCGTTTTAGCCATCATTTTAGAGGATGCTGAGTGGGCATTCCATCCCTAGAGTCACTTGTGCATAAGGCCGAAGACCGGCTTGAATGGCCGATGGTTTATTGTTAGCACAAGCTACAGAGGCGAGTGAAGAAGGCCTCGTGCCATGGTGAAAAGCTTGGGCTGCTTTAAAGGGAGTTATTGAAGCATTTTTAGGATAAAGGAATGAAGTGTTTGGGGTACATTGTGGGAAAAAACCATAAAGTCATTATTTCTTTTCTCATCAAACTCTAGGGGACAAAAAACGGTATGAAGAGGACATAAAACAAAATGAGAAAAGCCAGTTGAATAGGGAGATACATGTCAGAAGCTTTCCTCAAAGTAGGTTTAGAAGTGTGTAAACGGTTGGGTGCAATACTCTGAATGCACGCACATCCACATGCGTATGTGTTTCCATTTTAAAGTCAAGGAACCTGATAACAAAAAGATAAGCAACTCAACTGGAATACAAAGGGGATGAACAGCATTGGGTTTGTGTCTGCAGGGAGCTCCAGGCATATCCAGGAATCTAGGGCCAATTTGTATGACTGATTTCACATCTTGGGGGCATTTATATGACCTTGGCATACTATAATACTAAATTTGAACTCCAAGGCCCTTTGAGTGAGGGTAAGGCCCTGGAGAGGCTTGTTTTGACACCCAGTAGTGTCGGCAACCGTCGGGATGGATAGGCACGTCTGCCGGGGGTCTCTCGACCTGCAAGAGGGTCCCAATACCTGGAAGAGAGTGCGCGGAAGAAAGGGAGACAGAGAGCGGGGGTCTGGAGGGCTGGATAGGCCGTGCCTAAACAGCAAATTTTATTTTTCAAAGGCCAGGAATAAATACACTTTCTTTGCTCTGGTTTACGTCATTGCAAGAGGAAATGCAAATCTATGCCTTACATGGCCTATACAATAGAGAAGTCAGATACACAATCAGTGGTTGTAAAAAGTAACAGAATTTCCTATGATCACAAAGCTTGTTTACATCCAGACATTACTTCTCCTGGCTGCAGGTATTTCTCGTTTGATCTTGTTTTAGAACTGAGATGTGAAAAGGTTTTCTGGTTTTGCTCATCAGAATATCTTTTAACCAGATTCTCCTTTGTCTGTTCCTGACTCAACTTATCTCAACTTCCCCATTCAGGAGTCTCTGAGTCAGGGATGAAAGGCATGCCTTATGGTGGCATTTGCTTTGCAAATATCCCCACAGTTAAGCCATTATCTAGGGTACAAGGCAGTCAGGCAAGTAAAGAAAAGGTTAAAGCTATTAAAAGTTAAAAGCAGAAACTGGTTGCTGGTAGGGAGTCACTCAGTCTAGCAGCACCGCATAGTTTTAGGCCCAAACGATATTGTGGTTGATATTAGAAACTGATCATCCATCTTCCAGTTCCTTTTTCTGATAGCTCCACTGCCTCCAGTAGGAAACTGTGTTTGGGATCAAACTCACCGTATAGTGAGACCCATGCCTTTTGGGGGTCTCACACGGGAATGTTCCCCACACAGTAGGTTTAATTAGATATCAAGTAGTCAAACCCAATACTGCTCTTCCCACAGACCGTGAGTCCCAAGGCAAGCTCTCCAGGCAGCCAGTGAGGAAGACCTGGCCCGTCCTGTCTTAGTCTGTTTGCATTGCTGTGAAGGAGTGCCTGAGGCTGTGTAACTCTAAGGAGGTTTACTTGGCCCCTGGTTCTGCAGGCTCTGTGGGAAGCATGGTGCTAGCAGCTGCTTGTGGTGTGGGGGCCTCAGGCTGCTTTCCGTCACGGCAGAAGGCAGAGACAGACAGACAGACAGACAGACAGATAGATGGACACTGGCCTCATCACCCAAACACCTCGCATTAGGCTCCACCCCAACACTGGGGATCCCATTTCAGCATGAGTTTTGAAGGCTCAGATATCCACAGTGTAGCAGCCCCCATCTCCTAGGGCAGTGGAGTGGGTCCGAAAGCCACCAGGGTGTAAAAGTGAGGGTTATGCTTTTCTCTGCACGCTCAGAGATGCATACATGATCTTGTTCTGCTTGTTGCTCCTCAGCCTGCAGATCCTGGCGTGAGTAACTTGGCTTTTCCATCGCCACGCCGTACCCATCTGTTTTCCTCAGACTGTTCTTTACTCGAAGTTTTGGGTGAAGAACATGCTGCTTCTGATAAGTGGAGCTGGGGCTGAGGGTGAGAGTGGAGGAGAAGGTGGCAGACAGCCGTGGTGCGAAGGCAAAGCTTTTCAGATGATGGTGCTGCGCTCAGGAACGAAGTTGGGGCGAGCCTTCGGGAGACCAGACTAGACGGGTATGGGATGAAGTGGGGCGGTCACAGCACAGAACAGCAGACAGAGGCACCTGGCGCCCGAGTGAGGGCTCGGGGTCCTGGAGGTGAGCCCCGTCCAAGTCACCAAGACCCTTTCTGTCACGGCGCAGGTTTCAGCTCTGTAGTTGACTCGGGAAGTTACCCAGGACTGCTTCCCTCAGAGGAGTTTTGTTTGTTTGTTTTTGTTTGTTTTGAGACAGATTCTCTGTCACCCAGGCTGGAGTGCAGTAGCGCGATCTCAGCTCACTGCAGCGGCTGCCTCCAGGGTTCAAGCGATTCTCCTGCCTCAGCCTCCCGAGTAGCTGGTATTACAGGCATGCACCACCAAGCCCAGCTTATTTTTGTGTTTTTAGTAGAGACGGGGCTTCACTGTGTTGGCCTGGATGGTCTCAAATTCCTGACCTCAAGGGATTGATCTGCCCAGCTTGGCCTCCCAGAGAGCTGGGATTACAGGCATGAGCCACCGTGGCTAGCCTCCTCAAAGGGTTTTATCTGGTGAAAATGAGAACTTTTATGTGAAAATACCATCAAGCATCACAGTTTTAAGGAATGTTGAAGTCATGATAATGAGCTGCAGCAGGCATCCTCTCATTCCATTCCCAAACCAGATCTCCCCTCAATGTTTCAGGACTGTTTTGCTGAGTAATAAAATATTAAAATATTTTCAAAAGCTGTTGTCACGAAGACAAGATTTTATCTAAAACTTCTGATTCAGCGGACTAACTTTTTAAATATTAAAAAGAAAGTCCTTTGAAGTAGCTGCTGCATCCATGGTTGTGTGACTCACACATCATAAGCAGTATTTAAACTGAGGTAGAGTACCCTTTTATGACTAACGTGGCTTATCAGTAAATCATCTGCATGTTGCTCATGCACTTGGGTAAAGTTAGCAGTTTTTCATCCATGCTTTTATAATGATTTTTTGAACCATCTCATTATTTGTCTATTTTATTCACCTTAAGCTCTGTGACTGAGCAGAAGGTGCTTGCTGCCTGATGCTCTAGAAGCCGGTATTTGAGGGGGGAAAAGCTTTTTGATTGCAAGTCAACTAATACAGAGACATTAGTCCAGCTCAAACTTGTCTCCCTGTGCGGTCTTTAAGGTGGTGATTTTATTAGAAAAGGTGTAGGGGATAGATTCTCGGGTTAGTTAATGAGTGGTGGAAGGAAAGGGGGGTCTGGACAGTCCTCGGACAGGTGCAGTTGTCTGTTTCATCGCGCTTCCTCGTGGACTGCATATGCACATTCACAGGGCGTCAGTATGAAACATGGTGGAAGTTCGGGCTGTGACGTCAGCAAGCTCTTTCTGTGCAGACTCCATTGGCCATGTTGGGTCCAACCGATTTCAGCCATTTTTTTTTTTTTAATCTCACAAGCCGAGGGAGTTTTGGCGTTTTACTGAGTTGTTTCTTTTCTTACACTGCCATGCAGCAAATGCAAAAATTTCTGTTAGTCATTGGTTTCTTGAACTCTCTAGGGCGCAGTTTCAGCTCCCACCCAGTTTAATGGATTCTCTAAATCACTGGGCAAACCGAGAAGATTCCCTGGCTTAGTGTAATTAAGCCGGGTACTGTGGTTTATATCCCACGAAGGCCATCTCACTGTAGTGCACTGGTCACCTTTTTGAACAGCTGTCTAGAGTTGAGTGTTTGGCACAGCTCATTTGAGTCTTCATCCAAATCCCAACTCTGCCATCAGGGTCAGGGTCACTGTGCTCATTTGTGGGTTTTTAATTCAGTATCAGCTGGGTGGGTGTGGTGGCTCACACCTGTAATCCCAGTACACGGAAAGGTGAGATGGGCAGATCATTTGAGGTCAGGAGTTGAAGACCAGCCTGGTCAACATGGCGAAACCCCTTCTCTACTAAAAATACAAAAAATTGCCTAGTGTGGTGACATGCACCTGTATTCCCAGCTACTTGGGAGGCTGAGGTAGGAGAATCACCTAAACCCAGGAGGTGGAGGCTGCTGTGAGCCAGGATCGTGCCACAGCACTCCAGGCTGGGTAACAAGAGCCAGACTGTCTCAAAAAACAGAACATAACAAATGTCATTCTGCATTCTCCAATTTGTCTGTGGTGTGTGTGTCCTGTCTCTATATGTGTTTGTGTGTGTGTGTGTGTGTGTGTGTGTGTGAGAGAGAGAGAGAGAGAGAGAGAGAGAGAGAGAGAGAGAGAATGTGTATGAGGGGTACACATGCCTTTCTCCCCACTCCCTCCTCCTCAGTTATTTCCCACTTAGTGGAATCATATCTGGGATATTCAAAGAACTTGTTGAGAAACGTCTGATTTGGGGGTATTTGAAGAGTCCACAGAGTTAAGATTTATTTCAAGAAATAAGATAAATCTTTTATTATTAGCAAATTAATAATTTACCATTATGTAATTTACCAAATAGATAGGAAATTTTGGATCTTGTATGCCTGGGCTGTCAGGTGGAGTCCAAAAGAGTTAGACAGTTCATCTTTCTGCAGTTGTACTTACGAGAAATTTCTAGTTGGTGAAATATATATGTGTTTATGTAGTTGTGTGTAAGGGTATATAGGTACATACGCAAATGTATTTCCCATTCAGTATGATTGTTTATACAACCACATGCAAAGTGCCTTACAAAATGAACTCCTCAAAGAATAATTTTAGGTCAGGTGTGTAGTGTCTCACACCTGTGATCCCAGCACTTTGGGAGGCTGAGGCAGGTGAATTGCCTGAGGCCAGGAATTCAAGACCAGCCTGGCCAACATGGCGAAACCCCATCTCTATTAAAAATTAGCCAGGCATGGTGGCAGGTTCCTGTAATCCCAGCTACTCGGGAGGCTGAGGCACTAGGTGATCTTGAACCCAGGGGTCGGAGGTTGTGGTGAGCTGAGACCGTGCTACTATACTCCAGCCTGGGTGACAAAGCAAGACTCTGTCTCAAAAAAAAAAAAAAAAAAAAAAAAAAAAGGAATAATTTTAAAGGGATCCTCATTTGGCAGTTTAAGGAAAAAGTTTGCCAGCCTCAATCTCAATAATACTAGAAAATGGAACCTCAGCTTATTTTCCCAGTGAATCAGTTACTTGGTCAGTGAATTTTTATGAGTGTCCACTGTGCCCCTGTTATTGTCCTAGAGGGCGATAAGTTCTTCAGAATTCCTCAGTTATGGTGCACAGATGAATCTGAATCAGAAGACATACTATTGATTCAAATACATTATTGTGACCAGACGGCACAGACTGACACGTAGAACGCACAGGTGCCTGAGCCCCAGCAGCACCGTAGAGTAGGCAAGAGCATCAGCCTTCCGTCTTTGTCAGTAGCTACTCTGTGATCTCCTGAGCAGGTGTTATCATCTCAACATCCACTTCCTTCCCTTTAAAATACGGACTGGATTGCGCTGGATGACCTCAAGAAGGCTTTCTGGCTCTGAAAGCCTTCCTCTGTGACGTGCGTGTATGTCTGTAGTCTTCTCTCTGACGGTTGTACTGTTTCCACAGGGTGTTACCTACTGTGGAGAAAGTTCAGCAAGCAGTCTTACCATGGCCCACGTGCCCTGGCATGAGGAAGTGGTACAGTTTGTCCTCGAGCTGGTGGATCTGATCCCCGACTATGAAATTGCATGTGAACACGAACACTCTAATTGCCTCCTGATAGCGCACAAAAAGGTAAGCCTAACTCAAACGTGCGTTCTCCTGTCCTCCACCCTGCTGTTCTGCCCTTCTCCGTATTTTCTTCTGACTTTGTTGTAGGGATTATCTGCTTGTTTGCTGCCTTTCGTAAAACAAACATTAGAAAGTCCTAAATTCTGTCTGCTGGGCTCATGAACTCTTCTCTGTGTGAAATTGCTTCTTGTTTAGCCCTCATCTGGATATCTTGAAGTACTTCCTGGTTTGCAATTTTTACAAGGTGCATTCTAACAAAACAAGAGCACAATATCCTTGTAATAACCTCTAGTTCTTTCCTGGAAGGACAGGGAAAAGCTAAAATAGTTAATAGTCCCCATATGAGTTTCTAGCTGTCAGAAGCAGTATTGAGGTATCAAATTTTAGATTGCTTTGAATCTTGGCATCTGGAGAATTTTGTGTAAGATTTTAGTTTAAAACACTATTTCCATTTTTCCCCTTCAGTCCTTTTATTAGACAGAACAAGTACACAAATCTACTATCTTTCTTAACTAAATAACTCCTACTAAAGGAAAAATCCAGTTCTTGATAGAGGTAGGCCACTAAAATAATTTGTTAATTTTCTGGAGAAGTTCTGGAAATTTTCTTAGTCTTTATTTCTTTAAATACTTATTCTTTCTCATTATTTTTTCTCCTCTAGGACTCCAGTGAAACATATGTTAGATTTCACTATGTATTTTTTATATCTCTTCCCTTCTCATTTGTATTTTTATGCTTTTGTCTCTCCATATTTAGTTTTGGATAGTTTCTACTGATTGATATTCCAGTTCACTAAGTCTTGTTTCGGCTGTGTCTCCTATGCTGTTAAACTCAGCCGTTAATTTTTAAATTTTACATTTCATGTCTTTAAATTGTATAATTTCTGCTTGGTTTGTTTATTTTCAAATATCCTATTTTGTATAGTTTCTATTTCACTGCTGAAGTTTCAAGCTTGGCTTTTATCTTCTTGAGTACTGGAAGCGAGTTGTTTTATGGTTTGTATCTGATAACTCCAATGTGTAAAGTTCCTGTGGGCTTGTTTCTGTTGTCTGTCGTTTCTGCAAGTTCTCATTCCTGCTGCCTGGTTTTCTCCTGCACCTTGTTACCTGTGACGGTGTTCTGTACATTGCATTTAGAAGAGTATTTCTAGAAATCAAGTCAAGCCTAGGAACAGAAGATCTCTTCTGAGGCGTTCGAGATACGTGATTTAACTCTCACTTTTTCCACGTGGAAACTGAGGTCCGAATGAAGAGACTGGCTTAAATGGCTTCTCTCCCTGTAGTCCACTGACCTTTTTTATGCTACAAGGTGTCTTTCGAAACCCTTGGCAATATTCAAAGGAACACTTGAAAGAAGACAATTTAATTTTAGTCCAGTACTTCACTCTGTAAGATTTCTCCTCTCATCCCGTGAGGATAGAGGACATGGACAGCAAACCACCTAATTCCAGCCGGTTCCGTTCTCGAGGTGTTTGTTGAATGCCTGCTGAGTTCTGGACAGCAGGCCCTGCAGCAAGGCACACCGTGCTCAGACATGCAGAGGGAAAGCCACGGGGTGAATCGAAAAGTAGACTTGGCGCGAATCTCACCCCACCACTTGTTAGCTTGGTGACTGTTCGGGTTCTTTCATGTTTCCGTAGTGGATGGAGAAGAAGAGGCTATGCATGGGGGGGCCGGGCGCGGTGGCTCACGCCTGTCATCCCAGCACTGTGGGAGGCCGAGGCGGGTGGTTCACGAGGTCAGGAGATCGAGACCATCCTGGTCAACATGGTGAAACCCCGTCTCTACTAAAAATACAAAAAATTAGCTGGGCATGGTGGTGCGTGCCTGTAATCCCAGCTAGTCAGGAGGCTGAGGCAGGAGAATTGCCTGAACCCAGGAGGCGGAGGTTGCGGTGAGCCGAGGTCGCGCCATTGCACTCCAGCCTGGGTAACGAGAGCGAAACTCCGTCTCAAAAAAAAAAAAAAAAAAAGAAGAGGCTATGCATGGAGTCAGACTGACCTGGCTTCAGTCTCGACTTCAGTCTCTTCTTAGCTTTTCACCTGGAAAATGGGCATATTGCTAGCTAAGGCCATTGCTGTCTAACACTTCACAGCACCTGCCTCACAGCATGATTCAGTTGTTGCTGCTTTCGTTATTTTTATTTTTAGAAAACAAGCTGATTTGGTGTGTGCTTAATATGTGACCCACACTGTCAAGTCTATCTTTAAATGCTCACAGCTTCCCTGTAAGGTAGGTAGTATTGAGACCTCTGTCTTTTGTTTTTGTTTTTGTTTTCTTTGGACAGTGTCTTGCTCTGTTGCCCAGGCTGAAGTGTAATGGTGCGATCTTGGCTCACTGCAACCTACACCTCCTGGATTCAAGATATTCTCCTGCTTCACCTTCCTGGGTAGCTGGGATTACAGGCATGCACCACCACACCTGGCTAATTTTTGTATTTTCAGTAGATAGAGGTGGGGTTTCACCGTGTTAGCCAGGCTAGTCTCGAACTCCTGACCTCAAGTGATCCACCTACTTCAGTCTCCCAAAGTTCTGGAATTACAGGCGTGAGTCACCAAGCCCGGCCCAACCTCTGTCTGTGGATGAGGAACAAACACATAAAGGGGTTCAGTAACTTGCCCAAGAAGAAACAGCCAGTAAGGAGTCAAAATGGGATGCAAGCCCTGGCATAACTCCAGAGCCTGTACTCCCTTCTTTCCTTCCTTCTTTCTTTTTCTTTTGTTTTAAATTTGGAAATTATTTCAAATTTACAAAAAAAGTGCAATGAAAAAAAAAAAAAAAAACAGAACAAAGGACCCAGATTTGCAGAATCACCTGTTACCATCTGTCTGCCGTTGACTGGTTTGCGCGTGCACTCTCTCTGCTGTTCTTCCTCCCTCTCCCTCCCTCCTTCCCCTCTGCCCCCGCGTCCGTGCACACATCTGCTGTCTTTCCTGAGCCATCTGAAGAATCGGCATGGGTCATGGTCCTTTGCCCCTAAATGTTTCAGTGTGGACTTCTTCAGACTAGGAGTATCTCTCTCACAACCACAGTGCAGTTGCCAACTTCTGCGTGACCTTCGCCTACCATCCATATTCAGGTTTGTCAGTTCAGCTTGCGATGTCCTTTGTAGCACTTCCCCTCCAGTTCCTTCAGGATCTCCTCTGCAGGAGTCAGCACACTTTTTTTATAAAGAAAATTTGGGCTGGGTGCAGTGGCTCATGCCTATAATCCCAGCACTTTGGGAGGGAGGCTGAGGCGGGCACATCACTTGAGGTCAGGAGTTCAAGAACAGCTTGGCCAGTGTGGTGAAACCCCATCTCTACTAAAAATACAAAAATTAGCCAGGCGTGGTGGCAGGCACCAGTAATCCCAGCTACTCGGGAGGCTGAGGCAGGAGAATCGCTTGATCCCAGGAGGCAGAGGTTGCAGTGAGCCCAGGTCACGTCACTGCGCTCCAGCCTGGGCGACAGAGCGACTCCATCTCAAAAAAAAAAAAAAAAAAAAAAAAAGATGATAAAAAGTAAATATTTTAATTTTTATATAAAGTAAATATTTGAGGTTTGCAAGCCATATATAGTCTGTGTCAGATATGTCTAATATTTTTAGTATTTTGTATTTTTAGTATTTAGTAAAAAATATTTAATGTTTTTTATATTTTGTATCTTTGCTTGTGTACTCATTTTGCAACCTTTTAAAAATGCAACGACTGTCCATAAAAGAGGTCTGTGAGCTAAATGCAGCCAGACTGGGCCTTCCAGCCCGGTTAACCAGCCTCTCATCTCGGCCACATACTGCGTTTTCTTCTCATGTCTGTCTAGCCACCTTCAGTTTGGAGTATTTCCACACTTTCTTTGTCTTCTATAATGTTGATGTTTTAAAAGAACACAGTTTCATCCCTTCCCTTTCTTTTAATAGAAATGTTTCTTGTTGCAACACAGTGGCTTACACCTCTAATCTCAGAATTTTGGGAGACTGAGGCAGGTGGATCCCTTGAGCCCAGGAGTTGAAGACCAGTCTGGGCAACATAGTGAGACCCCATCTCTATTTAAAAGTAGAAAAGTTACCTAGGTGTGGTGGCACAAACGTGTAGTCCCCGTTAATTGTGGGGCTGAGGTGGGAGGATCATCTGAGCTGCAGGGAGCCGTTCGCCATGCCGTTGCACTTCAGTCTGGGCAGCAGAGCGAGACTATTTCAAAAAAGAAAAGCAATGGTTTTTGTTTTGTATTTGCCTGATTTTCCTTCGGTTAGATGGAGGTTGTGCGTCCTCAGGTGGAATGCTGCGTCTGCGACGTGTCCCTTTCCGTGTCGTGCCTGCTGCCTGGCGTCCGTGTCTCCCTCATTGTGGGGGTAATTTTGTTCACCCAGCTACTTTAACCCAGTTCTTCTGTTTCTCTCCTTTGCAGCTACTAAGCTGTCTGTTAAAAGGTACTTGAAGACAATGCAGTGTCTCACTTCTTACCAAAGTTTCCCCTAGATACAGCACTTACTGATGGTTCCTGCCTGATGAAATGTCTTATCGATTTTAAAGTATTGATTTCTTGTAACTGCACCACTCCCTCCACATTTACCTTCAGCATTCTACTGTAAACAAAAGCCCTCCCTTTCTTCCCATGTATGTATGTATTTGCTTGCAGTATGGACTCGGGAATTCTATTTTTTGTCCCAGTGGTTCATTAGTCATCACTGTACTTACTTTAAACCACTGTCCTAGACTCCCTGTTCCTTTCTCTCTGTCTCTCCATCACTCTAATTAAATCTCTTATGTCCTTATTCAGAATTGATACTAATAGTATTGCTTTCAAGGTCATTATCAAGATTAAAACTAACATATTTAAAGTACCTAGAAGGACTCCTGCCTGAGTGACAGACCAAGACTCCATCAAGAAGAAAGAGAAGGACAGAAAGGTGGGGGAAGAAAAGAGAGAGGGGAAAGAGAGAGGAAAGGAGAGAGAGAGAGAGAGAGAGAGAGAGAGAGAGAGAGAGAGAGAGGAAGGGGGAGGGAGGGAGGAAGGAAAGAAGGAAGAAAGAGAGAACCTAGAAGGGAACCCAAAGTGAAACAGGCAGTTAACAAATAGTTGTTACTACTGCTTTTATTTGTCTTCCCCTGCCCACAAGGAGCTCACTCACATTTAGAGGGGAGAATGACTGAAAATCAGTGTGATCGTTGCAAAACCAGACATGGCACCAGGTGTGCACCACGACAGAGGACAGAATCTGAGACAGACCCTCCTCATTCTCTTTAATGTTTGTTAAATACCCGTGTGTGTCAGCACATGGATATTCTATGAATACAGAGGGCTGGGTCCTCTAAGAATACAAAGATGAGTAAGCAGTGGTCCTTGTATTAGGCCATTTTCTTGCTGCTGATAAAGACATACCTGAGGCCAGGTGTGGTGGCTCACACCTGTAATCTCAGCACTTTGGGAGGCCAAGGTGGGCAGATCACCTGAGGTCAGGAGTTCAAGACCAGCCTAACCAATATGGTGAAACCCCATCTCTACTGAAAATACAAAAATTAGCTGGGCATGGTGGTGGGTGCCTGTAGTCCCAGCTACTCAGGAGGCTGAGGCAGGAGAGTCACTTGAACCTGGGAGGTGGAGGTTGCAGTGAGCAGAGATTGTGCCACTGTACTCCAGCCTGGGTGACAGAGCGAGATTCTGTCTCAAAAAAAGGGAGAGAGAGACTAGGTAATTTATGAAAGAAAAGAGGTTTAATGGACTCACAGTTCCACGCGGCTGGGAAGGCCTGACAATCATGGTGTAAGGCACATCTTAACTGGTGGTAGACAAGAGAGAACAGAGCAGCAAGTGAAAGAGGAAACTCCTTATAAAACCACCAGATCTCATGAAACTTACTACCACAAGAACAGCATGGGGGAAACCAGCCCCATGATTCAGTGACCTCCCACCAGGTCCCTCCCACATCCCGTGGGAGTTACAGGAGCTACAATTCAAGATGAGATTTGGGTGGGGAGACAGTCAGACCATATCCTGTCTTCAAGAATGGCCTAACAGAAAAAGACAAATATCTAAACAGGAAAATGCTGAGAAGTGTAATCACAGTTACGATGGAAGAACGGAATGGACACATGCTGAAGACTACTTGGTCCCAAGAGCAGAGGCTTCACAGAGGAGGCACCATTTAACTAGATCTGGGATGATGGCTGAGGCAGGAAAAGCATTTAAGAAGAAGCAGTACAAGCAGAGGTCGAAGGAGAAGCGGGACATTGAGAACCACAGGTAGTTTGGGATGGCTGGAGGTCAAGAGAAGGTTGGCAGGGGGAGAAGATGATTCGGCAGGGTTAAGATCACAGATAGGATCGAATGGCGTCCTAAATGTCATTTTCCCTATAAGGCATGGGGAGGCAGTGAAGAGTTTTAAGTAGTGAAATGCCACAGTTAGATTCGTGTTTCAGAAAAAAATGTCTGACAGCATTACAGGGGATAGATTGAAAAGCTGTGGAGAGTTAACAGGGTTAACCCAGTTAAACAGGATTGTGATAGCCGGCTGTGGTGTCTATAGTCTCGGCTACTGGGGAGGCTCAGGCTGGAGACTCACTTGAGCCCAGAAGTTCTATCTAGCTCTGCCTGGACAACATAGTGAGACCCTCCTCCACCTCTAAAACAACAGCAACAAACCCGTTATAACCCGCAGATCCAGCAACCTGAAGGTGAAATGGGGTCTGAGACAAAGGCTGTGTTGAGTGAGAGTGGTGAGTGGTGGACCCGGCAAAGTATTAAATGAGGACCACTAATGAGCATGTGGGTTCAGGCATGACTCCCTGGCCCGTAGCCTGGGAAATGGGTTGTTGTGATGGTGTCTTCCACGGAGATGATGTTACTTGCATATTTATGTTTCGTGTAGGTAGAGAGTGAATGGGTTCACTCTGTGATGTCAGGAAGAAATCCCAGCAAAAGTACAGATATCAAATTATGGAGTTCAGATCATAAGAAGTTGTCCTTAGAATGCCCAGAGTGAGACAGATGGTCCATGACCATCAGAATGCTTTGAAATTAACTGCTTAACCACCAGGTGTACCCTAACGCAGAGGCTTCTGACTTTCACCCTCATAGTGCTCTGTGGCCGCAATAGCTTTTCCACAAGACGTGTAGGTCAAGAGGAATACCTCGCAGTTCTGTTGGTTATGATGTCATCTGTGACACGGCCTAACGCTGAAGCTGGGAACTATCTCAAGCTAGTAGTTAACGGAATGTCCAACAGAGGTCCAGTGTCACTGCGTTCCTCTTTAAAATTTAAAATACCCTGCGGTGGTATTACCCACTGAGTAAGTACCCTGCTTGGAAACCATGGCTGTAAGGAAGTGATAGAGAAACTCATCCAAAAGTAAAACGGGTCTCACTTCGATTTCCTCCCGTTACGTGTTTTCTGGCGCTGCTTTGCCTCTGCATTGTTGATGTCAAAGTATGCAGACCTTGTTGTTTTCCAGTCGTGTCCTCTCTGTTCTTATACTAGTGTCTAGTGAAAGAAATGAAAATATGGTACAACTTCCTAGGAAGCAGTCACTTCTCAGGCCTGGTCCATTGGCTCTTTCTTTTAAGCTCATGAGCTGGGTCAGGTAACCTAAAACCAGAGAGGTGCGAATCATCAAATAACCTGTTTATCATTCTCTGCTTTTTCAGGAGATTGCTCAGTTTATTTTTTTATTTTGGAGCCAGGGTCTCATCTCATTCTGTCAGCCAGGCTGGAGTGCAGTGGCATGAACATGGTTCATTGCAACCTCGACTTCCCAGGCTCAAGCAATCCTCCTGCTTCAGCCTCTTCAGTAGCTGGGACTATAGATGTGAGCCACTATGCCCAGCTAATTGTGAAAGTTTTTGTCGAGATGGGATCCCACTGTGTTGCCCAGGCTACTGTCAAACTCCTGGGCTCAAGCAACCCGCATTCCTCAGCTTCGCAAAGTGCTCGGAGTACAGACAGGAGCCACCGTGCCCGGCCTCGCTTTCTACTAATAATCCCAGGACTTCTGAAAGAGTGCAAGCTGCCGTGGTCATGTTGAAGCACTGCTCTCCTGTTGTTACGCCAAGATAGCCACAGAAGAAAACAGAACACCAAGTCTTTACTTTAAAACAATTAGAGAGTCATAGGAAGCTGCAGAATGGTACAGAAAGGTCTGATGTACCCAGTGATAACGCCTTACATAATCATAGTACATTATCAAAAGCAGGAAACAGACATTGATACTACCTGTAGACTTTGTTCAGATTTCACCAATTTTAAGTGCACTCATGGCTGGGTGTGGTGACTCACGCCTGTAATCCCAGCACTTTGGGAGGCCAAGGCCGGCAGATCACCTGAGGTTGGGAGTTTGAGACCAGCCTGACCAACGTGGAGAATCCCATCTCTACTAAAAACAAAATTAGCCAGGTGTGGTGGTACACACCTGTAATCCCAGCTACTCCGGAGCCTGAGGGAGAAGAATTGCTTGAACCTGGGAAGCAGAGGTTGCGATGAGCTGAGATCACCCATTGCACTCCGGCATGGGCAACAAGACTGAGAGTCAGTCTCAAAAAAGAAAAATAAAAAATAAATGCACTCACATGTGCGTGTTTAGTTCTGTGCCGTTGTATCATGTGGAGATCTATATAGCCATCACCGCGCCCCAGATAGACAACTGCTCTACACCACGAAGATCCTTCTCAGGCTACTCCTTTGTAGTCCGATACTAACTATCCCTGGCCTCCGGCCACCACCAGTCTCCTCTCCGTCTCTGTAATTTTCTCACTGGAAGAAGGAAATATAAACAGAAGTTTACTCTACCTGACAATAATAGAGCCACTTCGGCTTTCTTTTGATGAGTGTCTGCCGGCATATCGTTTTCCATCCCTTGCTTTTCAGCCTGCCTGTATCATTATATTTGAAGTGACTTTCTTATAGGCAGTGTACAGTTGTCGTACTTTTTTAGTCTACTCTGCCAGTCTATTTTAGAATTCCATTTTTATTTCTCTGCACTGTTGTTGAGTGTGTCTCTTCATATAGACTTTTGAGTGGCTGATTTACATATTACATTATGCATATATAATATATCACAGTCTACTGGTGTCAGCATGTTACCAGTTTGAGTGAAATATGGAAACTTTACCTCTCTTAAATCTCTTCTCCCTCCCTTTCTTAGAATGCCTGAGATATTTCCTGTACCTAGAGTGAAAATCACATGGGATCATATCACAATTTTCGCTTCAATTATCAAAGATAACTTAGGAAACTCAAGAGAAGAAGAGTTCATTGTATTCACTCGTCTTCTTACTCCTTGTTCTTTCCTTCTTCCAGATGGTCCAAGTTTCCTTTGGAATCTCCCCCATCTGTTTGAAGAACTTCCTTTAGCAGTTCTCTTAGAGCCTGTGTGGTAGCAACCAGTCCTCCTAGCTTTCCTTCATCTGGCACTGTCTTGGTTTTAAACCCTCTCCATTCCTGAAGGATATTTTTAGTAGGTAAAGTATTCTGGATTGACAGTTCTTTTCTTTTTCAGACTTCCTTCTGGCTTCTCTGGCATCTGATGAAAAATCCTTTGTCATTTGATTGTTTTTCTCCTTTAGGTAAGGTGTTTTTCTCTCCCTGCTTTCAAGATTTTAAAAAATTTTTAGGTCTTTAGCTTTCAGAAGTTTGATAACAGGTTGCCTGAGCCTGGATTTCTTTGGGTCTGTTGTTTTAGAGGCATGCTCAGCTTCCAGAATCTGCAGGTATATGCCCTTTACAAACTGGGGAAGTTTCCAGTTGTTCTCCAGATACTTTCTTCAGCCTCATCTTACTTCTCGTACCTTTTTAGATCTCTGAGGACACAAATGTTAGGTTTTTTTTGTTGTTGTTGTTATAGTCCAACAGGTGCCTGAGACTTTGTTTGTTTCTCTTTTAGTCTCTCTGCTTTTTAGACTCTTGCTCTAGGTTTAGATTCATTCATTCTGTTGAGCCATTTATTATTTTAGTTAGTGTATTTTTCAGTTCTAAAATTTTCATTTGATTATTTTCCTTTATTTAACTATTTCTTTTCTTCTTTTTTTTCTTTTTTGAGACAGAGTCTCACTCTGCCGCCCAGGCTGGAGTGCAGTGGTGCCCTGTTGGCTCACTGCAGCCTCTGCCTCCCAAGTTCAAGTGATTCTCCTGCCTCAGCCTCCTGAGTAGCTAGGAGTACAGATGTGAGCCACCATGTCCAGCTAATTGTTGTAGTTTTAGTAGAGATGAAGTTTCACTGTGTTGGCCAGGCTGGTCTTGAACTCTTGGCTTCCAATGATGTACTTGCCTCCGTCTCCCTGGGATTATGGGTGTGAGCTACCACACCTGGTGAAATTTCTGTTTCTTGTGTCTGTTTTCAATTGCTCATTGAAGCACATTTATGATGCTACTTTAAAATCTTAATCAGATAATTACAACATACATACCATGTTGGCATCTTTTGATTGTCTTTTTTCATTCAAGTTGAGATTTTCCTTTTTTTTGGTATGATAAGTAATTTTCAGTTGTTTCCTGGACATTTTGGCTATTATGTTAGGAGACTCTGGATCTTACTTGTTAATAAAACTTCTGTGTTAGCCGGCTGCCTTGGACACTGCACTGTGGGGATAGTGTGAGAGGGTGCTACCTCCCTACTTCCAGGGCCAGGTCCAGTCCCCTCTCAGCTTCTATCGACCTACTGTAGGGAGGGTGGAAGGAAAGAGAGAGGGGAAAGAGAGAGGAGAGGAGGAGAGAAGAGAGAGAGGAAAGAGAAAGAAAGAGAGAGAGAGAGAGAGGAAGGGGGAGGGAGGGAGGAAGGAAAGAAGGAAGAAAGAGAGAAGAACCTAGAAGGGAACCCAAAGTGAAATAGGCAGTTAACAAATAGTTGTTACTACTGCTTTTATTTGTCTTCCCCTGCCCACAAGGAGCTCACTCACGTTTAGCAGCAGTGCCAGTCCAGCTGGGAATGTTTGATACTGGTATATTATTCCCAGGCAAACTCATTTCCTTTTTAATTTAGAGGTGTCGTCCAGTGAGGTTTGAATGGCCGCTGCTGCAGTGTTCCTGGAAAGAATTTCCTGACACTTACAGGAAAAAATCTTTTCCTGTCCTAATCAGATCTCATCAGATCCCACTTAATAAACAGGCTAGCAATTTACCTTAAGGGTACTAGTGTTGAAAAGCAGAGATGTGGCCAGGCCCGGTGCTCACGCCTGTAATTTCAGCACTTTGGGAGGCCAAGGCAGGTGAATCACAAGGTCAGGAGTGTTTTGAGACCAGCCTAGCCAACATGGTAAAACCCTGTCTCTACTAGAAATACAAAAATCAGGTGGGCATGATGGCGGGCACCTGCAATCCCAACTACCCAGGAGGCTGAGGCAGAAGAATCACTTGAACCTGGGAGGTAAAGTTGGCAGTGAGCCAAGATCATGACACTGGGCAACAAAGCAAAACTGTTCCCACCACCACCACCAAAAAAATGAAAGAAAAAAGTGAGGTCGGGTGCGGTGGCTCACGCCTGTAATCCCAACATTTTGGGAAGCCAAGGCGGGCAGATCATGAGGTCAGGAGATCAAGACTATCCTGGTCTACGTGGTGAAACCCCATCTCGACTTAAACAACAAAAACAAAAACAAAAATTAGCCAGGCGTGGTGGCGGGCGCCTCTAGTCCCAGCTCCTCAGGAGGCTGAGGCAGGAGAATCACTTGAACCCAGGAGGCGGAGGTTGCAGTGAGCCGAGATCGCACCACTGCATTCCGGCCTGGCGACAGAGTGAGACTCTTGTCTCAAAAAAAAGAAAAAAAAAAGAAGCAGAGATGTAACTAAAAGACAAAGGAAAGAAGCAGAAAGGGAGCAAACAAACCCTAGAAAGACCAGAAGAATCTACAAAACTGATCATACAATCCATACGTAACTGAGGGCAGATATCAACGATTCAACATCCTGCCAATTCCAAGCTTATTGTTTCTCTCCACAGTTTGGAACATGTGACATCTCACATAACCTGCAAGAGAAACACCTAATCATTTTACTTGATTTGTGATGGTCTTCATAATCGGGTCCTTTTTCACCTCATTCAGGCCCCTCCCTGGGCCTTTATACAGTACTGCCATGTTCCTTCTTTCTTCTGTGCATTTGTTCAAGATACTTCTTCGGCCAGAAATGCCCTCCTTTGCCTACCCACCGCATTTCACCTTGTGTAATTCTGCTCTTTAAAACTGTAAAACAAACTTCTCTCCCTTTGCGACCACTTCTGTCAGGTCTATATGCATATATAACAAATCTCCTCTGGGAGGCTGTGAGTCACTGGGACTCCAGGACTGTCATTCCCAGTACGTTCTGGAGTGCTTGGTACCTGTCAGAGTCTCTGTGTGCTAAGTGGATACAAGCTCCCTTTCCTTCGTCTGCTCTCCGTTCCCACTGTCTTACCTTCCGGAATCAGAAACTTTGTTCCATCTTCTTTGCTAGTTTTGGTACCTACTAACCTTCTTTATCATTCATTCACTCCTTCATTTATTCAGCAGATATTTACTGGATTGAGTTTGGTATTTAAATGTCATTGGTGACCTACTATTGTTAAATCCAGTGACCCTTTCTCATTCACCGTTCCTCCGTTTTTCTGCAGCAGGAAACTGATGCCATCTGTGCTTGGTGAAAGTCATCGCTGTCTACGGTACTGTAGTTTTTTGATTATAGTAAAATAATCAAAAAAGCTAGCAGAAATAAGAATATGGCTACAAAGAAGAGCATTGAAAATTCCCAGTCGTGGCATTTCTTTATCCACTACACAAAGTTTGCTTGTTTTTTGAGATGGAGTCTCGCTCTGTTGCCCAGGCTGCAGTGCAGTGGCACAATCTCGGCCCACTGCAGCCTCTGCCTCCCAGGTTCAAGTGATTTTCCTTCCTCAGCCTCCTAAGTAACTGGGACTACAGGTGCTCACCACCACACCCAGCTAATTTTTTTATTTTTAGTAGAGACAGGTTTCACCATGTTGACCAGGCTGGTCTCGAACTCATGGCCTTAAATGATCTGCCTGGCTCGGCCTTGCAAAGTACTGGGATTACAGGCATAGCCACCATGCCCAGCCCACTTCACAAATTTAAATACCCTCTGGCTGGCGTGGTGGTGTACATCTGTAATCCCAGCACTTTGGGAGGCCGAGGTGGGAGGATCACTTGAGGCCAGGAGTTTGAGGCTAGCCTGGGCAACCCCATCTCTACAAAAATTAGCCAGATGTAGTGATATGTGCCCATAATTGGGACTGAGGAGGGTGAGTCAGGAGTATCGCTTGAGCCTGGAAGGTGGAGGTTGCAGTGAGCAGAGATTGTGCCACTGCACTTCAGCCTGGGCAACAGAGCCAGCCCCTGTCTAAATGAAATAAAATAAAACAAAATACCCTCTGATTCATGAAACAGTATAATCCAAAATGTAAAGTCAATCTTAAAAAAAAAATCTCTAGAGGGATCCCAGACATCAGTTGAATATTTATATTTACATGACCTTTAAAGATCCTGCATTAAATTGATGAGATTTTCATATGATATAGCCTCTGGAGAGTGTCTTAGGATCCGTATTGCCCTGTTCATACCTGGAATACTTTGTGGTCATTTGCAGTGCAGTGATGCTGTCATTGCCATGTTCTACGCCACATGCAAATCATTTCTTAATTATTGTGGTGAAATATTTTTGAGAACGGGTGATAAAATTATCCTTCTGAGTTTTGTCATGTAGATATGATGTTCAGGGTCTAGAAAGCAGAGCTTCTGCAGTTGGTAAGAGGCAGGCTACTTAGAGGCTATGATAGTAAGTATTATTTTCAGTGGCAAAGACCGCAGTTACTTTTGCACCAACATAATAATAGAAGGGTGTAGAAAACTCAGTGGCCCTGGCTTTGAACAGCAGAAAGGCAGATCCCACTCACATTCAGTAAATGAGCCTGCTTGTTTCCATTTCAGGGTTGAGCTAGAGGGACAAGATGACCACAGCTGCCTACCGTGGGAGGGTGCGTGTCTGTGCTTTGGAGAGGGTGGCTGGGATGAGGTGGTACAGTCAGCTTTCTGTTTCTGGGCTTTCAGCCGAGACAGCTTAAGTGTAACCTTGGTCTTGTCAGTCTTGAAATTAATTAGACCGTGAGAATCCAATAAGCGTTGATAGTTTTAGTGAGGAGACATAGAAATTTCCTCTACATGTTGGCAATATCTTGGAACAGGGTGTCACAGCCAGTGGATGCTGAGTGATAAGTGATATATATGGCTTGTGGAATCTGCATAGCAGTGTTTTAAAACTACATTCTTTTAAAGAAAATTTTTTTATTTTTTATTTTTTGAGACAAAGTCTCACTGTGTTGCCCAGGCTGGAGTGAGGTGACATGATCTCAGCTCACTGCAACTGTCACCTCCCAGGGTCAAGCAATTCTCCTGCCTCAGCCTCCTGAGTAGCTGGGATTATAAGCACATGCCACCATGCCCAGCTAATTTTCTATTTTTAGTAGAAACAGGGTTTCACCATGTTGGCTAGGCTGGTCTTGAACTCCTAACCTCAAGTGATCCATCCACCTTGGCCTCCCAAATTGCCAGGATCACAGGTGTGAGCCACTGCACCCAGCCAATTCTTTTTTTTTTTTTTTTAATAGACTTTATGTTTTACAGAAATTTTTTATTTACAGAAAAATTGAGACTATTACAGAGGGTTCCCATATACCCTAGATTTGCCCTGTTAACGTCTTCTATTGGTACATGTGTTATAGTTAGTGAGCGGATATTGATTTATGATTGTTAACTGAACCATCACTTATTTAGATTTCCTTAGGTTTTACCTAATGTCCTCTTTCTGTTCTAGGATCCCATTACATTTAGTTGTCAATTCTGTTCAGGCTCCTCTTGGCTGTGGCAGTTTCTCAGACTTTCCTTATGTTTGATGACCTTGATAGCTTTGAGGAGTCCTTGAGGGATTTTGTGGAATGCCCTGTTACTGAGACTTGTGTGATGTTTTTCTCAGAAGACTTGGGTTATGAATTTTTAGGAGAAGATCACAGAGGTGAAGTGCCATTTTCATCACGTCATAACAGGGGCACACGCCTACTGTCAGCATGGTTTATGACTGACACCGTTGACCTTGACCAACTGAGGCAGTATTTGTCAGACTTCTCCACTGTCAAATCACTCCCTCCACTCCTACTTTTCATGCTGTGCTCTTTGGAAGGAAATCACTGTCTGTGGTCCATATCCAAGGGGCACAGTGTTAGGCTCCCTGTCCTTGAGGGCAGAGTATCTACATAAGTTACTTGGAATTCTTCTGTACTAAATGTCTGTCTCTTCCCTGTATCACCATCTCTGTCCATCCATCATCTGTTGTCCATTCGTCCATCCATCCATCCATCCATCCATCCTCTTATCTGTCCATCCATCCATCCATCCATCAGTCATCTATCAGTCTATCCATCCATCATCTCTCTGTCCGTCCATCCATCCATCAGCTATCTGTCTGTTCATCCATCCACCCATCGTCTTATCTGTCTGTCCAGCCGTTCATCCATCTATTCATCCTCTTATCTGTCCATCCATCCATCCACCTACCTGTGTCTATCTATATGTCTTTATCACTGTGAACACGTATTATTTATTTTATACCTTGGGTTATAGTCCAATATGACTTTATTTCTTTTGTTGCTCAGATTGTCCCAGCTTTGGCCATTGAGATCTCTTTCAGTTCATATCCCCATCAACATGGGTGGGTGTGGGTGTGGGTGTGGGTGTGTGTGTGTGTGTGTGTGTGTGTGTGTTTGTGTGTGTGTGTGTTTTGAGCACTTTCTTACGTTCTGGCACCACGAGATTCTCCAGGATTATCTCACACACAGATGGTTCCAACTTACAGTGGTTCAACTTAACAGTTTTTTGACTTTATGGTGGTGTGAAAGCGATACATATTCAGCAGAAACTGTACTTAATGCTGCCATGCTGGGAACTGGCAGTGAGCCATAGCCGCCTGTTTCTGACTGATTCCGTGTTTATCGGGATACAACCCCACGGTAAGTTGAGGAGCATCTGTATGTCCTGCCCCAGCCATCGTTTATTGGTGAATGGTGTAAGAAGTCAAGCTCTGGGGAAGGCGTACTCATTGTTGGGCCATCTTTTTAGGCCCTCTCAGCTGACCAGGCAGAGAAATACAAGTGTGTATCCACATTTCTAGATTTCTGCCTGTACTGTATTCAGGTAAGTACACAGCCGTTGCTCCTCCATTTCCCCATGGATCCTTCTTGCCTGTTTCCCTTGCTCATCTGTAAATCCCCAGCCCAGCAGTGAGACCCCTGGTTCCCACCCTCAGCCGTCTGTTTCCTTAACCGTTCGACCGCGGCGCGTGTAGCGGTGTCGGAGCCGTTACCGTTCGACCGCGGTGTCCGTAGCGGTGTTGGAGTTGTTAACCCTGGAACGCAGTGCTGTGTGCAGTTCCTTTTGCCTCTCGTCTGCAGGCGCTGCCCGTTTTCAGAGTGACTCAGGGCAGCACTTTCCCCTCGATGCCCTTCAGTGAGATAGTTTCATGCATTTGCGATAACATTCCATTCTCTTATCAGTCTTCACTCCTTCCTGGGATCCCCTAACTTGTGCATTTTAAAAATTTGCATACATTAAGATTCAGTATTTCTGCTAGAAGGTTCTATAGATTTTGACAACTGTATAATGTCGCACATTTACCATGACAGTATCACTTAGAATAATTTTCAGCCCTCAAAAAAGCCCCCGTACTTCCTCTTTTCATCCCTCCCCAAACGTGGGATTCCTGGAAGCTGCTCACCGCTGTTCTGCACTCACAGTTACGCCTTTTCCAGAGGTCATGTAATTGGAATTATATACTATGAAGTTTTATCAAACTGACTTTCTTTTTTTTTTTTTTTTTTTTTTTTACTTAGCAGTAAACATTTAAGATTATTTCATGCCTTTTCCTGGCTTGATAGCTTTTTTTTTAATTGGTGAATAAAACTCCATTGTGTGGATGTACCACAGTTGGTTTCTTCATTCACCTATTGAAGGACATCTTGGTTGCTCCCAATTTGGGACAGTTATGAACAAAGCTGCTATAAACATAAATGTGCAGGTTTTTGTGTGAATATGTTTTCAGATTAGTTGGGTAAATATCTAAGTGCAATTGCTGGATCATATGGTAGGATTATGTTAAGTGTTGTAAAAAGCTGTCTTCCAAAAGAGCTGTGCCGTTTTGCATCCCCACCATTGACGCAGGGCTGTTCCTGTTGCTGTGCGTCCTCGCCAGAATTTGGTGTCTCTCAGGGTTTTTTGTTTTGTTTTGTTTTTTTGAGATTTAGCTATTCTAATACATTTGTAGTGGTATATCACTACTGCTTTAATTGGAAATTTCCTGATGACAGATAATGATGAGCATCTTTTCATATGCTTATTTGCCATCTGTGTATCTTCTATTATGATGTGCCTGCTCAGATCTTGTGCCCATTTTTTAATTGGGTTGGTTATTTTCTCTTTTATTTTTTTTCTTTTTTCTTTTGAGATGGTGTTTCACTCTTGTGGCCCAGGCTGGAGTGCAATGGTGTGATCTCAGCTCACTGCAACCTCTACCTCCCAGGTTCAGGCAATTCTCCTGCCTCCACTTCCTGAGTAGCTGAGATTACGGGCACTTACCACAACACCTGGCTAATCTTTTGTATTTTTTAGTAGAAACGGGATTTCACCATGTTAGCCAGGTTGGTCTCGAACTCTTAATCTCAGGTGATCTGCCTGCCTCAGCCTCCCAGAGTGATGGGATTGCAGGCATGAGCCGCCACAGCCAGCCAGCCCGCCCTCTCTCCTTCCCTCCTTCCCTCCCTTCCTTCCTTCCTTCCTTCTTCTGTCCCTCCCTCCCTCCCTTCTTTCCTTCCCTTCCCTTTCTTTCCCTTTCCTTCCTTCCCTCCGCCCCACTTTTTTTTTTTAAGAGACAAGGTCTCACTCTGTTGCCCAGGCTGGAGTGCCATGATATTATCATGGCTCACTGCAGCCTCAAATTCCTAGGCTCAGGGGATCCTCCTACCTCAGTCTTCTAAGTAGCTACAGGTTCATGTCACTGTGCCTGGCTCATTTTTACTTGAGATGGGGTTTTATTTTGTTGCCTAGGCTGGTTATTTTCTTACGGGGTTTCCCCATGTTGGTCAGGCTGGTCTTGAACTCCCGACCTCAGGTGATCTGCCTGCTTTGGCCTCGAAAGTGCTTCGATTACAGGCGTGAGCCACCGCGCCCAGCCCATACTTTCTCCTAAATTTGTTTACTATTATTAGTAACAACTTCCTTGCCAATTACCCAACCAAGTCTGTAATCATATATCATTGTCACTATTAGTCTCGTCTCATCTTTTCTTAATTGTCTTGCCCAGAGGTGTGTCTAGTTGGTACCACCATAGACGAGGTGTGTCTATTTCCCTGTGACTACAAAGAACCAGCATTTGGAATTTTTGCTTATTTCTCTTATTTGCTATTTCACTAGAATGCTTATTTTTATTGTTTCTTTCCTTCCTACTTTCTTTGAAATGACTCTGTTGTTTTTCTGTCTTGAGTTGATTACTTTGCTCATAATATTTTCTGTACCTTTTTTTTTCTAAGCTGAGGTGGGCATTTGGGGCTATGAGTTTCCCTTTAAGTACTGCTTTAGCAGCATCCCACAGATTTTGCCCTGTAGCACTTTTCTTTGCATTGAGAGCTAAATATGTTATAATTTCAGTCATGATTTCTTGTTGAATCCATGAATTATTTAGAAGTATTTTTAAAATCTGTCATGTGAATTTTTTTGTTATTTTAATTTGAATTTTATTGCATTTTCATATACCATGCTCTGCTTTATATTTATCTGGAGTATTTTTTGACACTGGTTATGTGGCGTGGCGTGTGGATGATTTTATCAATACTTTGTGTTGTTATTGTAGTTTTGACTTACATTTGCCTAGTAAGTGATGCTGAGCACTTTTTTAATGTGCTCATTTCTGTATAATCTTTAAAAAGAATTGGGATTTTGTTGTTGTTGTTGTGTTTTAGGCATTCTCTATATATTTTGGATATCATCCCTTACCAGATACATCATTTGCAAATTTTTCCCCATTTTCTGAGTTGCCTTTTTACTCTATTGATACTGCCTTTTGATGCATGCCTTTTAACATTTTTCATAAAGTCCAGTTTGTCTATTCTGTCTTTTCTTGCCTGTTCTCCATACTAAAGAAATCATTGCCATATTCAGTGTCATGAAACTTTTGCCATATGTTTTCTTCTAAGAGTTTTATAGTTTTAAGTCTTATGTTTAGGTGTTTGATCTGTTTTGAGTTAATTTTTGCGTATGGTATTAGGTAAGGATCCAGCTTCATTTCTTTGCATGTAGTGTTTTTCCAACACCATTCGTTAAGGAGACTGTCCTTTCCCATTGAGTGGTCTTGGCACCCTTGTCAAAGATCATTTGACTATATTTGTGAGGGTTTATTTCTGGGCTCTCTATTCCATTGGTCTACATGCCTGTCTTTATGCCAGTATCATACTGTTTTGATTATTATAGCTTTGTTGTTAAGTTTTGAAATCAGGGAGTGTGAGATTTGTGTTATTTTTCAAGATTGTTTCTGGCTGTTAAGGGTCCCATGAGAATCCATTTGAATTTTAGGATAGATTTCTATTTCTATAAAAAATGTTTTTTTTTGTTATTTTGATAGATATTACATTGAATATTTAGATAACTTTGGGTAGTATTGACATCTATTTTTTTTTTTTTTTTTTGAGACTGTTTTTTGTTCTTGTCTCCCAGGCTGGAGAGCAATGACACATTCTCGGCTCACTGCAACTTCTGCCTTACCGGTTCAAGCAATTCTCCTGCCTCAGCCTCCCAAGTAACTGGGATTACAGGCACCTGCCACCATGCCTGGCTAATTTTTGTATTTTTAGTAAAGATGGGGTTTCACCATGTTGGCCAGTCTGGACTGGAACACCTGACCTTAGGTGATCTGCCTGCCTCGGTCTCCCAAAATGCTGGGATTACAGGGTGAGCCACTGTGTCCAGCCATTGTTGACATCTTAATATTAAATCTTTCAATTTATGAAAATGGGATGTATTTCCATTTATTTATGTATTTTTTAATTTATTCCAGCAGTGTTTTATACTTCTCATTATACAAGTCATTCATCTCTTTGGTTAAATATAATTCGAAGTATTTTATTATTTTTGATGCTGTTGTATTTTTATTTTTATTTTTACTTAATTTTGAGATGGAGTCTGCTCTGTTGCTCAGGCTATAGTGCAGTGGCATGGTCTCAGCTTGATGCAACTTCCACTCCCCAGACTCAAGAGATCCTCCCACCTCAGCCTCCTGAGTAGCTGGGACTACAAGTGCATGCCATCATGCTGGGCTAATTTTGTTATTTTTGGCAGAGACAGAGTTTTACCATGTTGCCCAGACTTGCCTCAAACTCCTGAGCTCAAGCAGTCTGCCCTGCCTGGCCTTCCAACATGTTGGAATTGCAGGCATGAGCCACCACTCCCTGTGGTGGCTGTCGTATATGAACCTGTTTTTGTTTTTTTTCTTTTCAGATTGTTCATTATTAGTATGTGGAAATGCAGCTGATTTTTGCATATTAACTTTGTATCCTGCCACTTCAGTGAATTTCTTTATTCGTTTAAACAGTTTTATGGCCGAATGTTTATAATTTTCTGCATATAACATCATATAATTTACAAACAAAAATTATTTTACTTTCTCCTCTCCAATTTCGATGCCTTCTATTTCTTCTTCTTCCCTAATTGCTGTGGTGAGAACTTCCATTATTATGTTGTAAACAAGTAGTGAATGGTCATCCTTGCCTTGTTCTGATTTTAGAGGAAAAGCTTTCAGTGTTTTACTGTTAAGTATGATATTCACTGGAGGTTTTTTTATACGTGATTTTTATTGTATTAAGGTAGTTTCCAGCTATTCCTTCTTTGTTGAGTGTTTTTATCATGAAAATCATGAAAGGGTGTTGAGTTTTGTCAGATGCCTTTCCTGTATCAATTGAGATGAGCATCTAGTTTTTGTCCTTCATTCTGTTGATGTGGTATATTACGTGGATCCGTCTTTGCATTCCAGGGATAAATCCCACTTGTCCATGATGTTTAATTCTTTTTTTTTTTTTTTTTTTTTTGAAATGGAGTTTCGCTCTTGTTACCCAGGCTGGAGTGCAATGGCGTGATCTCGGCTCACCGCAACCTCCACCTCCTGGGTTCAAGCAATTCTCCTGCCTCAGCCTCCTGAGTAGCTGGGATTACAGGCACGCGCCACCATGCCCAGCTAATTTTTTTTTTTTTAGTAGAGACGGGGTTTCACCATGTTGACCAGGATGGTCTCGATCTCTTGACCTTGTGATCCACCCACCTCGGCCTCCCAGAGTGCTGGGATTACAGGCTTGAGCCACCATGCCCAGCTGTTTAATTCTTTTAATATGCTGCTGAATTTGGTTTGCTGGTATTTTGAGGATTTTTGTGTCAGTATTCAAAATTGGTACTCATATGCAGTTTTCTTGTAGTACGGTCTTTGTCTGGCTTTAGTACCAGGATAATACTGACCTCATTGAATGAGTTGGAAGTATTCCCTCCTCTTCAGTGTTTTGGAGACTTTGAGAAAGCTTGGTGTTAGTTCTCCTTTAAATGTTTTGTAGAATTCACAAGTGAAACCATCAGGTCCAGGGATATTTTTTGTAGGGAGATCTTAAATTACTGATTTAATCTCCATACTATTTATGAATCTGATCAGATCTTCTGTTGCTTTGTAACTTCGTCTTGGTGGATTCCATGTTTCCAGGCATTTGTCTGTTTCATCTAGATTATCCATTTGCTGGCACACCATTGTTTATAGTACACTCTTTTTTTTTTTTTTTTTTGGAGACGGAGTTTCGCTCTTGTTACCCAGGCTGGAGTGCAATGGCGGGATCTCGGCTCACCGCAACCTCCGCCTCCTGGGTTCAGGCAATTCTCCTGCCTCAGCCTCCTGAGTAGCTGGGATTACAGGCATGCCCCACCATGCCCAGCTAATTTTTTGTATTTTTAGTAGAGACGGGGTTTCACCATGTTGACCAGGATGGTCTCGATCTCTTGACCTCGTGATCCACCCGCCTCGGCCTCCCAAAGTGCTGGGATTACAGGCTTGAGCCACCGCGCCCGGCTATAGTACATTCTTACAGCTTTTTTTAAAATGTAGAATTGGTAGTAAAAACGTTTCTGATTTTGGTAATTCAAGTCTTATTTCTCTCTTTTTAAAAATTGATCCAGCTGAAGGTTGTCAGTTTTATTGCTTTTTTAAAAGAACCAGCTCTGGGTTTGTTTGTTTGCTTGTTTCTATTCTCCATTTTGTTGATCTCTGCTCTGGTCTTTATTATTTCCTTCTGCTAGCTTCTGGTTCAGTGTGTCCTTTTTCCAGTTCCTGAAGTTTTAAAGTTAGGTTGTCGATTTGAGATCTTTTTAAAAATCAGTGTTTACAGCTGTGAGTTTTTCCCTTAGCATTGCTTTCACTGTGTCCTGTAAGTTTTGATATGTGGTGGTTTCATTTTCATTAGTGTGTATTTTTTAATTTCCTTTGTGATTTCTTCTGTGATCCATTGGTTATATTTAGGGGTGTATTGCTTAATCTCAACAAATTTGTGAATTTTTTGGTTTCATTCATTTATCGATTTTTAACTTCATCCCACTGTTCTTGGAGAATATGTTTTATATAATATCCGTGTTTTTGAATCTAGGCCTCATTGGTAGCCTGACTTACTGCCTTTCCTGGAAAATGCCCCCTGTGCTCTTGGGAAGCATGTGTATTCTGTTGTGTTCTGTGTGTCTTTTAAATGTAGTTGGCTTAGTGTGTTCTTCAGGTGCTTTATTTTCTTGCTTATCTTTGTCTGGTTGTATCTGTGAATGAGAATGAGGTATTGAAGTCTCTTGAGTATTGTGATTTCTCCTTTCAATTATATCAATATCTGCTTTGTATATGTGATTATCTGTTATGAGATGCTTAAATGTTTACAGTAGTTACATATTCTTGCTCTGTTGAACTTTTTGTCAATATGTCGTATTTTTCTTTGTTTCAAAACCTTTTTGATTCACAGTCTTATTTTCTCCGATACTAGCATAGCCAGTCCTGCTGACTGGGTTTCTGTTTGCATGGAGTACCTTTTCATTTTTTCACTTTCAGTCCACTCGTATGTTTAGATCTAAAGTGAGTCTATTGTAGATGACGTATACCGGGATCATATCTTTTTATTCATTCTACCAATCTCTGTCTTTGGACTGGAGGGTTTAATCAATATACATCTAAAGTAATGACTGACATGGAGCGATTCTTCTGTCATTTTGTTATTTCTCATATGCCTTACAGCTTTTTTGTCCCTCATTTTCTGAATACTGTCTTCTTTTGTGTTGAGTCTTTGCAGTGAAAATTTTAATTACCTTTTCATTTCCTTTTGTGTATATGCTATAGCTATTCTCTGTGCTTACAGTGGACATTGCATTTAACATTCTGAAGTTTTAATACTATAATTTTAATTCATATCAGCTTAACTTAATAGCATACAAACTTGGTTCCTTTGCAACTCTGTCCCCACTCCTTCCAGTTGTTGATGTCACAAAATAACACCTTTTTTTTTAATACACTGTGTGTCCCAAAACATAAACTAATAATTACTTTTTTTTTTTAAAGATAAGGTTTCACCATGATGGCCAGGCTGGTCTTGAACTCCTGACCTCAGGCGAGCCACCGCACCTGGTGCTTTTTTTTTACACTTTAGAATCTTAATGTAGAAAACAAAAAACAAAACATAGAGGCCAGGTGCAGTGGCTCACACCTGTAATCCCAGTACTTTGGGAGGCCGAGGTGGGCAGATCACCTGAGGTCATGAGTTCGAGACCAGCCTGGCTTACATGGCAAAACTCTGTCTCTATTAAAAATACAAAAACTGGCTGGGCATGATAGTGAGCACCTGTAATCCCAGCTACTCAGGAGGCTGAGGCACAAGAATTGCTCGAATCTAGGAGGTGGAGATTGTAGTGAGCTGAGATGGTGCCACTACACTCTAGCCTGGGCAACAGAGTAAGACTCTATCTCAAAAAAAAAAAAAAAAAAAAAAAAAAAGAAGAAGAAAAGAAAAACCATGGAGTTACAAAACAAAGCTATAACAGTCCACTTTATAACTGACCATCTATTTACCTTTACTTCTTCATGAAGCTGCCAGTTACTGTCCAGTGTCCTTTCATTTCAGCCTGCAGGACTCCCTTTAGCATTTCTTACAGGGCAGATCTAGTGGAGTGATGAACTCCCTCAGCTTTTGTTTATTTGGAAATGTCTTATTTCCTCATGTTTTGCCAATATAGGATTCCTGGCTGACATTCTTTTTTTCTTGTAGCACTTTAAACATCTTAGCCTTCTGAGCTCCAAAATTTCTGATTAGAAGTCTTCTATGACCTTACTAAGGATCCCCTGTGTATGTGACAAGTCACTTCTCTCTTGCTGCTTTGAAGATTCTCTGTCTTTGACTTTTCACAGTTTGATTATAATGTGTCTTGGTGTGTGTCTTTTTTAAAAGTTCATTATCCTTGGAGTTCATTGAACTTCTTCAGTGTTTATGTCTGTCATCAAATTTAAGGAAAAATTTGACCGTTACTTCTTCAGGTTTCTGTTTGTCGTCTTGTGTCTGTCTCCTTCTGAGATTGCCACGTGCAAATGTCAGTTCACTTGATGGCGCTTCACGGTCCCTCGGTCTCTGTTCACTCTTCTTCAATCTTTTTTCTTCCTGTTATTCAGACGTGATCATTTTTATCACCTCATTTTCAAGTTCACTAATCCCCCTGCCTGTGGAAATATGCCTTTGAATTCTTCTAATGAATTTTTCATTTCAGTTACTCTACTTTTTAGTTCCAGAATTTCTTTTTGATTTCTTTCTAGGGTTTCTGTGCCTATTGATATTTCTATTTTGTTTCTCTATCCTTTTCTTGACTGTTCCCACATATTCCTTTCGTTCTTAGAGCATCTTTAAGATTGTTGTTTTAAAGTGTGTGTCTAGTAGATCTGCTGTCTCCTCTTTCTCAGGGTCGGCTTCTGTGGGATTTGTGGTTTTCTTTCGAATGGGCCATACTTGACTGTTTCTTTGTGTGCCTTGTGATTTTTATTGTTGAAAACCGGACATTTGTATTTAATCATGTGGCCCCCTTGGAAATCAGATTATTTGCCTCTCAGTGTTTGCTGGAGAGTTTTTTTGTTTGGTTTTGTTTGATTACTGAAGGCTGTCTCTGTGCCAAGGATCAGCTCGAGGTGTGAACTCAAGGTCATTTCAGGTATTTTTGAAGACTACACCTTTGCCTGGACATGCATGGTGACTGTAATTTCCCTGTAAATATGTTTATTTTTTAATGTCTTAGTCTTTAATGTATGTCACCCAAAGAGGAGAAAGAAAAGTGAAAGAGGAAAGTGAACGAGGTAGGGATCGGGAAGCCTTGAAATCCCCGGGGACATCGGTTAGGCTGGACGGGGTGGGGCTTGGCACAGTGACTGCCTGCCTGTGTTCCGCACTCCCATGACAAGAACACAGATCCTTCATATTTTGGGACAGTGTTCTCATTACCCACCCTGCCTCTCAGAAGCTGCTCCCGTAACATGTACTCAGCTGCCTGCCATGGGGTTGGGTCGTCGGGCACTGGGAGCGGCTTTGGAGCTAAGAGCTGAGATTGACTGAAAATAACTGCAATTGAGTGTCAAGCCTTCAGTAGACTCCAGGGTTCCAAAATAGTTACATCAGACGGATTCTGCCAGCGTAATTTTTGTCTGGGTGGGAAAAGTATTCCTAGTGCTTTCTACTCCAGCTTCGCCCCAGAATCCTCTACCCAGATATTTTTAAAATGTATACTTAGTTGAATTCTGAAGTAGATCAGCTTTGCTGTTTTTCAGCATAATACGAAGACTTTCCTGTGCTTTTTCCTACACGTTTCCTTTTCAACAGGTTGATACTTGTTTGTTTTTATTTTTTGAGACAAAGTTTTGCTCTTGTTGCCCAGGCTAGAGTGCAGTGGCATGATCTCAGCCCACTGCGACCTCTACTCCTGGGTTCAAGTGATTCTCCTGCCTCAGCCTCCCAAGTAGCCAAGATTACAGGTGTGCAAAGGAAAGCAGAATGTCCTTTGGAAACAGAAGACAGAGCCCCGTCCCAGCACAGCCTACAGCAGTCTCCTTGGCTCTGAGAGTTTGGCCATGATAAGACCCTGCAGATAATTAGGCACTGATCACAGGGGCCTCCTTCTTGGAGATGTAAAACTTGTAAGGGAGGGGAAGAAGAGCTATCTCCTCCCCCACATCTTCCAATCTCGGAATAAGAAGGGACTCCTATATTTCCATTTAGGTTTTGCGCAGTGTTCTCTTAGCAAAACCTCTCATCAGTGTGCAGCTCACCTGCATCAGAGGCCTGACTTCTCCCAGCAGCAGGTGCTTTTAGAGAAGGATCAGAGGGAATTGGCATTTTGATAACACTGCTCAGAGGATTTAGCTCCACTCCAACAGAATGGGAGATTAAGATGGAAACTTCAGAAAATGAGTTTCCAGATACACTTTTAGAATTGCGCTTGGATATATCAAGAATTTAATCTTATTGTTTTAGTTTTGCCTCTCAAAAATGTTCCATAGGCAACTATTACCATGTGAATCCTGCTTATCATCAGTCAACTCAGAAGAGGGTGGCAACAGCTCTCAGCATTCCACCGTCACAGGCAGCCAGGTGTATTTTCAGGTCTGCCCTTGTGATCTCTGCCTCTTCTCACCTGAAGAAGAAACTGCACAGTTGTAGCTGCAGCCAGCAAAAACAACCTCCAAGCTGTCCTTGTTCCTTTTTTTTTTTTTTTTTTTTTATAGTTAGAGACAGAGTTTCACCATGTTGGCCAGACTGATTTCGAACTCCTGGCCTCAAATGATCTGCCCGCCTCTGCCTCCCAAAGTGCTATTACAGGTGTGAGCCATTGCATCCGGCCCCTTGTTCCTTCTTGAGTGTAGGCTGATCTAGCTTTGGAAGGAACTTAGTTTATAGTTTATAATTTAAAACAAAGACAAACCTCTTTCTTGCCTGGAGACTAGACGGCCTTTGTAGGACTAAGAAATTAGCTACAATATTAGAAGTTAGTGTTTAGGAGTCATGCAGCTGGAGGCTACAAGATTCTGACCCTCCCTAAACGCTTACTCCTGAGATCAGCACTTGAGATATTTTGCAGACCCTGCACTTGACTCAGCTGACACCACCCAGATCAATAAACTGGCTCATCTGATCTTGTGGCCCCCACCCAGGAACTGACGACTCAGGAACTGACGCAAGAGGACAGCTCCGACTCCCTATAATTTCATCCCTGACCAATCAGTGCTCCTGGCTCACTGGCTTCCACCAACCCACCAAGTTGTCCTTAAAAACTCTACACCCCGAATGCATAGGGAGACCGATTTGAGTAATACTAAACCTCTGGTCACGTGCACAGCCGGCTCTGTGTGAAGTACTCTTTCTCCATTGCAGTTCCCCTGTCTGGATAAAACGGCTCTGTCTAGGCAGCAGGCAAATAGAACCCACTGGGTAGTTATGGTAACACTCTTTTTTTGTAGTCCAAAAATCACCTGTCGGTATTCCAAAATCACTTCTCCCTCAAACTACCCCTGAACTTCCTCTGTTCCCACCCAGTTGGCATTAATTTTGAGTTGTGAGAAGATCTGGCAGCCCCTCTTTCTTTGAACCAGTACTTCCCTGCTGTTTGGTTTATAAGTATGATTGTATGTTTGGAGACACGTCTAGACAATAATAATTGACACTGAGATGACATAAAAGCTCTTGAGTGTAAAAATGAAAATAATATGTATGATTCTTTTTTATTAGTGTTCTATTATATATGGCCTTTGAAATCTGATTATGCAGATAGATGAATTTTACCCAAAGAAAGGCCTTACCTTTGCCCTCAGCTTCTAGGAGGTGATTGATAAGCCCTTGGAATGTCCTGCCTGATAAGAGTACCTTTGTTTATTTGTAGGCCTTGGGCCATACCAGGTATTCTTTTTTTTTTTTTTTTTTTTTTTTTTTGAGATGGAATCTTACTCTGTCACCCAGGCTGGAGTGCAGTAGCAAAATCTTTTCTCAATGCAACCTCTGCCTCCAAGGTTCAAGGAATTCTCCAGCCTCAGACTCCTGAGCAGCTGGGATTTACAGGTGTGTAAATCCACACCTGTATGGTGTTGATCCACACTCTATACCTGGCTATTTTTTGTACTTTTAGTAGAGATGGGTTTCCACCATGTTGGCCAGGCTGGTCTCGAACTCCTGACCTTCCTCAGCTGCCCAAAGTGCTGGGATTACAGGCTTGATGAGCCACCACGCCTGGCCCCCTCACCAGATATTCTCTGCCAACCAAATTATTTCATATGGTTGAGGCTTTGGGCCATGCAGTTATTGGCTCAGCCTCTGGAGGGGCTGGAAATTAAGGTCAGTGTATTAGTCTGTTTTCATGCTGCTGATAAACACGTACCCAAGACTGGGTAATTTATAAGGAAAAAGGTTTAATGGACTCACAGTTTACATGGTTGGGGAGACCTCACAATTATGGCGGAAGGTGAAAGGCACGTCTCACATGGTGGCAGACGAGAAGAGAGCTTGTGCAGGGAAACCCTCATTCATAAAACCATCAGATCTTGTGAGATTTATTCACAATCATGAGCACAGGAAAGACCCGCTCCCATGATTCAATTACCTCTCACTGGGTCCCACCCACAAGGTGTAGGAATTGTGGGAGCTACAATTCAAGATGAGATTTGGGTGGGGACAGAGCCAAACCATATCAACAAATTTCTTAATAAAGGCTTTTTGCTAAAAGTTCTGACCATTTGCTTTTTAAATAAAGAATGGTATATTGTTACATGGAGGACTATTTATATAAACTGCCTCCAATGTTGATGCTAATAAATAGCTTGTGAGGCCCTCTTTTTTCAGCTCGTATATAGGATTTCTTTCTTATTTTAACTCTTGAATGTGTAGAACTGTGAGACCTTTGAAAGATTAGAAATTTTTCAGTGACTCTACAGTATTTATAACAAAAGCTACAGCAGCTTTCAGCAGAACCTGGTTGAGGCAGTGGCTAGGGGCCAGCCAAATGATACAGATTTTTTGTTTGTACAATTTTGAGTTTGAGGTGACTGCATCTCCCTTATAGAGGAGTCTACGGAGAAGGTTCAAGAGAAACTGATAGGAAGTCAGTTCTTCATCCGCAGCCTCTTGCCTGTGACTGTTAGGAGCTAGTTCATGTCATGGGAAGGATATCCTTCACTGTGGCAGTTTTATGTTTTTAGTTATTATTTTGTCAGAAGGGAGGGAAGCTGTGTAAATAAAATCAAACCAATCCAAGGCAAAGCACACTGACTTTAGAGGTCTGCATAAAAATCTTTCAGCTGCCCCCACTTGCCTGAGGCCTCTTTTGTGCTGTACTTGAGTAGAGAAATAATTAATAGATAGTATTCTTCTCTGTAGGTTCATTGTTTAGACTGGATGCTGACAGAAGTTGAAGTACCTTAAGAATTTGGAATATAGGCCAGGCCTGTGGCTCACGCCTGTAATCCCAGCACTTTGGGAGGCTGAGGAGGGCGGATTACCTGAGATCAGGAGTTTGAGACCAGCCAGGTCAATATGGTGAAACCCCGTCTCTACTAAAAATACAAAAATTAGCTGGGTGTGGTGGTGCATGCCTGTAATCCCAGCTACTCAGGAAGCTGAGGCAGGAGAATCACTTGGACCTGGAGGTGGAGGTTGCAGTGAGCCAATATTGTGCTACTGCACTACAGCCTGGGTGACAGAGTGAGACTCCATCTCAAAAAAAAGAAAAAAAAAGAAAAATGGAATATACACTTTCTGTAACTTTTAGATAAGTTAATCAAAGGGAGTTAATTTAGAGATATTGCACACAAATAAGTTCAGGGATAAAACAAAAAACAAACAACAATAACAAAAACACCTCTCTGACCAGGTGAGGTGGCTCCCACCTGCATTCCCAGCACTTTAAGGGCTGAAGTAGGAGAATTGCTTGAGCCCTGGAGTTCAAGACCATCCTGGGCAGCTTAGCAAGACTGTCTCTCTAGAAAACATTAAAAAATTAGCTGGGTATGGTGTCATTTACCTGCTACTCCAGAGACTGAGGAGGGAGGGTCCTTGAGCCCAGGAGGCTGAGGCTGCAGTGAGCTGTGACTGCACTCCCACCTGGGAGACAGAGCGAGACCCTGTCTCCAAAACAAAAATCCTCTCTTTGCAGTGTCCTTGAGAAATATTTGACAGACATGATTATTAATTCTGTGATTTTCCAGTTCAAAAGTGGCCAGTCGTGTGGAATCATGTAATGACTGTGGTCTCCTTAACACCCTCCAGTTTGAATCTTGGCCCTTCTACTTCCTGAGGATAGGACCTAAGCACAGTTGTCATTTAGCGTTTTTGGACTTTTGCTCTCATTCTAAAGATAGGAATCTAACCATAACATGTTTGTTAGGTGGATTACACAAGATAGAGAACCAAACCTGGCACCTGGTACCTGGGGTACTTCACAGGGATTTGTCCCTGCTCCACTCCTTTCCTCTGCCCTGCGTTTTTTGGCTGGGGTTGTTGATGTGCTTTTTCCTTTCTTGGATGGATACAGTCACCACTATTTTAAACCTTATCTTCAGTTTTGTCAAAATTCTATGTGGACAGTTTAAAAGTCCAAGTTTATTAATTAAAAAAAAAAACCCAGCAGTTCCTTGTACCCTCCTCAAATACAAACACACCTCCATTTCCCCTCTCAAGCAACAACCACTTTCAGATTTTCAAGGTGATTCATTTGGTATTTATCTCCATATGTCTAAATAACATACTTACATTGCTGCTCCCTGCTGTGCCCCCAACCTGCCATTTTGCTTATTATCTCTCTCTTTTTTCTTTCTTTCTTTTCTTTTCTTTTTTTTTTCTTTTTTGGACACAGCAATATTTATTTATTTTCTTCTTTTTATTTTATTTATTTATTTTTCTATTGCATTTTAGGTTTTGGGGTACATGTGAAGAACATGCACGATTGTTGCATAGGTACACACATGGCAGTGTGATTCACTGCCTCCCTCCCCTTCACCTGTATCTGGCATTTCTCCCCATGCTATCTGTCCCCAACTCCCCACCCCCTACTGTCCCTCCCCCATTTCCCCCCAAAAAACCCCAGTGTGTGATGCTGCCCTCCCTGTGTCCATGTGTTCTCATTGTTCAACACCCAGCTATGAGTGAGAATATGCAGTGTTTGATTTTCTGTTCTTGTGTCAGTTTGCTGAGAATGATGATTTCCAGGTTCATCCATGTCCCTACAAAGGACACAAACTCATCGTTTTTGATGGCTGCATAGTATTCCATGGTGTATATGTGCCACATTTTCGAGGTCTTTGCTATTGTAAACAGTGCTGCAATGAACATTCATGTGCATGTGTCCTTATAGCAGAACAATTTATAATCCTTTGGATATATACCCAGTAATGGGATTGCTGGGTCAAATGGAATTTCTGTTTTTAGGTCCTTAAGGAATTGCCACACTGTGTTCCACAATGGTTGAACTAATTTACACTCCCACCAACAGTGTAAAAGTGTTCCTGTTTCTCCACATCCTCTCCAGCATCTGTTGTCTTCAGATTTTTTAATGATCGCCATTCTAACTGGTGTGAGATGGTATCTCAATGTGGTTTGGATTTGCATTTCTCTAATGACCAGTGATGATGAGCATTTTTTCATATGTTTGTTGACCTCCTGTATGTCTTCTTTTGTAAAGTGTCTGTTCATCCTTTGCCCACTTTTGAATGAGGTTGTTTGTTTTTTTCTTGTAAATCTGTTTTAGTTCTTTGTAGATTCTGGATATCAGCCCTTTGTCAGATGGGTAGATTGCAAAAATTTTTTGCCTTTCTGTTGGTTGCCGATTCACTCTAATGACTGTTTCTTTTGCTGTGCAGAAGCTGTGGAGTTTGATTAGGTCCCATTTGTCTATTTTGGCTATTGTTGCCATTGCTTTTGGTGTTTTAGTCATGAAGTCCTTGCCTACACCTATGTCCTGAACGGTTTTGCCTCCGTTTTCTTCTAGGGTTTTTATGGTGTTAGGTCTGATGTTTAAGTCTTTAATCTATCTGGAGTTAATTTTGGTGTAAGGTGTCAGGAAGGGGTCCAGTTTCTGCTTTCTCTACATGGCTAGCCAGTTTTCCCAACACCATTTATTAAACAGGGAATTCTTTCCCCATTGCTTGTTTTTGTCAGGTTTATTGAAGATCAGATGGTTGTAGATATGTTATACTTCCTCTGGAGCCTCTGTTCTGTTCCATTGGTCTATATCTGTGTTTTGGTACCAGTACCATGCTGTTTTGATTACTGTAGCCTTGTAGTATAGTTTGAAGTCCAGTAGTGTGATGCCTCCTGCCTTGTTCTTTTTGCTTAGAATTGACTTGGCTATGCGGGCTCTCTTTTGGTTCCATATGAAATTTAAGGTGGTTTTTTCCAGTTCTATGAAGAAAGTTATTGGTAGCTTGATGGGCATAGCGTAGAATCTGTAAATTACTTTGGGCTGTATGGCCGTTTTCACGATACTGATTCTTCCTAACCATGAACATGGAATGCTTCTCCATCTGTTTGTATCCTCTCTTATTTCGTTGAGCAGTGGCTTGTAGTTCTCCTTGAAGAGTTCCTTTACGTTCCTTGTTAGTTCTATTCCTAGGTACTTTATTCTCTTTGTAGCAATTGTGAATGGCAGTTTCTTCTTGATTTGGCTCTCTTGAAGTCTATTACTGGTGTATAGGAATGCTTGTGATTTTTGCACGTTGATTTTGTATCCTGAGACTTTGCTGAAGTTGTTTATCAGTTTCAGGAGATTCTGGGCTGAGATGATGGGGTTGTCTAGATATACAATCATGTCATCTGCAAATAGAGACAATTTGATTTCCTCCTTTCCTATTTGAATACCCTTTGATTCTTTTTCTTGCCTGATTGCTCTGGCTAGAACTTCCAGTACTATATTGAATAGGAGTGGTGAGAGAGGGCATCCTTGTCTAGTGCCAGATTTCAAAGGGAATGCTTCCAGTTTTTGCCTATTCAGTATGATATTGGCTGTTGGTTTGTCGTAAATAGCTTTCATTATTTTGAGATACGTTCCGTCAGTACCTAGTTTATTCAGGTTTTTTAGCATAAAGCGCTGTTGAATTTTGTCAAAGGCTTTCTCTGCATCCATTGAGATAATCATGTGGTTTTTGTCTTTGGTTCTGTTTATGAGGTGAATTATGTTTATAGACTTGTGTATGTTGAACCAGCCTTGCATCCCTGGGATGAATCCTACTTGATCATGATGGATAAACTTTTTGATGTGATGTTGCAATCAGCTTGCCAGTATTTTATTGAAGATTTTTGCATCTATGTTCATCATGGATATTGGCCTGAAGTTTTCTTTTCCTGTTGAGTCTCTGCTGGGTTTGGGTATTAGGATAATGTTGGTCTCGTAAAATGATTTGGGGAGGATTCCCTCTTTTTGGATTATTTGGAATAGTTTCAGAAGAAATGGTACAAGCTCCTCTTTGTATGTCTGGTAGAATTCGGCTGTGAACTCATCTGGACCTGGACTTTTTTTGGGTGGTAGGCCCTTAATTGCTGCCTCAACTTCAGACCTTGTTACTGGTCTATTCAGGGTTTCAACTTCTTCCTGGTTTAGGCTTGGGAGGAGGCAAATGTCCAGGAATTTACCCATTTATTCCAGGTTTACTAGTTCATGTGCATAGAGTTGTTTGTAATATCTCTCATGATGGTTTGTATTTCTGTGGAATCTGTGGTGATATCCCCTTTATCGTTTTTTATTGCATCAATTTGGTTATTCTCTCTTTGCTTTTTTATTAATCTGGCTAGTGGTCTGTCTATTTTGTTGATCTTTTCAAAAAACCAGCTCCTGGATTTATAGATTTTTTGAAGGTTTTTTTGTGTCTCTGTCTCCTTCAGTTCTGCTCTGATCTTAGTTATTTCTTGTCTTCTGCTAGCTTTTGAGTTTTTTTGATCTTGCTCCTCTAGCTCTTTCAATTTTGACAATAGGGTGTCAATTTTAGGTCTCTCCTTGCTTCTCATGTGGGCACTTATTGCTATATATTTTCCTCTAGAGACTGCTTTAAATGTGTCCCAGAGATTCTGGTATGTTGTGTCTTTGTTCTCGTTGGTTTCGAAGAACATCTTTATTTCTGCCTTCATTTCGTTGTTTATCCAGTCAACATTCAAGAGCCAGTTGTTCAGTTTTCATGAAGCTGTGAGGTTCTGAGTTAGTTTCTGCATTCTGAGTTCTAACTTGTTAGCACTGTGGTCTGAGAGACTGTTTGTTATGATTTCCGTTCTTTTGCATTTGCTGAGGAGTGATTTATGGCCAATTATGTGGTCACTTTTAGAGTAGGTGTGATATGGTGCTGAGAAGAATGTATATTCTGTGAATTTGTGGTGGAGAGTTCTGTAAATGTCTATTAGGTTTGCTTGGTCCAGGTCTGATTTCAGGTCCTGGATATCCTTGTTGATTTTCTGTCTGGTTGGGTCTGTCTAATATTGACAGTGGGGTGTTAAAGTCTCCCACTATTATTGTGTGGGAGTCTAAGTCTCTTTGTAAGTCATTAAGAACTTGCCTTATGTATCTGGGTGCTCCTGTATTGGTTGTGTATATATTTAGGATTGTTGGCTTTTCTTGTTGCATTGATCTTTTTACCATTATGTAATGTCCTTCTTTGTCTCTTTTGATCTTTGTTACTTTAAAGTCTATTTTATCAGAGACGAGAATTGCAACTCCTGCTGTTTTTGCTCTCCATTTGCTTGGTAAATCTTCCTCCATCCCTTTATTTTGAGCCTTTGTGTATCCTTGCATGTGGGATGTGTTTCCTGGATATAGCACACTGATGGGTTTTGGCTTTTTATCCAATTTGTCAGTCTGTGTCTTTTGATTGGGGCATTTAGTCCATTTACATTTAGGGTTAATATTGTTATGTGTGAGTTTGATCCTGCCATTTTGATGCTGGCTGGCTGTGTTGCCCGTTAGTTGATGCAGATTCTTGATTGTGTTGATGCTCTTTACCATTTGGTATGTTTTTGGAGTGGCTGGTACTGGTTGTTCCTTTCTATGTGTAGAGCCTCTTTCAGGAGCTTTTGTAGAACAGGTTTTTTGGTGATGAAATCTCTGAGTACTTGCTTGTTTGCAAAGGATTTTATTTTTCCTTCAGTTATGAAGTTTAATTTGGCTGTGTATGAGATTCTGGGTTGAATTTTCTTTTCTTTTTTTTTTTTTTTTGAGATGGAGTTTCGCTCTTGTTACCCAGGCTGGAGTGCAATGGCGCGATCTCGGCTCACCGCAACCTCCGCCTCCTGGGTTCAGGTAATTCTCCTGCCTCAGCCTCCTGAGTAGCTGGGATTACAGGCACGCGCCACCACGCCCAGCTAATGTTTTGTATTTTTAGTAGAGACAGGGTTTCACCATGTTGACCAGGATGGTCTTGATCTCTCAACCTCATGATCCACCCGCCTCAGCCTCCCAAAGTGCTGGGATTACAGGCTTGAGCTACCGCGCCCGGCCGAATTTTCTTTTCTTTAAGGTTGTTGAATATTGACCCCCACTCTCTTCTGGCTTGTAGGGTTTCTGCTGAGATATCTGCTGTGAGTCTGATGGGCTTCCCTTTGTGGGTAACCCAACCTTTCTCTCTGGCTGCCCTTAGCATTTTCTCCTTCATTTCAACCCTGATGAATCTGACAATTATGTGCCTTGGGGTTGCTCTTCTTGAGGAAAATCTTTGTGGTGTTCTCTGTATTTCCTGGACTTGAATATTGGCCTGGCTTGCTAGGTTGGGGAAGTTTTCCTGGATAATTTCCTGAAGAGTATTTTCCAGCTTGAATTTATTCTCTGTGTCACATTCAGGTACATCTATCAAATGTAGATTATGTCTTTTCACATAGTTCCACATTTCTTGGAGACTTTGTTCATTCCTTTTTACCCTTTTTTCTCTATTCTTGCCTTCTCGTTTTATTTCATTGAGTTGATCTTCGACCTCTGATATCCCTTCTTTGCTTGGTCAATTCAGCTGTTGAAAGTTGTGCATTCTTTGCGAAGTTCTCATGTTGTGTTTTTCAGCTCCATCAATTCACTTATATTCCTCTCTATGTTGTCCATTCTTGTTAGCATTTCGTCAAATAATTTTTCAAGTTTCTTAGTTTCTTTGCATTGGGTTGGAACACGTTTGTTGTTTTAGCTCACAGAAGTTTCTTATTACCCACCTTCTGAAGCCTGATTCTGTCATTTCATCACACTCATTCTCCATCCAGCCTTGTTCCCTTGCTGGTAAGGAGTTGTGATCCCTTGTAGGAGGAGAGGTGTTCTGGTTTCGGGTGTTTTCATCCTTTTTGCACTGGTTTCTTCCCATCTTTGTGGATTGATCCACCTGTTATCTTTGTAGTTGGTGACTTTCAGATTGGGTCTCTGAGTTAGCTTCCAGTTTGTGGATGATGAAGTTATTTCTGTTTCTTAGTTTTCCTTCTAACAGTCTGGCCCCTCTGCTGTAGGACTGCTGAGGTCCACTCCAGGCCCTGCATGCCTGGGGATCACCTGCAGCAGCTGCAGAACAGTAAGGGTTGCTGCCAGTTTCTTCTTCTGCTGTCTTTGTCCCAGAAGGATACCCGCCAGATGTCAGTCTGAGCTCTCCTTTATAAGGTGACTCTTTGGATATACAGGGATCAGGGAGCTGCTTGAGGAGACAGTGTGTCCTTTATAGGAGCTCAAGTGCAGAGCTATGAGCTCCGTTGTTCAATCAGAGCTGCTGGGCAGGCACGTTTTAGTCTGCTGCAGCAGAACTCATAAACTCCGTTTTTTGTTTTTTGTTTTTTTTTTTCCTAGGTGCTCTGTCCCAGGGAGTTAGGGCTTTATTTATGAGTTTCCGTTGTGCTACTGCCTTTTTTTTTTTTCAGGGCTGCCCTGCACAGCAAGGAGGCAGCCCAGTCACTGTCTGCCTGCAGAGGCTTTGCTGAGCTGCTGTGGGCTCCTCCCAGCTGCCGTGTGGTCTTCCCTGCAGTCCTGTTTATATGAGTATCGTTAGAACTGCCTCAGCAATAGTGACCCACCTCTGTAATGGCGGACTCTCTGTAGTGGAAGGTTGCCTCAGCAACGACGGGTAGCCTCGGCAATGGCGGGCTGCCTCAGCGATGGCGGACTGCCTCCGTAGTGGTGGAGTGCCTCAGTAATGGCGGACGCCCCTCCCACAGAGAGCTGGACCATCCAGGGTTCAGCTCTGCTTGCTGTGAAACTCTCAACCCAGAGCGTTTTCAGTTACTGGTTTTTTTTTTTTTTTTTTTTTTTTTTTTGGGTCAGGCATGGGGGAGGGTGGGACCAGCCGAGCCTGATCACCTGGCTCCCTGTCTCTGAGTCACTTGTTTTTTTTTTTTTTTCAGTTGAATGATCGACTGTCTCCCAGGTGTTTCAGTCATCTGTTGAAAAGGCGCCAGGATCTATGTGATTTCCCATGTGGTGACTCACTTCACCGGCTGAAACAACGGCGCTGAGATTCCTGTTGGTTTTTTTGCCCAGGAATCTCCTGGCCTGGCTCCCTCTTTCAGTTCCCTTTTAAATCAGATGAATGGGCGATCTGCCTTCCCGGGGCTCCAATCGCCAGCTAAGAGGGCACCCGGACCAGTGTATTTTGTACGGAGAACTGCTGTGCCAGGGCTCCAGCAAAGCAGCCGCGTGGGCCAGAACAGCCGCGCCGGCCAAAACAGCCATGCTAGCGACCCGTGGGGCTTCTCCGCCTGGGAATCTCCTGGTCTGTGGGCAATGAAAATCCATTCAGAAATGTGGCGTCCACTCACTCTCTGCGCTTTCACTGGGAGCTGCAATCCTGAGCTGTTCCTAGTCGGCCATCTTCAATTATCTCTCTCTCTTTTTTTTTTTTTTCTGAGACACAGTCTCTCTCTGTCGCCCAGGCTGGAGGGCAGTGTCACAATCTCGGCTTACTGCAGCCTCCACCTCCTGGGTTCAAGCGATTCTCCTGCCTCAGCCTCTTGAGTAGCTGGGACTACGGATGCCCCCCACCACGCCAGGTAATTTTTGTGTTTTTAGTAGAAGTGGGGTTTCACCTTGTTGCTCAGGCTGTTCTCAACTCCTGACGTCAAATGATCCACGCACCTCAGCCTCCCAAAGTGCTGGGATTACAGGTGTGAGCCACCACGCCTGGCCGTGTATCATCTTTACTGTGCAGTATGGAAGATTAGGATCGAGCTTGCTTTTCTACCTCCTCCCAAAACACCCTTTACCATCCCCCTACCCTCTCAACATACACATACCAGATTTTTATTTAGATAATTGTGTGTTTTTTTGCATGATTATGACCATGTGAACTGCCTGCTGCCAACCCATGCCATCTCCTGCAATTGCTGTTTGTTTCCAGTGCCACCTTTGGTTTCCCTGTAGTTAATAATTATTTTCTTTGTTTCTTCATCTAGTTTTCTGTGTTCTTTTGCTAATTGAAGTCTCAAACTCTGCCATCGCAAATACATTGTCTCACAGACTTTCAGATGAGTTGGATTTGCTATTAGGTTCATCTTTTTGAAGATGTCTCTGCAGGGGCACTTTCTTACCCACCCACCTTGGACAGTTCACTCTCTACAACCTAGTTCACAGCTGTTATCCTGGGATCACCAGCTCTGTTTTGACTGAAATATTTCTGGGATCCATGTTTCCTTTTTAATTACTCCTTTGTTCATAAGAAACGCATCCTCTAGGGGATTCCTAAGAAACGGACATGCAAAAAGTACAATCTTTTGAGACCTTAAACATCTAAACATGTTTTCATTCTCCGTTCACACTTGATTTGGATATAGAATTCTTGGTTGGAAACTATTCCCCCTTTGAGGTTGGAGCAGCTGTCTTTCAGCTCTCTCCTCGCAGTCGTTGAGGACTCAGCAGGCATTCAGATTATTAATCCTCTGTGTAGGACCGTGCTTTTCTCATTAGATTTCCTCTTGTCTCCATTGTTTTGAAATTTTACTGTGATGTGCCTCAGTGTGTCTGGGTTTATCCATTGTAGACACCTTTAGTATGGAAACTCACATCCTTCACTTCTTAACATTTCCAGCATTATTTCATTGAATATATCGTCTCATCTATTTTTTTTTCTCTTTTCTGTCTAGAACTCCTAAAAAGAAAAATTTTAAATTGGGTCTTATGGACTAGTTCTTTAATTAAAAAAAAAAAAAAAAACTTTTCTGCCAGGCACGTTGGGTCTTGCCTGTAATCCCAGCACTTTGGGAGGCCGTGGTAGATGGATCACCTGAGATCAAGACCAGCCTGACCAACATGACCAAATAAAAATACAAAAAATTAGTTGGGCATGGTGGTGCTTGCCTGTAGTCCCAGCTACTCAGGAGACTGAGGCAGGAGAATCGCTTGTACCCAGGATGCAGAGGTTGCAGCAAGCTGAGATTGCGCCATTTCACTCCAGCCTGCGTGACAGAGGAGACTGTCTCAAAAATTATAATTAAATTTAAAAACCTTTATGTTCTATTTTTCTGTCTCTTTTATTCTACCCTTTAGGAAATGTTGTTAATTTTCTTTCTTAACTTTCTTGTGAATCCGTCATTTATGCTCCCAAATTTTAAAAATAGAATTTTTTGTTTGTTTGTTTTGGAGACAGAGTCTTACTCTGTCACCAGGCTGGAGTGTGGTGGCATGATCGTGACTCACTGCAACCACCGCCTCCTGGGTTGAAGCTATTCTCCTGCCTCAGACTCCTGAGTACCTGGGATCACAGGCGCATGCCACCACGCCCAGCTAAGTTTTGTATTTTTAGTAGAGACAGGGTTTCACCGTGTTGGTCAGGCTGGTCTCGAGCACCTGACCTTGTGATCCACCCACCTTAGCCTCCTAAAGTGCTGGGATTACAGGCATGAGCCACCGTGACTACTGGCCGAATTGAAGATCTTTTAAAAATTATTTGAATGTTTCTTTTATAGCATAGTTTAAAAATGAATGCACTATTTTCTTTCATTTCTTTGAGGATATCAATAATAGTTCTTTCAGTTTAGTAAGTTATTGTTTGTGTCATTTTCTCCTTGCAAAGGCTGTTTATTTTTACATTGTTTCTTTTGTTTATTTTTATTCCTCTATCATGTTAGAAGTTTTTCTCAGGTGGCTGATGGCCACTGGTTATATGCTTGCATTTGAGAGTGGGAGACTAAAGACCAGCCTGGACAACATGGCAAAATCCCGTCTCTACAAAAAAAATACAAAAATTAGCCAGGCGTGGTGTTGTGCGCCTGTAGTCCCAGCTACTCGGGAGGCTGTCAGGAGAATCCCTTGAACCTGGGAGGCGGAGGTTGCAGTGAGCCGAGAGAGGGACACCACTCCAGCCCGGGCGACCGAGCGAGACTGTCTCAAAAGTAAATAAATAAAAATAATAATAAATGAAGAGCACCCTAAGGGTGTGGTCTTGCCTCTCTTGGAGTGATCTACTGGATCATTTCCTTCGAGAATCCCAAACCCAGTGTCTTGTAGTCCGCACTCTCGGGCTGGTCAGAAGGGTCTGCTCAACTTCTGCAGCTTGCAGTGGTCCCTGGTGGTCCAGAAACAGGAAGGGGAATAGTTTCAGTATGGCAGCCCTGTCCTGAGCTGTCCCTGCTGTCCCCGAGACCATAGATCCTTTTCTGAATTGCCTTCTGAGAAGAACCCTCCGGTCATCTGTCGGCATGGAGTAGGCAGGTGCTCCGCTGTCAGAATGTGCAGGGCGCCGGGACCTGGAGATGCTCGTAATGTCTTACACAGAATGTCTGCCTGCCTGTGGCTGTTGGGTGGGGAGTGGGTTTGGTACCTCCTCAATTTGGGCTTCCTGTGGGGGGACTGGTGCAGCCGGTTTCCGAGCCGTTGAGCAATTCTAAACTGTAAATTGGGTTGGCTCTTGGATTTCTCTGTTTGCTGGCTTAGGATTCAACTGTCTTGGGTCCGCTCAACCAGTTTGCTCACCCTTCATGTTTTCAGCTTCTGAAAGTCCGATACTGTTTTCTCCTCTCCTAATAGCTTTATTTTTATGTTATGTGTTGTTTTAAAATGTTCTTACTGTCATTTTAGTGGGGTTTCAAGAGGAAGTAACAGTACATGCATGCATTTAATCTACTATCCTTAATAGAATCCTTTTGAACCGAGAACCTATGCGATTATTACTGTTTAGTAAAATTCTTCCTGTGTGGAAGATGAGAACATAATGGAGACAAGGCGCTTTGCACAGCGATGTGATTCTTGCAGAGAGCGGGAGCCTGCGTGGTCTCATCTGTCCAGCAAGGCCACAGACCCTTAGTGGCCTGGCTTTATTAAGTCAGAACTGGACCTTCTTGCACTGTGTGCTTTTAAGATCATCTGTGACCTTTTGAGTTTATTTGTAATTCTGCATCGCTTCCTTTCTTCCCTTACTGCTGGATTTGAGGAATTCTTTTAGCAGGGTGACCTCGTGTCTCAGGATACTTAAACTCAGATTTTGTGATTTGGGGTTTCATGCCTCTATGCAGCTGTCTCTCAGCACTGCTTGTGTGTCAATCGTACCAAATTTTTCTCTTTGAACTTCTGCCTTTTACATGGAACACTTTGGCTTTTGCTGAGCTGTGATTGGTCAGTATGATTAGTCTCCAATTGTCCTGAGAGGAGGCACATGCGGTTCCATTCTGTCTTTTAGTTCTAGTGGCTCTGTTCATTTCAGAATAACTTACTGTTACGGACTGAATGTCTGTGTCCTCCTCCCCTCCCAGACTCGCAGGTTGCCATCCTCACTCCCATTGTGGCTGTGTTTGGAGATGGGGTTTCAAAGGAAGCAACTGGGGTTAAATGAGGTTATAAGGGTTAGCCCCGATCTGATAGGATCCATGTCTTTATAAGAAAAGACGTCAGCGCTGGGTGCGGTGTCTCACGCCTGTGATCCAAGCACTTTGGGAGGTCAGGGTTGGAGGATCACTTGAGGCCAAGAGTTCAAGAGCACCCTGGGCAACATAATGAGACCCTTTCTCTACAGAAAATTTTTAAAAATTCACTGGGCATCGTATCATGTACCTGTAGTCTCAGCTATTCAGGAGGCTGAGATGGGAGGATTGCTTGAGCCCACAAGGTTGAGGCCGCAGTGAGCTCTAGTCATACGGCTCCACTCCAGCTGGGGTGACAGAGAGAGAACCTATCTCTTAAGAAAAATAGGAAGAAGAAGAAGAGACATGAGAGGGCTCTGGTCACTTGCTCACTCACTTTCCATGGCCATGCACCAGGAAAAGCCATGTGGGGCAGAGCAAGAAGGCTGCCGCCTGCCAGACCGGAAAAGAGCCCTCACCAGAGACTGAGTGAGCCGGGATGCCAGCCTCCAGAACTCTGAGAGAAGACTTTGCTGTTGTTGTGGCCGCCCACATGTGGCATTTTGCTGTGGCAGCCTGAGCTAATGCCCCACATTGTGCTGCATCTACTTGTTCTGCTCTTCCAGCTAGTTTTCTTAGACATTGGGAATCAGAGGAGTCAGTGGTCAGGTTTTAGCTTATAACTGTCCTACCTGTGCAACTTAAATTTTTTCTGTTTTAAGCCAGAGTAGAGTTTTAGAGTCAAAAGAAACCAGGTTCTCTAATGCAGAAGTTTTCAAACTGTGTTAGAAGTTAGGAAATCCATTTTGTGAGTTGCAGCCACCAGTTCTATGAAATGCATTGCCTGCAGTTTTGTGAAAGTTGTATTTCCAGCCTGTGTGGGTATATTTGTGTGTGTGTGTTTGCGTGTACCAGACTGAGATATAACATACATTTTTGACTGTAGGTATGATAAAAAAAAAAAATAGTAAGTCTATTATATTGCTCAGACGAATCCTTTGCTCTCTCTTAGAATACCCATAGCAAATGATTATTGTTAAGAGTTTGAAGGTGAAGCAGCGTCAGGATTATGAACCAGAGGGGTCAGACTTCAGAGACAGAAATAGGGAAGAAGACAGTGTGGTCATCTCTTTCTTTCAGCAAGTGAAACTAGGAGTCCCCAAAAGTCTCCTCTGTAGGGCCAGGTGCGTGTGAGTCCCTGCGCTCCCCAGTGCCTCGTACGTAACCTCACTCACTGTACACACCTTGTTGTATTGTAATTATTTTCTAAATGTATGTGGCTGGGCCAAGTCCATAGTTAGCCCAGTTGGCCCCTGTTGATGGATGGAGGGAAATGACATCATTTTTGGCCTCATTTGGCTACATCAATGCCGTGTCTACTCTTGCACTGGTTAGGAATTCACCCCAGACTCAGTCAAGTGTGTGTCGTGCCTCTGTCAGGCATGCACAGTGAAGCTGTCCTTTCTGTTCTATGGAGCCAGGAGCAGCACAATTGTATCATGTCTCAAGATGTCAGTAGAACGGGCGGAATTTTGATTCTTTGTTCAGAGGTGAGGAAGAAGGGCTGGCCCTCACATGTCCTGGATGGCGGTGTACGTTGTTACGTTCCGTGTATTCACAGAGCCAGCAGGCTCGGTGGGGTGGAGTGTGGGAGGGAACTGCAGGGGCCAGTGTAGTGTCCGCGGGGGTTCAGGACAGTGAGGTCCAGCAGCAGCGCAACTGACAGAAACTGTCAACGGGGGAATGTCTCACTGGGACCAGACTCACGGGATTTAGGAAGACTTCCCAGAGCAAAGGACGAGGGACATGTGAGTCAGACAGAGGGAACGGCGTGGGCATCCCCTGAGAGGGCCGCAGCTCACGAAGAGATCAGATTTGATGCTCAGACTTCACGTTCAGGATCATGGGAATCAGTTCTGCTGTAGGCACAGTCTCAGGCCAGCCGTGGGAAGCGGAGGGAAGCCACAGCTGGAATCAGGTCAGTCATCTAGAAGACGGTGACCACGCCCCAGAGGAAGGGCCTGTGTGACCACGTCAGCCACTGAAGAACTGCTTAGGGAGAATCGACAGGGCGTGAGGGGCCAGGGAAAAGGAGGTTACCTTTGACTCTGCAGCTTTGAGGCTCCAAGCCTGGGAATAGCAATGATGGCTTCCACAACAGTAGACAGCACTTCAGGGACAGTCTGGCCTGGGAGAGAAAATGATGGTAAGAATTTTTTTTCCCTTTTTTCTTATTTGTTTATTTATTTTTCAAGACAGGGTTTTACCATGTTGGTCAGGCTGGTCTTGAACTCCCGACCTCAGGTGATCCGACCGCCTTGGCCTCCAAAGTGCTTGGATTACAGGCCTGAGCCACCACGGCCAAGATATAAATTTTACATCTTGGGTTGTAGAGTTCATGGAGCCCCCAAGGCATCATTTCCAGGAATGGTCTCATTACAAGAAAACTTCTCCTAATTCACAAACAGAATAATTAAGCTTTTCCACATATTCAGCATTTTCCCCCTAGAAAACTCTTAGCTATTAGGTGTAAAAAATCAGATGTCATTTAAATATAGCATATTTTAATAGTTTAAATCCAGGAACCTATGTATTTTCCGTGTGTGTGTGTGTGTGTGTGTGTGTGTGTGTGTATATGTGTGTGTGTGTGTGTGTCTAGAACAGGAAATTGTTCCTTAGTTCCTTTAGTTAGTTGGAGGGTTTTTTTGTTTGTTTGTTTGTTTTTAGATGAAATTTCACTCTTGTCGCCCAGGCTGGAGTGCAGTGGTGCAATCTCGGCTCACCGCGTCCTCCACCTCCCAGGTTGAAGTGATTCTCCTGCCTCAGCCTCTTGAGTGTCTGGAATTACAGACACCTGCAACATGCCCAGCTAATTTTTGTATTTTTAGTAGAGACAGAGTTTCTCCACATTGGCCAGGCTGCTCTTGAACCTCCTGACCTGAGTTGATCCACCCGCCTCAGCCTCCCAAAGTGCTGGGATTACAGGCGTGAGCCACCGCACCCGGCCATTAGGGTTTTTTAAGACAGTGGCATGACAAGTACTTGTCTCTTTATGAGTCAGGTATCGGTGTCTTTGTCAAACAAATGCTGGGAATGAAAAGCCTTCACAGTTCAGTTAGTACTTCCTTCCGAGCCTCTTCAACTTCCTTTGTCTTCTTCATTCCAGGTCATTATTCCACAGTGACTTTTGAGAAGCAATTTTCTTAAGAGAGTACAAATTGGATTATCCCCTCTTACTGAATTGAAATTCTTCAGGCTTTCCACTAATGAGATATTGTATCCACGTTAGGCTAAAAAAGCTAGTTCCAGTCATTTAGTTAGCATTTTTGAATTAGAAGTTATTGATTAAACCTTCACTAATAAGCCAAGTTGAGTTGTAAAAAGGATTCCACGAGGTGCTGTTAACACAGCCATGAAAATCTGTAACCCATCAAAAGCGGCAAAGGCAGGAATTAGAATTCGTTTGAATTGGTCATGTGGTAACATGGAAACATTTAACCTGTGTCAGTGGGACTGCTGGAGACAAACTTGACTTGTCTTCTGGGCCCAGCGCGACATCAGGCCCACGGGAAAGGAAGCCCTCCTGTGATTGCAGCACATCTTGCGTTTGACAGGAAGTCACAAGTTTTTTTTTTTTTTTTTTTTTTTTGATGTGATAGGGAGAAAAGATCAGACTTGGTCATGATTTTTAAAAAGATTTATATATTTTTTTCTAGAGACGTTTTTACTTCTGACTTGACACATTTTTTTTCTTTGCAGTTTAAGGTTGGTAGTGAATGGTGGACCTGGATCAATTATAACCGCTTCCAGGAGCTCGTCGAGGAATACGAAGACAGCGGTGGATCAAAGGCATTCAGCGCAAAGGATTATATGGCCAGAACTCCTCACTGGGCATTATTTGGTGCCAGTGAAAGAGGCTTTGATCCCAAGGATACAAGACATCAGAGAAAGAACAAATCAAAGGCTGTTTCTGGATGTTGAGATTATCTGATTTCAGGGTACTGAAGGAGAAAAACTTGGATGGCCCCAAAAGGTCCTTGAACACCACTGTGATTCTTCCGAGGACGAGTTACGTAAACTATACCTTCGTGCACAGGAGACAACAAGACAATAAACACGGAGACACGGAGGCCTGGGACACAGCGTGGATGTTTTTTTCAGATCTCAACCCCTTTCCCGATTTTACTTCTAAAAGGAAAATGATTTTGGGGGGAACCACACCGTCGCTGTTAGAATTTAACTGACAGTTTTGAATTATAACGTTTAAGACCTGCCAGAATGCTCGTCCCGAGAGCAGCAGACGAGGAAGAAACGCCTGGGCCTCTTCCTCTTCCCTGGCCCTTGGCCTTTCATGCAGTAGCTACCTAGCATTGACCTGCAGTACCCTGAGCTAAACTTAACATCTGCTCCTGCAAAGATAAAAGCTTGATCCCTTTCTTCGATCTTAAGACAGCACCTCCTGAAAGAATCTAGGTTGTCGCAACTCGGCTATTTTTAAATACCGCATCGATTGAGTTTTGGCTTGTCACCGACACTTCACGAAATTGCGTTGGATCTAAAACTGTGCTAGACCTCATCCCATTCCCGTGTGAATTACCACGGACCACAGGGCGCAGCACGGCCGTCTGCTGTCGGAGGAGCTGCGCGCTGGGGCCCGTAGCCTGCCTTCCCCGGCGCGCTTTGCGCTGAGCAGGATCGTTGGCCTTTCGTGTAGGAGGTCCCCGTGCAGGCCTCACGGCGTGACGCGACGGCGGGCGGGTCTCCATCCTCGTTCACTCCCGTGGCCCCCGCCGCTTTCCACGGTCTGCTCTTTAAGCTTCAAGTGTTTTCAAGTCGGAGAGGTCAGAAACACTCAGAATTGTTTTCAAGTTACCAAGTTCTTTTACCAGTCTTTTATGCAAAAGCTGAATTAATAAAATAATCTTTTGTAAAGACTTGCAGCACAAGTTTTCTTTTTTTTAAATTTTTATTCTAATTTTGTGGGTACGCAGTAGGTGTATATATTTATGGGGTACACAAGATGTTTTGAGACAAGCATCCAATGCGTAATAACCACGTCATGGAGAATGGGGCATCCATCCCCTCAAGCCTTTATCCTGTGTGCTAGAACCAATCCAATTATGCTCTTTTAGTTAATTTCTATGTATTTATTTTGAGACAGAGTCTCACTGTCACCCAGGCTGGAGTGCAGTGCTGTAATCACGGCTTACTATAACCTCCACCTCCCAGGTTAGGTGATTCTCCTACCTCAGCCTCCCGAGCAGCTGGAATTACAGGCACGCACCACCACACCTGGTTATTTTTTTTGGTATTTTTAGTACGGGCACCTTTTTTTTTTGAGACAGGGTCTCACTCTGTTGCTGAGGTTGGAGGGCAAGTAGCCGTCGTGGCTCACTGCAGCCTCCATCTCCTGGGCCCAAGCAGTCCTCCCACCTCAGCCTCCTGAGGAGCTGTAACTGCAGGCGCATCAAGCTCAGTTAAATTTTTTTGATGTTTTTTGTAGACACAGCGTTTCACTATGTTGTCCAGGCTGGTCTTGAACTCCTGAGCTCGAGAGATCCTCCCATGTTTAAAGATTTATTTGAGGCTGGGTGCAGTGGCTCACGCCTATAATCCTAGCACTTACGGAGGCTGAGGCAGGTGGTTCACCTGAGGTCAGGAGTTTGAGACCAGCCTGGCCAACACGGTGAAACCCTATCTACTGAAAATACAAAATTAGCTGGGTTTGGTGGCGGGCACCTGCAATCCCAGCTACTTGAGAGGCTGCGGCAGGAAAGTCACTTGAACCTGAGAGCCGGAGGTTGCAGTCTTACTCTGTTGCCCAGGCTTGAGTGCAGTAGCACGATCTCAGCTCACTGCAACCTCTGCCTTCTGGGTTCAAGTGATTCTTGTGCCTCAGCCTCACGAGTAGCTGGGACTACAGGCATAAGCCACCACACCTGGCTAATTTTTGTATTTTTAGTAGAGATGGGGGTCTCACCATGTTTGTCAGGCTGGTCTTGAACTCCTGACCTCAAGTGATCCACCCACCATGGCCTCCCAAAGTGCTGGGATTACAGGCATGAGCACTGTGCCCAGCTGATTAGGATATTTTAAAGGACACAAATGAACAGTCAGATGAAAAGAGACAGAGGGGGAGGTCTGGGAAGATCCTGGGCACAGAAGCTTCTGTCCCTGGGGAGTTGAGCTGCACCACCTCCCAGCTTGTTGATGTGTTTACCCGTCCTGAAGCTCCCTACATGCCATAGTTAGTGGTTGTTACAGAAGCTTCATCATGTAGACACCCTAGCAGGTGAGGGGTGGGACTGAAGGTTCCAATCTTCTAATCATATTGGTCCCCCTGGCAACCAGTCTCCATCCACAAGCCCACCAAGAACAAGCCCACATCATTAGAACAAAAGATGCTCCTGTAACCCAGGAAATTCCAAGAGATTTGGAGCTCTATGGCAGGAGCTGGGGCAGAAAGCAAATATGACGATAAAAGATGCACCCAGCACCCCTGTCACTCAGGAGATCAGGAGCTCTGTGCCAAGTACCAGGGACAGAGACCAAATACCAAATATGTATGTGTAATTATGTCACAGATGGGATAGTGGCAGAGTAGCACAGAAGTGTTATCTTTCTTGAAGTCACCAGGTCTTCTTTTTTGAGATGGAGTTTCACTGTGTTGCCCAGGCTAGAGTTGTAGTGGTGAGATCTCGGCTCATGCAACCTTTGCCTCCCAGGTTCAAGCGATTCTCGTGCCTCAGCCTCCCGAGTAGCTGGGGTTGCAGGTGCCCACCACCATGCCTGGCTATTTTTGTATTTTTAGTAGAGATAGGGGTCTCGCCATGTTTGTCAGGCTGGTCTTGAACTCCTGACCTCAAGTGATCCGCCCACCTTGGCCTCCCAAAGTGCTGGGATTACAGGTGTGAGCCACGGGACCCGGCCTCAAGACTTAAATTGAACACAGACATTTTATCGTTTCAAAGAAAAAAAAAATAACAAACCTCTTATCTACAGAGTGAATCCCCCTGATTCCATTAAATTTAGGTACATAAATGAGTATTTTTCTTTCATCCCAGAAAAAATATATGGATGTATTGATTAATATTTAAAATAACATAGTACATTACGCCCAGTTGACAGTCACAACAGAAAATTCAAAATGTTTAAGGAGAATACATCGCATTCTCCATGAAAACATTGAGTAAGTTTGCTGAACAGCATAAAAGTGGGAGAGAATGGGGGTCCTATATGTTCTAAGAAGGTGATCTGTTTGCAAAATAGCATCCCAACTTCTATCGGAATTTCTTTTTGGAGCATAAGCAAATGATTCTAACATTCAGCTGAAAAATTAGCCAGACAGACAATAGTTAAGAAATTTTAGAAAAAATAACTATTAAGGGAAAGTTGGTTCCCCTTGCCCGATGCCTAGACATTGCCAATTCATCAAGACAGGGGAACTGCAATAGAGAAAGTAAGTCACACAGAACCAGCTGTGTGGGAAACCAAAGTTTTATTGCTACTCAAATCAGTCTCCCCAAGCATTCAGGGAACAGAGTTTTTAAGGACAACTTGGTGGGTGGGGGGAAGCCAGTGAGCCAGGAGCGCTGGTTGGTCAGGGATGAAATCATAGGGAGTCGGAGCTGCCTTCCTGTGCTCAGTCGGTTCCTGGGTGGGGGCCACAAGATCACAGGAGCCAGTTTACTGATGTGGGTGGTGTCAGCTGATCCATCAAGTGCAGGGTCTGCAAAATATCTCAAGTGCTGATCTTAGGAGCAGTTTAGGGAGAGTCAGAATCTTGTAGCCTCCAGCTGCCTGACTCCGAAACCATTGTTCCTAATCTTGTGACTAATGTTTGTCCTACAAAGGCAGGGGTCCCCAGGCGAGAAGATGTCTGCTTTGGGAAAGGGCTGTTACCGTCTTTGTTTAAACTATAGAATTTCTCCCAAAGTTAATTGAACCTATGCCCAGGAATGAACAAGTTCAGCTTGGAGGTTGGAAGCAAGATGGAGTCAGTGAAGTCAGATCTCTTGCACTATCTCAGTCATAATTTTGTAAAGGCGGTTTCACTACATGCTGCTAATGCTGTTGGCCCAGAGGCCACACTTTCAGAACCATTGTTGATCTCAAGCCAATGTAACTCATAAAGGAAAGGTTGAAAAATCCTTGACTGTAGAATGTGTTGTAAGTATCATTGATATATCAAACATCACATAAACTGAAAAGGCAAAGACTGGGAAAAATAACTTGTATGACAAATCCTCACTCAAAAGCCTCATATAGTTGATTTTTTTAAATGTTAAGACTTGTCTGGCTGAATGAATAAAAGACACAGGACATAAAGTGTCATCAGTGAGGATACACAGATGGCTGCAGAAGAGGCACTGCTCGCTGTTCACTTTCTCCAAGGAAATGCAAATTAAAGGAATATCTTACCCATCAAATTGAAACCACCTTTGCAAAAATTATATAAGTGAGAAAATTACGGCAGCAGGGGAGATCTGATCTCACCACCCCTTCTCTTGACTTTAGCCTTCAAGCTGCCTTAATTATTCTTGGGAATAGTCTGGGCCGACTTTGGGAGACATTGAGTTTATAGTTTAGATGATAATGGCTCTTCCCCAAAACTCAACTGCCTTTGTAAAGCTAATGAGAGAGCATCAGGCAAGGAGGAAGAAGTCTGATTTCTGCAGAGGTGAAGATAAAAACAATTGCCGGCCATTATCCCGGAGGTCACAGATCGTGCAACCTCCCCATTTCCTCCTGCAGGTGACATCACTATGGGGAACCTAAGCTTGGCCTTTTGAAGTATCTTTTTGACACCAGGCTCTGCCTGGACCCACGATGGCTCCTGTGGCCCCACCCCGAAGTGACTCAGCACAAGGGGATAGCTTCAACTCCCTAGGATTTCATCTCTCAGCAGTCAGCAGCAAGTACCCACTGCCTAGCCACCCTCGTCCCTAGCTCACCAAACCAACCTTTTTTTGAGTCACAGTCTCACTCTGGCATCATGGCTAGAGTGCAGTGGCATGATCTCGGCTCACTGCAACCTCCACTTCCCGGGTTCAAATGATTCTCCTGCCTCAGCCTCCCAAGTAGCTGGGATTACAGGCATGCACTACCACGCCCAGCTAATTTTTTGTGTTTTTAGTAGAGACAGAGTTTCACAGTGTTGGCCAGGCTGGTCTCGAACTCCTGGCCTCAAGTAATCTGCTCACCTCACCTCCCAAAGTACTGGGATTACAGGTGTGAACCACCGCGCCTGGCCTCCACCAAACCATCCTTGGAAAAACCCCTAACCTCTCAGCCTTCAGGGAGATTGGTTTGAGTAGTAACTTTGTCTCCTACATGATGTGGCTGGTGTGTGAGTTAAACTCTTTTTTTACTGCAATGCCTTGGTCTGTTTTGTTTGTGCAGTTGAGCAGAAAAAACCTATTAGGCAGTTATAAAATTAGCAAAAATTTTAAAAGTAATTTATTACGGTAAAATACAGACTTCGTTTTTGAGACAGGGTCTCACTGTGTTTCCCAGGCTCGAGTGCAGTGGCATGAGTGTGGCTTCCTGCCACCCTGACCTTCCAGGCTCAAGCTGTGCTCTACCTCAGCCTCTCAAGGGGCCAGGATCACAGGCGCACACCACCATACCTGGTGTTTTTTTGTAAGAATGGGGTTTCACTTTATTGCCCAGGCTGGTCCCAAACTCCTGGGCTCAAGCAGTTCACCCACCTTGGCCTCCCACCTGGGCCACCGCACCTGGCCAAATAGAGATATTTCAAAAGCAGTTTGGCAATATTTGCCAAGAACTTTCATCTTTACCTTGGGGTTAAACGATTTAAAGAAAAAAAATAATATTTAAAGATATTTATTAAAGCATTTAAGAATAGCAAAACCTAGGACACTTTAATGGAAAATGCAGTAGGCAGCTGGGCGCGGTGGCTTATGCCTGGAATCCCAGCACTTTGGGAGGTCAAGGCGGGTGGCTCACCTGAGGTCAGGTGTTTGAGATCAACCTGGCCAACATGGCGAAACCCTTTCTCTACTAAAAATACAAAATCAGCCAGTTGTGGTGACACACACCTGTAATCCCAGCTACTTGGGAGGCTGAGGCAGGAGAATTGCTTTAATCTGGGAGGTGGAGGTTGCAGTGAGCCAAGATCGCACCACTGCACCCCAGCCTGGGCTGCACTCCATCTCAAATCACTAATACAATGAAACAAAATGCAGTAAGCATTTAATATTTCTGGAAAGCATGGCAAAATCATCACAGTACACTCGGTTGTCTAGATAATTGAAGTCATTCAGCAGATGATTATTGAATATCAATTGTGTTGTAGTTACTGGGGATTTAATGACAAGTAAAAGAAAGGAGGAGAGGAAAAAGAAAGGATATTTCCTGTCATTATGATGCTGACAGAAATTCATCCAAGACAAAGATCCACAGAAATAAATACTATACATCAAACACAAGTGATAGAGCCACAGAAGAAAGGGACAGTCTCTGTGTGAGGGTGTCATTGGAGAGATGGCGTCAGAAATGTTGGAGGAGGTGTGCACTGGCCATGCTGGAATTCTCCCAATTCCTGGGGGTAGGCGGTGGGGTCTGATATGGTTTGGCTGTGTCCCCACTCAAATCGCATCTTGAACTATAGCTCCCATAATTCCCGTGTGTTTGGGGAGGGACCCAGTGGGAGGTAATTAAGTCATGGAGGTGGTTTCCCCCATACTGTTCTCGTGGTGGTGACTAAGTCTCATGAGATCTGATGGTTTTATGAGGGGCTTCCCCTTTCCCTTGGCTCTCATTTTCTCTTGTCTGCTGCCATGCAAGATGAGCCTTTTGCTTTCTGCCATGAGTGTCAGGCCTCCCCAGCCACGTGGAACTGTGAGTCCATGAAGCCTCTTTTTCTTTTTAAATTACTGAGTCTCGGGTGTGTCTCTATCAGCAGTGTGAAAATGGACTCATACTGGAACGCGGCACACCTGGGCAGCTGCAGGGAGACCACAGTGGCTGGAGCTGAAGGATCATGTGGAAACTGAAGGCAAGAGCCAGGCCACACAGGGACACCAGGGACACACAACAGGTGATGACTCAGGGAGACAGAGGCCAGGCAGGGCCCTCAGAGCGGTTATGCAAAGGAACGACACGATTAGATTTGCATTTTAATGAGATCATTCTAGCCGCGGGTTGGAAAATGGCTTGGAGAGGCCGCAGGGGAAGATGACCTGGTGTTTTCATGGAACGGGTGGGAGGCCATGGCTTGGGCAGTGGCCTTTCTGCAGCATGCAGCCGGCCATCCCAGCCCTGGCAACGCGCTCCTGGATGGAGAGCAGTGGATGGGTCTGAGGGGCCCAGAGGATCACACTTCATGCATCTGGCACCAAACTGATTAGGGGTCCCAGTCCAGACCCCAAGAGAGGATTCTTGGATCTCGCACGAGAAGGAATTCAGGGCAAGTCCGCAGAGGAAAGTGAAAGCAAGTTTATTAAGAAAGTGAAGGCACAGAAGAATGAAATGGCTGTTCCATGGACAGAACATCCTGAGGGCTGCCGGTTGCCCGTTGTTCTGGGTATTCCTTGATGACATGTTAAACAAGGGGTGGGTTACTCATGCCTCCTCTTTTTAGACCATCTCGGGTGACTTCCTGATGCTGCCATGGCATCTGTCAACTGTCACGGCGCTGGTGGGAGTGCAGCAGTGAGGACCACCAAAGGCCACACTCGTCGCCGTCTTGGTTTTGGTGGGTTGTGGCCAACGTCTCTGCTGCAACCTGCTTTATCAGCAAGGTCTTTATGATCTGTGTCTCGTGCGGACCTCCTGTCTCATCCTGGGACTAAGAATGCCTTAGCTGTCTGGGAATGCAGCCCAGCAGGGCTCAGCCTCATTTTACCCAGCCTGTACTCAAGACGGAGTCGCTCCGGTTCAGATGTCTCTGACAGTGAGATGGGGCTGAGGATGACTCCTTGGGTGTCCGTCCAGAGAACAGGGTGGAGAAAGTGCCATCTTTCAGGCTGGCTGATTGATCCTGGAAGAGGACCAGGCTTGGGGGAGAGCTTGAGTTCATTTCTGGTCAGTAAGCTTGCAGCTGCCTCAAGACTCCCAAGGGAAAGGTCAACATAGTAGGCAGGTGGACAGGTCTGGAGGGGCCTGGGGTGGAAACTGAGATGTGTGAACCACGATCCTGTATGTTTATTTATTTATTTTTTTGAGATGGAGTCTCACTTTGTTGCCAGGCTGGCGCAATCTCGGCTCACTGCAACCTCCACCTCCAGGGTTTAAGCAATTCTCCTGCCTCGGCTTCCCAACTAGCTGGGACTACAGGCACGTGCCACCACACCAGGCCAAGTTCTTGTATTTTAGTAGAGATGGGGTTTCACCACGTCAGCCAGGATGGTCTCGATCTCTTGACCTTGTGATCCACCCGTCTCGGCCTCCCAAAGTGCTGGGATTACAGGTGTGAGCCACCGCGCCCGGCCAGTCCTGTAAGTTTTCATTGGAGCCTGCAGAAAAGCTGAGATCACCTGAGAAGAGAGAATAAAATCAGAGCAGGAGAGACCCAGCCTTGATGAGCTCCAGCAAAGGAGGCGAGACTGCAGGAGTTAGAGATGGGAGCATGCCGAGCAATGAGTTCATTTTGCTGCCCCGATAGAGCTGACTTACCAAGACAGTGTAACGGCAATAGAGAAAGAGCTGACCTCACATAGAGCCAGCTGAATGAGAGACTGGAGTTTTATTATTTACTTGGTCTCTCTGGAAATTCAAAGGTCATGATGATTTGGTGGGCAGAGGGCTGGGGTAGGGGTGCTGCTGATGGGTTGGGGTGCAATCTTAGGGGTGTGAAAAATGGTCCTTGTCTGCTGAGTTCACACTCGGTGGGGCCACAGGAGTTTGGTGGGTCCAGGTGGAGCCGTTGCTTGTCAGAAACACACAAACCTGAAACCTTATCTCAGAAGGCCAATCTTAGTTTCTATAGTAGTGATGTTTTCTGCATGAGTTACTGGGGGACTGCAAGTCTTGTGACTGTTATTCGCGCCCCATAGTACCAAATATTAAACACATTTAATAAGGAGATTTTTCCAGACAGGCTTTGTGTGGGCGACAAGGCTGTTTTATTTCCCACTTGGGTGCAGGTGGGCTGAATCCAAGAAAGGACAGGGGAAGGGGGTAAGGGTGGGAGTTGGTTTTATGGGTTCGGGCAATTTTTGGGGGGTGGGGTGGGGGTATTGTAGAGTAAGATCAGTTACAGTGGTGGGGGGTAGGGGTAAGGAGTGTATACATGACCGTAAGTTTAGTTACAGTGGCGGGTGGGGTAAGGCGGAAGAGTAGTTAAGATGGCAGGGTGGGGTGAGAGGCTTGTCCAGGGGCAGAAGCTCCACTGGGCGATTAGGGATAATGGCGAACGCAGGCTGGAGGGTGGGGGATGGTCAGCCCAGGCAGGGAGGGCTTTAGACTTTCTGGGTCCAGGCTGGCACGTGGAGGCCTGACAGTGACCTCCGGGACAGTGGCTGGTGACATTCTCCAGGATGTGTCTGTCTACATCGAGGCAGAATCCAGGCTCTTCTCATCCTCCTAGCCTGCTGGTCTCCCATCAGCTTTACACAGGCAGTTTTGGGGGAAGGGATCGTATCGTTTAAACTATAAACTAAACGTCTCTCAAAGTTAGCTTGGCTCAAGCCCAGCTATAATTAAGGGCAGTTTGGATGTTTAAGGGCAAGCTGGGGATTGGTGACATCCAATCTCTCACTGTTGTAATTTTCTTACTGTTAGAATTTTTTGCAAAGGCAGTTTCAGGAGAGACACCAGGCTGTGGAGTCACAGAAATCCAATGAGGGCAGTGGATCAAAAAGACCAGTCAGCCAGGCGCGGTGGCTCACGTCCATTATCCCAGCACCATGGGAGGCCGAGGCAGGCAGATCACCTGAGGCCAGGGATTTGAGACCAGCCTGGCCAACACGGTGAAACCCTGTCTCTACTAAAAATACAAAAAATCAGCTAGATGTGGTGGTGCATGCCTGTAATCCCAGCTGCTTGGGAGGCTGAGGCAGGAGACTCGCTTGAGCCTGGGAGGTGGAGGTTGCAGTGAGCTGAGATCGTGCCACTGCATTCCAGCCTGTGTGACAGAGCACAACTCCATCTCAAAAGAAAAAAAAAAAAAAGAAAGAAAAATAAAAAAGTAATTGACAGGACCAGACGCCAATGAAAAGTCAGTTCTGGGAGGATGACAGAAAAATACCCTTTGACAAGGTCGTTGGTGACCCAATCAAACACTTGTAGTGAAACGCCAGCAGCCAGTGAAAGTTTTTAGAGAATTTTTAATCATAGAAGATGTGTATGAACTATAATGCTAAGTTTGAAACATAGAATACGAAACATAGAATAGCATCATCTTTATGATATAAAAATCATCTGTAATGTGAAGGAGCATATATGAATGAATATGCATCATTTGAATCAAAAGAACATAATAAAAGTTATGAGGACATGTGTTTCTTTTTTTTTAATTGCATTTTAGATTCTGGGGTACATGTGAAGAACATGCAAGATTGTTGCATAGGTACACACATGACAGTGTGATTTGCTGCCTTCCTTCCCCATCACCTATATCAGGCATTTCTCCCCATGTTATCCCTCCCCAACTGCCCACCCCTGCTGTCCCTCCCCTAGTTCCCCCGACAGACCCCAGTGTGTAGTGCTCCCCTCCCTGTGTCCATGTGTTCTCACTGTTCAACACCCGCCTATGAGTGAGAACATGCGGTGTTTGGTTTTCTGCTCTTGTGTCAGTTTGCTCAGAATGATGGTTTCCAGGTTCATCCATGTCCCTACAAAGGACACGAACTCATTGTTTTTTATGGCTACATAGTATTCCATGGTGTATATGTGCCACATTTTCCCAGTCCGGTCTATCATCGATGGGCATTTGGGTTGGTTCCAACTCTTTGCTGTTGTAAACAGTGCTGCAATGGACATGTGTTTCTTAATTCTTTGTGGAGTATGCTTCTAAGCTTTTCCTTAAATAATATCCAGAAATTGGAATTCAGCCTATTGTTGGAGTTAAAGTGTATTCAAAATATTCAAAACAACATATTTTTTCCCAGCTAAAAGATTATTAAATCTTTTTCATTGTTGTTCCAGTAGGCTGTGTTCTTCTCTCCATTTTTATTTCAGTGCAAATTGATGAACTCTTCCTGGTGACTATTGATTTAGTGCAAGTTAGCGGTGACTAATCGTGTTGGTCATTAGCTTGCTTAGTGCATTTTTCCTCTCCTGATTTCATTTCCTTTAATGTAATAAAGTATGTTACTTTCATGACTAGGTTTTGAAGATGTATGGTACAGCGTTTTAAATTCATTGCATTTTTTTGGAGAACAAAGTGCCCTGTGTGTTTGAAAGGCATCCTTGTGTGTTTAGAATTTTTCATTGATTTCAGCAACTCTGGCCTTAATGTTAGAGAAGGTGATCACAGACCTTCATTTAAGGCAGGTAGGGACACATCTGACCGCCAGGGAAACGACCCATTTCTTGGGGAACAAAGACAGTGCAGCTTTGTTAAAAAAAAAAAAAGGGGGGGGCGGAGTTTCACTGTGTTGGCCAGGCTGGTCTTGAACTCCTGACCTCAAGTCATCCGCCCCTGCCCCCCCCCAAAAAACAGAAAAATCGTAACAGGCAAACATTCTGCAATTCTGTGGGCTGCTTCTACTTGAAAACACTTATCAAAGACACTGAAGCCTCTGTTGATGTCTTTGCCTCCCCGCTTATTGAGGAAGCTAATTAGGTGGGTGGCTGATTAATTGTCTCTTACTGAGGACTACCAGAAATTTGTGCTCTGATTATTGGCTTAGTAGAATTTGGATGAAATAACTTGGACTGTTGAAAAGTCAAAATTATTTTTCAATCAACTGGGCCCTCCCTTCCCCTGCAAGGTACGTGTGTGCAGAACTCAGGTGGCTCCAGCTGGAGGCCCGACCTGGATTTCTTCAAATCACAGTGAGAAACAAAAAGGGGGCTTTATTTCCTCTTTGGACACACGACGTAAGGATGAAAGGTCAGAACTGCCCACTGCCTTATGCCTGGTATCAACCAAAAGTAAAATTCTAAGTCCCCAACTGACTGATGGACCACCTTCCCCAACCCAACCCTTGGCAAAGGCGTTCCAAAGTCAACCTGAAAATCTAGTTCAGGTCTTGACGGAAGTGGCCATACCTCCTTATACCCTCAGCCCTCTGAAATTCTGACGCAGCTGACCTGCATTAACCATTCAAACAGCTCTTAAGACTGACACAACAGACTTTGTGGAGCAGTAAGATATCACATCCCAACGTGACTCTGTTATAACGTCACATGATGGACAGCAGGCTCGAAAGACATTGAAGTATTTTACCATAAACTATATTTCTTTGGCATATTTTGAAATGGGCCTGTGTATCTGTCTCTTGTGGAAAAATCTACATTCTGTAGAGAATCCCCTCCCTTCCCACCTCTTTTCCCTGATCCAGGAGAGAATTAACTAAGAGTCTGGCACCTTTATTTATTTATTTTTCTTTTTTGAGATGGAGTCTCGCTCTGTTGCCCAGGCTGGAGAGCAGTGGTGCGATCTCGGCTCACTGCAACCTCTGCCTCCTAGGTTCAAGCGATTTCCTGCCTCAGCCTCCTGAGTAGCTGGGACTACAGGTGCCCGGCACCACACCCAGCTAATTTTTGTATTTTTAGCAGAGACGGGGTTTCATCATGTTGGCCAGGCTGGCCTTGATGTCTTGACCTCGTGATCCACCCGCATTGACCTCCCAAAGTGCTGGGATTACAGGCGTGAGCCACCACGCCTTGGCCTCTGGCCCCCTTTTAAGACTGATAAGAGACATTTACGATCCACTGTCTCTGAGACCTGCTACTGGGAGGCTTCATCTACATAATAAGAACCTTGGTCTCTACAACACCTTGTCTGGGTTCAGTGTTGGGAAAAATCAATAGAACTCCCTTCTGTTGATTCCAGGTCTTTAGATAATAACTTAACTCTCTCAAGCAATTGCCCAGCAGAAAACCTCTGAATCCACCTATGACCCCGAACCCCTCGCCTACGTCTCTTGCTTCAAGCTGTCCCACTTCCAGGTTGGACCCATGGACACCTCACATGTATTGACGGATGTTTCTGTCTCCCTAAAGTGTATAAAACCACGCTGTTGCCTAACACGGTCAGAATCCCCTGAGGCTGGATCACGGGCTGTGGTCACTGGTCTTCATGGCTCAGAATGAATCTCTTCAAAGGATTTACAGTTGGACTTTTTGTCCACACCGAGCGGGCACGGAGGCTGACCGAGGGAGGGAGCGCATATGCAGCCAGGCGTCAGTCACTCCAGCGCGCAGCGCCGCCCGTGGACACCCGGCTAGGGGAAACGGACATCACCTGCTTTTTCACTTGGGTTTATTGGAACCGGGTTTTGTCACCTGCAGGAAAGTCTCGACTAACGTAACGGCACATCCGCACAAAAGCCGTCTGCTGCCACTTCACCCGCCTGTGTCCCTGTCTGCCCTGAGACTTTCCCTCCGTCCTTCTGGGTCTGGGAGGACGGAGAAAATAATCCCCTGGAGTGCTGCTTTCGTGCATCTCTCCTCATCTCTGCAAAGCCGGTCCTCTGCCTCCCTTTCCCTTCACACCGTCACGTGGCTCCTCCAGTCCCAGCAGCCTGGCTGTGTTTCCTGCCCACAGCTGCGTGGGGTGTGAATGCCACCCATGCCACCACCCCTGGGAGCGGCCGGAGCCTGTGGCAGGTGACACAACTCCCTCCACCTTTTCACTCCCTTGGGAGGGAGCGTTCACACCTTCCTGCTGTGCTCGGGGCCAGCTCCAGGGAGCTCATTAAGTAGCTGACTCGGAGCAGAGCACAGAGGCCGGGCACCTTCAGCGCCCCTCCCGCCTCTCCCGCCTCTGTGGGATTCGTGAGCCTCTTCCCCCAGGCAGCCAACCCCAGCTGGGGCTCTTCAGAGCCTTTAACAGTGAAAGAAATGAACGTATTTTACCCCCAAATTATATTTTTGACACACTTTGAAATGGCTGCCGCGTGCCCAGTAAACAAGTAGCCTCGGGCCGGGCACGGCAGCTCTGGCTTGTAACCCCAGCACTTTGGGAGGCCAAGGCGGGAGGATCATTTGAGGCCAGCAGTTCAACACCGGCCTGGGCAAAAAGTGAGATTCTGTCTCTATGTAAAAAAAAATTTTTTTTAATTAGCTGGGCACGGTATCACATGCCGGCCGTCCCAGCTGCTTGGGAGGCTGAGGTGGGAGGATTGCTTGAGTCCCAGAGTTTGAGGCTGCAGTGAATGTTGACTGTGTCTCTAAAAAGGTGGGTGTGGTGGGGGCAGTGGGGGGCCTTGCAAAACTGTGTTTGGGGGAAGTTTGCACGTGTGTGTGTGTGTGTTTTGAGATGGAATCTTGCTCTGCCGCTGAGGCTGGAGTTCAATGGCGCTATCTTAGCTCAGTGCAACTTTCGCCTCCTGGGTTCAAGCAGTTTTCCTGCCTCAGCCTCCAGAGTAGCGGGGATTACCACACTGCCTGGCTACTTTTTGTGTTTTTAGTAGAGACCAGGTTTCACCATGTTGCCCAGGCTGGTCTTGAACTCCAGACCTCAGGTGATCTGCCCGCCTCAGCCTCTTAAAGTGCTGGGATTACAGGTGTGAGCCACCGCGCCCGGCTGAGTCTGCGTTTTTTACTGTGGCCTCAGGATGGTATTTAAGTTTCTGTAACTTGTTGGGAGGCTGGGTCTCCTTTTGAAGGCTCCACTGTATACACCTTAAAAAAATGTGTGTGTCTTTTCTCCTGTTATCAAACTGCCTCAAGTCAGTGATTTTTAGTGAAAATTAAGGAAACCAAGACTCTGTGCTCCCCATAATAAGGTCATCCTGTTATCAGATAAATGATCCTTCTGCTCCGCATTTCCTCCCCCTCCCTCCCTCCCTTCCTTCCTTCCTTCCTTCCCTTCTGCCTGCCTTCCTTCCTTCCTTTCTTCCTCCCTCCCTCCCTCCTTCTTTCTTTCTTTCTTTTGACAGAGTTTTGCTCTTGTTGCCCAGGCTGGAGTGCAGTGGTGTGATCTTGGCTCATTGCAACCCCTGCCTCCCAGGTTCAAGTGATTCTCCGGCCTCAGCCTCCCGAGCAGCTGGGATCACAGGCATGCACCACCACGCTTGGCTAATTTTGTGTTTTTAGTAGAGATTGGGTTTCTTCACGTTGGCCAGGCTGGTCTTGAATTTTCCAACCTCAGGGGATCCGCCTGCCTCGGCCTCCCAAAGTGCTGGGATTACAGGTGACAGCCACCACACCCGGCCTTGTCCTTGTCTTTCTTTGTGCAAGATTCATTTCATATTCATTTCGGTAGCCGGGAGTCACTCATCATTGAAACATTACATCCCGACCCCCGGGGGCTGCGTACGTGATTCATGAACTTGCCTTTCTTCTAAAGAACGATGATGTTTACGTCATGCAGACCTCCTTGACGGCATCCCGAAGTTCGATTGACCGAGGGGTGCAGACCGCATTGATCCCTGGGGACGTCACGTCCCGTATGCCTCCCTCACTCATGAAAGCCCGCAGCCGTGTTCAAACGCAGTCGGATGTGAGGGTTCCTCCCTCCCGCCCTCTTGCTCTGGCCACGTCGAACATGTCTTTCTCTGCTGCAAGCGCCGAAGCGTCCATGTTTGCCTCACCGTGAATCCGAGACGCAGACCTCAGTGTTGGGCTCTACCACGCTGAGACCTGCTGCCCCCGCCTCTGACAGCTGGCTGGTCCAGGACGAAGGTGGAACTATCAGGCGGGGGACTCAGTGAGTGCACCCCTCACCGACGAGGTGACGCTGATGGAGACCACAAGGTCTTAGTGCGTGCATGTGGCTACGAGTAACAATCCCATGTCAGTGGCTTGAGCATGAAAGACGTTGAACCCTCCCACACAGTGACCAGCCTGAGGTGGCTCACGCCTGTGATCCCAGCACTTTGGGAGGCCAAGGCGGTGGATCACCTGAGGTTAGGAGTTCGAGACCAGCCTGGCCAACATGGTGAAACGCCGTCTCTACTAAAAATACAAAAAATTTGCTGGCCATGGTGGCGCATGCCTGTAATCCCAGCTACTCAGGAGGCCAAGGCAGGAGAATCGCTTGAACCCGGGAGGCAGGGGTTGCAGTGAGATCGTACCACTGCACTCCAGCCTAGGTGAAAGAGTGAGACTCTGTCTCACAAAAAAAGAAAAAAAGAAAGAAAAAATGTCAGCAACACTGCAGGTTCCTTTGTCTTTGTTTTTGTTTTCAGACAGGGTCTCACCTGCTGCCCGGGCTGGAGTTCCGTGGTGTGATCCTAGCTCGCTCACCACAGCCTCCTCCCATCTCAGCCTCCCAAGAGGCCAGGACCACAGGTGTGTGCTGCCATGCTTGGCTCATTTTTAATTTTTTTGTAGAGATGGGGTCTCACTGCGGTGCCCTCAAGAACTCCTCCACCTGGGAATTTTGGGAACTCCGCTTGGCGCCTGAGCAGAATCAGGCTTCTGTGGACAGTGGGAGGGGGAGACCCAGGGTTATTGGCTACCACCCAGGGCAGCCACCCATGAGAAGACAACACAGCCCCTGCTATTCATTCTTCTTCCGAAGGTACATTCTAGAAGTGACAGGTATGGAAAGCGGGAGGGAAGGCAAAGATGCAGCTCAGAGGTGGGGATCACTTGCACTTTTTTTTTTTTTTTGAGACAGAGTCTCATTTTGCTGCCCAGGCTGGAGTGCCGTGGTATGCTCTCACTGCAACCTCCACCTCCTGGGTTCAAGCAATTCTCCTGCCTCAGCCTCCTGAGTAGCTGGGATTACAGGTGTGCGCCACCATAGCTGGCTAATTTTGTTTTTTTAGTAGAGACAGGGTTTCACCATGTTGGTGAGGCTGGTCTCGATCTCTTGATCTTGTGATCCGCCCGCATGCGCCTCCCAAAGTGCTAAGATTACAGGCGTGAGCCACCGTGCCCGGGGGGGAAGTCCACTGGGGGGATCGAGAGGAAACGGATCACCCAGTGTGACTCCTTAGAAACCTGGGTGGGCAAGATCAACACCAGGGCCCATCCACGGACTCGGAGTGAGTAATGGGGACTTGTATGCAGGCCTGATAGGCAGGAAGGTCTGAGGTCACCCCCACCGCACCCTCCAGCCTGCTTTCTTTCCCTTCCTCTTCTCAGGATGTCCAAATAGGAAATGCTGATCTTGTGATAAGGTGAGCCAGGGCAGGCTCTTGCAGATGAAGAATGCTGAGTGTGGCTGATGCCAAAGGACCTCCTGATGTCATGGAGGAGTCTGATTTGCAGAGTAGAACGTTCCCTTCCCTCAGCCAGTTTCTCTCCTTCCTGAGCCTTCCCACCTCCTGCCAAGGCCCTGCTGTCACAGATGGACGGCTAGGATTGGGTACTTTGTAATTGTCCTTGAGTAATTGACTTTCTTTCTTTTGGTAAAGCTAATGTCTTGCTGTGTGGCCCAGGCTGGTCTTGAACTCCTGGTCTCAGTTGAACATGTAACCTTGGCCTCCCAAAGCACTGGGATTATAGGCATGAGCCACTGCACTGACCAAGAAATTTACTTTTACTTTGTAGATTCCCTGGGACCCTTTTTTTTTTTTTTTTTGAGATGGAGCCTTTCTCTGTCGTTTAGGCTAAATTGCAGTGTTTTTGATCTTGGCTCACTGCAGCCTCTGCCTCCCAGGTTCAAGCGATCCTCCCACCTCAGTCTCCCGAGTAGCTGAAATTATAGGCTCATGCCACATGCCAGGCTAATTTTTTTATGTTTTTAGCGGATACAGGGTTTCACCATGTTGGCCAGGCTGGTCTTGAACTCCTGACCTCAAGTGATCCACCCACCTCGGCCTCCCAAAGTGCTGAAATTACAGGTGTGAGCCACCGCGCCTGACCAAGTGATTCACTTTGTAATTGCAAAGCTGTACTTCTTCCATGGGTCACCCTAATTCCTTAACCCTGGCAGGCAGACTCCCAGGGACTCTTTCCTAGCCCGTTCTAGTGAATAATGAGGGTTCCCTTTTTGTGCCTTTGCTCTGGTTGAGGGCTGGGGGCCACTGCCGGAGCTGACATTTGAATCTGACCACCGTCTGTCCGGGTCTGTCTGCGGCAAATGCTCCGTGTGGGGGCCATTAAGTAAAGCCCTGCGTGGTGCTTCTTTTAAAAGCCTATTATTTTAATTCCCGAAGCTTTTTACAGAGAACAGGCAGCAAATACAGCAACAGCCACTCACTCTGTCTGCCTTCTAATTATGACAATTCATGACTCAGAATCTCAAATTGGCCATTTCTGTGGCCATTGCATCCTGTCCCAGTCTTCCCAGCGTCCCTCCAAGACAGTCAGCCTGTCGTTCCAGGAAAAAGGGGCGCTGATGTCATTCACCATATTTCGGAGATGACGGTGGGAGGTGGCAGCTCCTTGCTGGCTGCAGTGGGCAGAGGGGACGAGGGAGGGACTGAAGCCTTTTTCATTAAAACTGCCTCTCATCCCTGCACACTCACTTCCTTGTGTCTGTTTACTAAAGCTAGTAAGTCTTCATTTAATTTTACTGGAAAATAAGAAAATGCTGCACAGACACAGAGACACAAACACAAACATGCCTATAGATATAATGCAGGTAGCATGGATCCCATTCTTTCTGAGAAGGTGTCTCGGACTCTCGCCCAGGCTGGACTGCAGTGGCACAATCTCAGCTCAGTGCAGCCTCCACCTGTGTTGAGTGATTCTCCTGCCTCAGCCTCTTGAGTAGCTGGGATCACAGGCGTGAGCCATTTAGCTCATTAACTAGCCACTTCCCTGACCTGGTGGGATCCTAACAGTTCTCTGGGTGCAAATAGGATGAAGAAGTGGGCTTTGGGGGGCAGCTCGTGCCGCAGAGCTGTGGGACAGAGGCGAGCCCCCTTCTCCCTGGGGTGCCGTGTCTCTCCACCAGCCTCCCTCTGTTGTGAAAATCTTTCACATTCTCCATTTCATGAGCCCTGGCCCCCATCTCGCCTAATAAAAACTGGAAAAGGGAACTTTGTTTTTTCCATTCCCATCAACAAAAAAGTCAGGCAAGGTTAGAAAATCGTCTTTCTCACCTCCAGTGAGTTCCCTGCTGAGACCACACCTGCCTGGCTTCAATTCCAGCCATGCCACTGAATACTTACCCCTTAGCCAAGGTCTGCACTGACCCTCCGACCACAGGGTCTGCATTGACCCTCCAACCCTCCTCAAATCGGCCTGAAGAGGGAGACCTGAGCATCTGAGACGACCTCCCCCTTCACGGCCACACTGCATTTCAACAGACGGGCGTCACCTTAATGGCCCCTATAGATCGCAGGCATAGTATGGAGGAATCTTTCTGGAGGCACTGTTTTAACTTGAACAGGTTCAAACTCCCACTTAAGCCATGTACCCCACGCCCACTCCATGGACCAAGGCCCTTTCACAGGTAATTTCTAAAGCTGTAAACCCAAGACCCTTTCACGTGTAATTTCTAGAGTTGTGATCCTGTATAAGAACCGAAGTTTTCTTCATTAAGGAGCTTGGCTGTTAGGCAGCTTTGCCGCCTGGCTCCCAGCCGAATAAATCACCCCTTCCTTCCCAGTTCGGTGTTGGAGAGGTTGGTTTCTTGCGGCCGTTCCTGCTTTAAGCCCACTTGATTCTCCCTAGCATTTGGCACCAGGGACCCCTTCGTTCCTCTTCTGCCCTCCCTGGCCCTCCGTGCCCCTCTTGTTAGCGGAAAAAAAAACCACGTTTCATATGCCTGGTTAGTAATCAATGACTCTCCAGGAGAATGCAGGTTTTTCCTAAAAAAATTAATCTCAGCCGAGTGCGGTGGCTCACACCTGTAATCCCAGTACTTTGGAAGGCTGGATCACAAGGTCAGGAGCTGGCCAACATGGTGAAACCCTGTCTCTACTAAAATAAAAAATTAGCTGAGCATGGTAGTGGGTACCTGTAATCCCAGCTACCAGGAAGGCTGAGGCAAGAGAATTGTTTGAACCAGGACCTGGGAGGCAGAGGTTGCAGTGAGCCAAGATTGCACCACTGTACTCCAGGCTGAGTGAGACTCCATCTCCCAAAAAATATGAATCTGAATTTATCTTTAAAGTTCTGGGGTACATGTGCAGGGTGTGCAGGTTTGTTACATAGGTAAACACGTGCCATGGCGGTTTGCTGCACCTGTGAACCCATCACCTAGGTGCTAACCCCAGCATGCATCAGCTATTATCCCTGATGTCCCCCCTCCAGGCCCCAGTGTGTGATGTTCCCTTCCCTCTGTCCATGTGTTCTCATTGTTCGGCTCCCACTTAGAAGTGAGAACATGTGGTGTTTGGTTTTCTGTTCCTGTGTTAGTGTGCTGAGGATAATGGCTTCCAGCTCCATCCATGTCCCTGCAAAGGACATGATCCCATTCGTTTTTATGGCTGCATAGTGGTCCATGGTGTGGGAAGTAGAAAAGTTACTTTTTAAAGTTTCCTTTCTTGTTAAAAAATAAGTGTGCTAGCGGGGTGCGGTGGCTCACGCCTGTAATCCCAGCACTTTGGGAGGCCAAGGCGGGTGGATCATGAGGTCAAAAGGTCGAGACCATTCTGGTCAACACGGTGAAACCCTGGCTCTACTAAAAATACAAAAAATTAGCTGGGCATGGTGGCGCGTGCCTGTAATCCCAGCTACTCAGGAGGCTGAGGCAGGAGAATTGCCTGAACCCAGGAGGCGGAGGTTGCGGTGAGCCGAGATCGTGCCATTGCACTCCAGTCTGGGTAACAAGAGCGAAACTCCGTCTCAAAAAAAAAAAAATAAAAACAAGTGTATTAATAATTTTGTTATAACACCAAATAAGTGTGTTAATAACTTTGCTAAGCCCTGTCCTATGTAGCTGTGAGACATGCCATGCTTACAGGCACGTAGTAAAGTCCTTGTACTTTAACCAATTATCTGTGCTGGACGTGCTCACAGGCATGTCCCAGCTCTCCATTGCTTTTACCCTGTTTAGAAAAGTTTTAAGTTGTTAGCCAATCAGGTTTTACTTTAGATTGTGAGGTCTTGCTCCAGCCAGCGGAGATCAGACACAGCAGAAAGGACGACCCCAAATGCGTAAGGGATACATTTGTGTATTTTCCTTTGTTCATTGTACTCTCATGTCAGGGTTGCTATGGGACCCTTTCTGCAGAAAGTAAAAAGAATTGCTTTGCTGAGAGATCCTTTGTCTCAGTACTAATTTTCCTTTGCGGCATGGAGCATCTATTTCCAATTTCTATTTCCAACACGTGGTGCATATGTGCCACATTTTCTTTATCCAGTCTGTCGGTGGTGGGCATTTGTGTTGATTCCATGTCTTTGCTATTGTGACTAGAGAAGCTTTTGATCGATAGGGGTTGCGCCACTTGTCATGAGTAGGGAGAGCCCAGGGGGTATCCTCCAAAGCATGGTCTCCACAGGAGAGGGGAGAGGGTGCATCTCACCTGTAGAGGAGGGGTCCCAGAGGCCCAGGTGCAGGGAGCCAGCATGCCAGCACCCAGGTCACTTGTGATGGTAGCAGAGCTGTAGCTCTCCCCCGCAGGGGCAACTTTGGCGCCATCCTGAGAAAGTTAATGACTGGGAGAGGTGGAATCTCAGTGCTGGCTGCAGCGGGCAGAGGGGGACAGAGGGAAGGACTAAAACCCTTCTCAATACAACAACTTCTCATTCATTTCCTAGAGCTTCTTCTCTAAGTTGCTGGGATCCTTCAGGAGCTGGTTTAAGCAGCAAAGTGACTGCATTCTGCAAAAGGTTTGGGAAGAAACAGGTTGTAGGCAGGAGCCTGTAAAATGGGCTGATTGTAGGGCTGGGTGTGGTGGCTCACACCTGTAGTCCCAGTACTTTGGGAGGCCGAGGAGGGCAGATCACCTGAGGTCGGGAGTTCAAGACCAGCCTGGCCAACATGGAGAAACCCCATGTCTACTGTAAGTACAAACTAGCCGGGTGTGGTGGTGCATGCCTGTGATCCCAGCTACTCAGCTGGCTGAGGCACGAGAATAATTTGAACCCGGGAGGCGCAGGTTGCGGTGAGCTGAGATCTCGTGATTGAAACTCCATCTAAAAAAAAAAAAGGGGGGGCCGATTGTTGAAGTTGGTTAAATTCCTGTAGTCCCTGGAGACCCTCCTTGTCTGCTTCCTCTCTGCCTGCTCCTCCGGCCGGATTACAGGCTTCCTTCCGCGCCTCCAACTGCTTCTCTTCCTCTCCATTCCCCGAGCTGTGACCTTAGTCTCCCTCCCTGGCCTGCTCAGGTCCAGATAACTCTCTCTCCTTTTTTGTAAGATGAAGTCTCACTGTCACCCAGGCTGGAGTGCAGTGGCACGGCCTTCACTCACTGCAACCTCTGCCTCCTGGGTTCAAGTGGTTCTGTGCCTCCTCCTCCCGAGGAGCTGGGATTACGGGCATGCACCACTACAAATAGCTCATTTTTGTATTTTTAGTAGAGGTGGTGTTTCACCATGTTGGCCGGGCTGGTCTCAAACTCCTGACCTCAGGCCATCTGCCTGCTTTGGCTTCCCAAAGTGCTGGGATTACAGGCATGAGCCACCACACCCAGCCACTCTCTTATTTAATTTTAATGTTTAAAAATTTATTTTTGGCAGAAACAGTTTTGCCGTGTAGCCCAGGCTGCTGTCAAACTTCTGACCTCAAATGATCTGCCCACTGCGGCCTCTCAAAGTGCTGGGATTACAGGCGTGAGCCACTGCACCTGGCTGTGACCACGCTCAAATGGGTATTCCCAGCCCCATGTTTTCATCTGAACCACAAACCTGTTTATCCGACCGCTGTGACGCCCACTGCCTCCTCCGTTCAGCAGGTCTGCCTGGGAACCTGGCCGGTCGTGGCCGCCGCCACCCCTTCAGGTGACGCCCTCAGCTCCTCGGGGCCTCAGCAGGTCTCACTGTTGCTCTTCCTGCCTCTAAGTTGTGGCCTCTGCATGTTTACGCGTCACACGCCCCTATCAGAAAGCAAAACAAAAGTCTAAGAGGCATTCCCAAGGACATATGTGTATTTATTTATTTTTAATTTTTTAAAAAATATCCTATTTATTTATTTTTTTGAGACGGAGCCTCACTCTGTTGCCCAGGCTGGAGTGCAGTGGCGCAGTCTCGGCTCACCGCAACCTCCTCCTCCCGGGTTCAAGCGATTCCCCTGCCTCAGCCTCCTGAGTAGCTGGGATTACAGGTGCGTGCCACTACGCCTGGCTAATTATTGCATCTTTAGTAGAGACAGGTTTCACCTTGTTGATCAGGCTGGTCTCAAACTCCTGACATCATGATCCACCCATCTCGGCCTCCCAAAGTGCTGAGATGACAGGCGTGAGCCACCGTGCCCAGCCTCATATGTGTGTATTTATACATCATATGCATCAGCTTTTTACTAATGTACGCTAAAGGATTTGGCAAAATAGACATGCAAAAGGGTGAAATACGAAGTAGATAAAAATCCAAGTTTTTGGCTGCTGGGTGTGGTGGCTCATGCCTGCAATCCCAGCACTTTGGGAGGCCGAGATGGGCGGATCACTAGAAGTCAGGAGTCTGAGACCAGTGTAACCAACACAGTGAAACCCCGTCTCTACTAAAAATACAAAAATTAGCCAGGCCTGGTGGCGGGCGCCTGTAATCCCAGCTACTCAGGAGGCTGAGGGAGGAGAATCGCTTGAAGCCGGGAGGCGGAGGTTGCGGTGAGCCGAGATCGCGCCATTGCACTCCAGCCTGGGCCCCAAGAGCAAAACTCAATCTCAGACAAAAGGTAAAAACCAAATCGAAGCAAACCAAAATGAAAATTTGGCCAGGCAGAGTGGCTCATGCCTGTAATTCTAGCACTTTGGGAGGCTGAGGTGGGTGGATCACTAGGTCAGGAGTTCAAGGCCAGGCTGGCCAACATAGTGAGACCTCCTCTCTACTAAAAACACAAAAATTAGTTGGGCGTGGTGGCGGGCGCCTGTAATCCCAGCTACTCAGGAGGCTGAGGCAGGGGAATCGAACCTGGGAGGCGGAGGTTGCGGTGAGCCGAGATCACGCCACTGCACTCCAGCGTAGGCGACAGAGCGAGTCTCCGTCTCAAAAAAAAAAAACGAAGAAAAAACAAAACCCAAAGCACGAATTTATCCTCTTACCCTTCTGAAGGTCAGAAATGAAAGTGGGTTTTTTTTTCCCTTGGTCCCAAACCCAGGTATCCCAAGGCCATGCTCTTTCTGGAGGCGCTTGCGCTTTCTGGTTTGTAGAGCTGCCCTTCTTGGCTCGGGGCCTGTCCTCTGTCCTCACAGCGAGCATCCTCAAGTCTCTCTCTGCGTCACCTCTTCTGTCATTGACCCTCTCTCTGCCTCCCTCTCGTAAGGACTCGTGTGATTCCTCTGGGCCCAGGCAGACGATGCAGGATGCTGCCTACGTACTCACGTTGCAAAACCCCTTTGGCAATACAAGGTGGCTTTCCCAGGTTCCCGGGGTGAGGGCCTGGGTGTTTTAGGGGACCATAGTCAGCCTCCCACACCCTCCCTGCAGCCAGAGTGACCCACTTATTTTGTTGAGATGGAGTCTTACTCTGTCGCCCAGGCTGGAGTGCAGTGGCGCGATCTCGGCTCATCGCAACCTCCGCCTCCCGGGTGCAAGCGATTCTCCTGCCTCAGCCTCGCGGGTAGCTGGGATCACAGGCCTGTGCCACCACGCCCCACTGATTTTTGTCTTTTTAGTAGAGATGGGGTTTCACCATGTTGGCCAGGATGGTCTCGGCCTCTTGACCTTGTTATCTGCCCACCTTGGCCTCCCAGAGTGCTGGGATGACAGGCGTGAGCCACCGCCCGGCCCTGCTGCTGCTGCTGCTTCTTTTTAAATAGAGAAAGGATCTCACACTGTTGCCCAGGCTGGAATGCAGTGGTGTGATCATAGCTCACTGCAGCCTCCGATTCCTGGGCTCAAGCGATCCTCCCGCCTCAGCCTCCCACGTAACTGGGACCACAGGTGAATGCCACCATGCCCAGCTAATTTTTGTAGTCTTTTGTAGAGATGGCAGTCTTGCTGTGTTGCCCAGGCTGATCTTAAATTTCTGGCCTCAACTGATCCTCCCACCTTGGCCTCCCAAAGAGCTGGGATTGCAGGTATGAGCCGCTGCACCCGGCCCAGATTTCCAGTGTCACCATAGCACGTGGTAATGCAGCTTATCGGTGTCAATACTGGCTTCCGCTCCTCGATCCAGATGTGACTTTCGGAGTCAGGAGTGGTGTCGTCGTCACCCTTTTTCCTTCTTTTATTGGCAGTCCCAGGTTTGTGCACTCAGGCCCTCTGCAAAGCCATCGCGACTATCTGCCCAAGAACGAATGTCGGAATTATTTCCTTTGGCAAACTCCCAAAATAACAGATTTCTAACTGCCCTAATTATCCTCCCTTCCCTCCTATTCAGCCAGTTCTCAGAGCTCTAATATCTCATGAATACTTCGTAATGGGCTCGTTTATAAAATCATTTGCTTTTTTAATAAGTCAGAGGTAACTTGCCACATGTCTCACTAATGGCTTCTTTCAAATGCCTTGGCACCTCTTTTGGTTTTGAAAGGCCCTAAATGGTTTTCTGAGTTTGAGCAGGATTGATTTATCCTTTTAAGGTATACCAAGCTGCTACGAGAACATTTCGGAATGAGTCATAATATCTATATCACAGCTTTCTTCTAGCGGATTCAAAATATTTTTGTATCTTTGATATTTTTGTCTGTGATGTGATGTCAGCAGACCAGGCCCCCTTTCAAATGTGTAAGGCTCCCTGCAATCTGCAGTAGTGTGGCTGATTTATTTATTTATTTTGAGATGGAGTCATACTCTGTCGCCCAGGCTGGAGTGCAGTGGTGCAACCTCTGCCTCCTGGATTCAAGTGATTCTCCTGCCTCAGCCTCCTGAGTAGCTGGGATTACAGACATGTGCCACCAAACCTGCTTTTTTCTTCTCTTTTTTTTTTTTTTTTTTTTTTTTGACATGGAATCTTGCTCTGTTGCCCAGGCTGGAGTGCAGTGGTGGGTCTCGGCTCACTGCAGCCTTTGCCTCCCAGCTTCCAGCAATTCTCCTGCCTCAGCCTCCCAGGTAGCTGGGTTTACAGGCACCCACCACCACACTCAGCTAATTTTTATATTTTTAGTAGAGACAGGCTTTCACCATGTTGGCCAGGCTGGTCTACAACTTCTGACCTCAGGCAATCCTCCTGCCTCAGCCTCCCAAAGTGCTAGAATTACAGGTGCAAGCCCCTGCGCCCGGCCTGCAGCAGTATAGTTTAGTTAATTTGTCCCGAATATTCACTGCCCCTCTCTGGACCAATCACTTGTGCCATCTCTGCTGCCTCCCCTACAGCAGTGACATACTTCCTTTTTACTCCACTGGTATCAGGCACGGCTTTTTGTCTTACTGTGGCCAATGGCCCGCGAGGAGACGTGGCAGACATCACATCTCAGCAAAAGTTTTTTTTTTAATTTTATTTTTTTGAGACAGGGTCTCACTCTGTCACCCCGGCTGGAGTGCAGTGGTGCAGTCTTGGCTCACTGCAACCTCCACTGTCTGGGTTCAAGCCAGTCTCCTGCCTCAGCCTCCCAAGTAGCTGGGATTACAGGCATGCACCACCATGCCTGGCTTATTTTTGTGCTTTTAGTAAAGACGGGGTTTTACCATCTTGGCCAGTCTGGTCTTAACTCCTGACCTCGTGATCCATCCGCCTTGGCCTCCCGAAGTACTGGGATTACAGGTGCGAGTTATTGAGCCTGGCCTTTCCTGCTTCTTTGTAAGCTCTCTGTTTTTTGATTGTATGCAAGAGAGTGTGCGTTGTATCTTATTGAATGCTGGGTTTTTTATAATCCTATATTCATGACACTTCTTCTGGAATACAGTTAAGTACCTTGGAAACATTTTGAGCCTTGCTTTTAAGATTTGTTACGTAGGGCTGGGCCCAGTGGCTCACACCTGTTATTTCAGTACTTTGGGAGGCTAAGGTGGGTGGATTGCAGGAGTTCCAAGACCAGCCTGAGTGACATAGCAAAACCCCATCTCTATTAAAAATACAAAAATTATCAAGGTGTAGTGGCAGTTACCTGTAATCCCAGCTACTCAGGAGGCTGAGGCAGGAGAATCGCTTGAACCTGGGAGGCTGTGGTTGCAGTGAGCTGAGATCGTGCCGCTGCACTCCAGCCTGGGCTACAGAGTGAGACTCTATCTCAGAAACAAAAAAAACTTCTTAGGAGGAACCAGAGGGGCATGGATGAGACCTGTGCTAATGCTCTACCTGACGCCTCATGCATTATGAGTTGTTTCCAGTCTGGTTAGTGGGAGCAGACGTTCTTCCTGGCTCTGTGTTAGTGCTGGGCACGGTTCAAGCTAACCCTGTCAGACAGCTTTTCTGCCCTGGCTGTAGGCACTTTTCTTTTCTTTTTGCTCTTGTTGCCCAGGCTGGAGTGCAACGGCACTATCTCGGCTCACCACAACCTCCACCTCCTGGGTTCAAGTGATTCTCCTGCCTCAGCCTCCCTAGTAGCTGGAATTACAGGCATGCGCCACCACGCCCAGCTAATTTTGTATTTTTAGTAGAGACGGGGTTTCTCCATGTTGGTCAGGCTGGTCTCGAGCTCCTGACCTCACGTGATTTGCCCGCCTCAGCTTTCCACAATGCTGGGATTACAGGCATGAGCCACCGTACTCGGCTTTAGGCACTTTTCATCACACTGATGCGCTAATCAATATTTGGGTGAACTCTCTAGGGGAATTTTCTTTGCCTCTGTGTTAGTCTGTTCTCATGCTGCTAATAAAGACATACCCAAGGCTGAGTAATTTAAAAAGGAAAGAGGCTTAGTTGACTCACAGTCTCACAATCATGGTGGAGGGTGAAGGAGGAACAAAGCCATGTCTTACGTGGTGACAGGCAAGAGAGCATGTGCAGGGGAACTGCCCCTTATAAAACCATCAGATCTCACGAGACTTATTCACTGTCACGAGAACAGTGCGGAGGTGTTGGGCGGGGGAAGACCCACCCCCATCATTCAGTTATCTCTCTCTGGTCCCTCCCACAGCATATGGGAATTGTGGGAGCTACAATTCAAGTTGAGATTTGGGTGGGGACATGGCCAAACCCTATCAGGCTCTCTGGGGCTCTCTTTCTGTGTAGCCCTCTCCTTTCCTGTACCCTGGTTTGCCTTCATTCCCACTGACAAGCTGAGGGACTTGGAAGCTGCATGATAAGAAAAACATTAAGGGCTAGGTGCGGTGGCTCACACCTGTAATCCCATCACTTTGGGAGGTCAAGGCATGTGGATCACCAGAGGTCAGGAATTCAAGACCAGCCTGGCCAACATAGTGAAGCCCCATCTCTACTAAAAATGGAAAAATTAGCCTGGCGTGATGGTGCCAACTGTAATCCCAGCTACTTGGGAGGCCGAGGCAGGAGAATCGCTTAAACCCCAGGCGGAGGTTGCAGTGAGCCGGATCGCACCACTGCATTCCAGCCTGGGCGACAGTGAGACTCTGTCTCAAAACAAAAATAAAAAGAAACTAAAACCATTAGGTCCCAACAGGCACTGTATGTGGTCAGAAGGCAAGGCCAAATAGTCACATGACGTGACGGGGTCTGGGGTTCAGCCCCATCCTGCCAGCTTGAGATGTGTGTTTGGGGGAGTGGGAATCAGCCTGCCCTGGCGTGATCGTGAGGTGGGGATTACTATCCAGGGGATTTACCACATGGAGCTCATCGCTGAAGAAGCGCTTCCGCCTCTGTTCCATGATCGGCGGCTTGAGATCCAAGCCTTGCAGCTGAACAGGGTGCATTGCTGTAGAGTGATTCCCTTTCTGCAAAGCTGCCATGCCAGGGAAATCATTATCTCTCAAAAGCAACGCGGCAAAGTAAAGTGAAATCTGTGCAGAATACATGTCAGTGGGAAGTGGCTTAGCAGGAGCAACACGTTGAAAAAGCTAAGAGTACGCTAGTTGGCTCCAAATGAGTCAGAGCTGACGTGGCTGCCAGAAAAGAAAAAGGCAGAAAGTGCCCATGTGACTTCGGGCTGAATTAGAAGAAATACTACGTCTAGGACAGAGGAGGTGACATTGGCGTCACTCTGGCAGCTTGCTGAGGATGGCAAGCAGGGTGCTAGGGAGAGGCTAGAGCCTGGCTGTTGATCTGCTCACCAAATCCAGAACTGTCTCCAGCTGTACTTTTTCATTTAATAGACAATTAAATGTCTGTAACTTAAAGCTGCTTTTGGTGGGGTATTCCATAACTTGCAGCTGCATACATCTTCACTGATACAGCCTCCCCACGCAAACCTAATGGCGCCACGCTGTGAGCAGATACGTAATTTTCTCCTGTCGTAGGGCCTAGTGGGAGTAGACTCATTGCCTGACATATAGCAGCAACTATGCATTTGTTCCGAGCGACGCATGAGCGACTAAAATTCTCTGCCTATCTCGTGAGCCTTGCCTGTTTTTCTCCATTGATGAGTAACAGCAGAATATGGAGAAATGATTCTCGGTGTCTCATTCATGTCAGATTTCTTGGTGTGTATTAAAATTCAGATTCCCAGGCCCCGTCACCCAGAGATTCACCTTTGGTAGATCTGAGATGAGGCTCCGGAGGTTGGCATTTTGAACTAGCGCCACCAGAAGACTCTCTTTTTTTCGAGTCTCTCTCTCACCCAGGCTGAGTGCAGTGGCACCATCAGCTCGCTGCAACCTCCACTTCCTGTGTTTAAGTGATTCTCCTGCTTCAGTCTCCTGAGTAGCTGGGACTACAGGCATGCACCACCACACCTGGCTAATTTTGGTATTTTTAGTAGTGGTGAGTTTTTGCATGTTGGCCAGGCTGGTCTCAAGTTCCTGACCTCAAGTGATCCGCCTGCCTCGGCCTCCCAAAGTGCTGGGATTACAGGCGTGAGCCACCATGCCTGGCCCCCTCAGAAGATTCTAATGGTTTCTCAAAGTGGTCGGCAGGCCACTTTGAGAAACACTGATAAAAAGAACCAACAGCTATTACTACATTTACATGGAAACTTCCTTCAGTATGGAGTGGTGTTTTACAGTCACTGCCTGAACTGTCCTGGAAAGGCTCTTTATGTATCTTTAAGGCTCTTTTGTCTCTTCAAGTGGTGTACAGTGAAATCTCTTTTCCAGATTGTCATAAAGACTGAGGCTAGCCCGGCCCCGTTCCTCTAGCCGCGGCTGTCCTCAGATGGCACGCTGAGGCTTTGCTCCTGCTTCCTCTCGTTCATTCCTCCAAAACGTTCCCCTCTGCCATTCCCTGGGTGTCCTTGACACTGACTATTCTGTTCCCCACCAAACAAGTCAACTGGTTAGTCTGCCAGGCTTGGCTTCGAGCTTTGTTCCAAGTCTGAAACACGGGAGAAAGAGAGAGAGAGAGAGAGAGAGAGAGAGAGAGAGCGAACCCACTGAACACAGATGGTCCATGAAGCCTCTTCTTTGGAGAATTAGTTCAGTTCCTCTGGATTGATCTCCTAAGAACTTTCAAAAACATTTTCTTTTTGGTTCAAAATAAAATCTATGTACTTAATCATTTGCACAGCAGGCAGGCTCCCAAAAGACAAGAACAGTGGGACCAAAAACGAGATAGTGAACAGGGAAAAACATATTTCCATTCCCATGAGCCACATGGAAGTTATGCAGAAATTAGAACTTGTTCAAAGGAAGCATTCAGTGTTTTTAAAGTCATATTTTTGTAGAATATTTAGGCAAGCTGGAAAAACATGAGGAAGTCAATAAATTCAGTTACCTTCGGATGACTATGTTTAGAGTTCCTGTGCCTACACAAACATACTTTTTCACTCGCAAAAAGTTGGAATGATAATTTTTAGTCTATATTTTCCACTTAAATTTATTATGAAAATTTTTTATGCCAGCAAACATTCTTTCAAAACCTAATTTTGATGACTGCAAGATATAAATATAGAGAATATGTCTAACATCTGCCTGTTGGTGAATATCTAGATTATTTCTGACTTTTCTCTTCTCTTTTAAATGTAAATTTCCCATTTTCTGTCTTCTGCTCACGCTCTCTTTCCTTCCTGTGTTCTCTTTTAATTTGGGGAAGCCGACCAACAAGGGGAGATGGAGGCACTAGTGGGGTGTCCCCAGTGGCTCTAGAAACAGGGAAGAGTTGGGGTGTCACATGGGTGGTTGGTGGCCGCGTGCCCTGCCACTTTGGCCCAATGTTCTGATTAATTCCTGAAGACTGCCGACCTCCAGGGCTTCATCTCAGACCTACCAAAGGTGAACTCTGGGTGGCGTAGCCTGGGAATCTGAATTTTAATTCACGCCAAGGGCCAGGCGCAGTGGCTCACGCCTGTAATTCCAGCACTTTGGGAGGCTGAGGTGGGTGGATCACTTGAGGTCAGGAGTTCAAGACCACCCTGGCCAACATGGTGAAATCCTGTTTCTACTAAAAATACAAAAATAGCGGGGTGTGGTGATGCACTCCTGTAATCCCAGCCACTCAGGGGGCTGAGGCAGGAGAATTGCTTGAGCACGGGAGGCAGGGGTTGCAGTGAGCAGAGATGGTGCCACTGCACTCCAGCCTGGGAGACAGGGTGAGATGCTGTCTAAAAAAAAAAAAAAAGAAAAAGAAATACTTAATACATGCCAGGAAATCAGACATGCATTAGACATGCATTAAGGGTGTAAGAGGCTGCATTTTAAAGGCTTTCCAGAGCAATCGTGTAACATGAGGCTCTCCCCATCAGCGTATGAGGGAAGGTGTCTAATGACATTTGACTAGTAGTGTTTCTAAAACTGTTGCCAGTGTGATAGGTTGAAAAAAATTTGATAACTAGTAAAGGTCCAAAGTTCTTTATATTCATTAGCCCGTCAGTAAAATTTCTCATGTTTTGAGTTATCTGTTCTTGGTCTTTGCCTGTTTTTCTGTGGATAGGTTAGCATTTTACGTATTGATTTTTAAGAACTAATTGATTTAGGCTGTTGATCTTTACATTCTGTAGAATTATTATTTTTTTCAGTTTATTCATTTCTTCCTCTTCTTCTTCTTTTTTTCTTTTTCTTTCTTTCTTTTTTTTTTTTTTTTTTTTTTGAGGCAGAGTCTCTCTCTGTCGCCCATGCTGGAGTGCAGTGGTGCGATCTCGGCTCACTGCAACCTCCGCCTCCTGGGTTCAAGTGATTCTCCTGCCTCAGCCTCCCAAGTAGCTGGGATTACAGACATATGCCACCACACATGGCTAATTTTTGTCTTTTTGGTAGAGACAGCGTTTCGCCACATTTGCCAGGCTGGTCTTGAACTCCTGACCTCACTTGATCCACCCACCTTGGTCTCCCCAAATGCTGAGATTATAGGTGTGAGCTACTGTGCCTGGCCCCTATTTTGTTTTTGCATTTTCTAATAAGTAATTAAATAATTTTTACACAGTCAAAATATAACTCTTCAAAATGCAATATGTCTTGGGTTGGATACATTCGATCTTGAACAGAAAAAAAAAAATGTGTGTGGCACCTCCCCCTGTACTTTCTCTGTCTCTCTCCTGCTGCCATATCTTTGCCTTCTGCCATGATTGTAAGTTTCCTGAGGCCTCCTCAGCCACGCCTCCTCTGCCCAGTCTCACGTAGTTCTTTATGGTAGTGGGAGCACGGACTAATACAGAGGGGAAACCCAGACAGAGCTCAGTAGCCTCCCCAGGTGAGCATTCAGGGCTGGGAGACCAGGGAAGACAGCACGTGTCGCGTTTTCAGGGCCGAGTACTGGAAAGAAGAGAGCACAGAGAGAGAACGCTTGAGCTTTGTGGAGGGTAACTGGTCTTTAGCCAAGTCTGAATCACTGTGTACATACGGGGAACCACCTGACCCTGGAAAAGAATCCCTGACAAGATTTGTGGGAAAATTCTCAGAGTTCAAACGGGACCAGGAATGGTTCCCGTTCCTGCCAGCTGTAAGAACATTGGATAGAGTACTAAGGGATTTACCTTAGCAGTGAGGAAAAAGGGAATGAAAATTATATGGAATGAATAGAAAAGAAGTGGCAGATCTTTTTTCTGTCCATATAAATTAGTTTGCAATAACAGATGTTTAATGAACAAATTGAATTCTCCATATCTTGAAAAAAAATTACATTAAATGTAATAGCACAAACGTCTGTTTAATTAAAAGGCACATGTCTTAATCAGTATAGGCTGCTGTAATAGAATACTATAGGCTGGGTGGCTACAGCAGCATCTCTTTCTTACTGTTCTGGAGGCTGGAAAGTCCAAGATCAAGGCACCCGTAGACCTGGTATCTGTGAGGTCCCTCTTCCTGGTTTGCAGGTAGTGTCTTTTTATTGTATCTTCACATGGCAGGTTGAAGGACAGAATGGGGCATGGAGAGAGAGAGGCAAGCTCTTTTGCATCTCTTTTTATAAGGACACTAATCTCATTCATTAGGGCCACACCCTCATGACGTATACCTCCCAAAGGCCCTACCTTTCAATACCATTACATTGGAGTTAAAACTGCAACATATGAATTTTGGGGGGTTACAAACATTTAGTCCATACAGCATGCAGAAACATGCTTTTAATTAAAAGGCAGACATTATCATGTTGGACCAGAAAATAAGGTGACCCAACTATACGCTGCCTTCAAGAAACTCTCTTTAGGCCAGGTGCGGTGGCTCATGCCTGTAATCCCAGAACTTTGGGAGGCTGAGGTGGGCGGATCACCTGAGGTCAGGAGTTTGAGACCAGCCTGGCCAACATGGAGAAACCCCATCTCTTAAAAACAAAAACAAAAACAAAAACAAAACTCACTTTAAGTATAAGACATAAATAGGTTAAAAGTAAAAAGAAAAGCCAGGTGCAATGGCTCATGCCTGTAATCCCAGCACTTTCGGAGGCTGAGGCAGGCAGATTATGAGGTCAGGAATTCGAGACCAGCCTCACCAACGTGGTAAAACTCCATCTCTACTAAGAATACAAAAAATTTAGCAGGGCCTGGTGGTGCATGCCTGTAATCCCAGCTACTCAGGAGACTGAGGCAGAGTAATTGCTTTAATCTGGGAGGTGGAGGTTGTGGTGAGCCGGGATCATGCCATTGTACTCCAGCCTGGGTGGCAGAGCGAGACTCTGTCTCAAAAAAAAAAAAAATATATATATATATGTATATATATATATATATATACATATATATATATATGTATGTATATGTATATGGTAGCTATATTTATATCAAACAAAGTAGAAGAATATGACCAGAGATGAAAAAGGTCATTTCATAATGATAAAGAGTTCTAGTATTTAGTAGGACACATCAATCCTAAATATTTACGCATCTAGACAGAGAGCTTCCAGATATACAAAGCAAATAGTAACACAAGCAGAAATGACTATAGCCACGATTATAGTTGAATATTTCAATCACCTTCTCAATAACTGAAAAAAACAAGTAGATAGAAAATCAATGAGAATATAGAAGAATTTAACATTATCAGCTTGGCTTAATTGATATTTATTGATCATGCCAATTAACAACAGAAAAATCACATCCTTTTCAGGATAGACCATATTCTGGGCCAGAAGACTCAATATGTTCAAAAAAGATGCTTGTCATTAAAAGTATAGCATCTGAGCCGGGCGCGGTGGCTCAAGCCTGTAATCCCAGCACTTTGGGAGGCCGAGGCGGGTGGATCACAAGGTCAAGAGATCAACACCATCCTGGTCAACATGGTGAAACCCCGTCTCTACTAAAAATACAAAAAAATTAGCTGGGCATGGTGGCACGTGCCTGTAATCCCAGCTACTTAGGAGGCTGAGGCAGGAGAATTGCCTGAACCCAGGAGGCGGAGGTTGCGGTGAGCCGACATCGCGCCATTGCACTCCAGCCTGGGTAACAAGAGCGAAACTCCGTCTCAAAAAAAAAAAAAAAAAAAAAATGTATAGCATCTGGGCCAGGCGTGGTGGCTCAAGTCTGTAATCCCAGCACTTTGGGAGGCCGAGGCGGGCGGATCATGAGGTCAAGAGATCGAAACCATCCTGGCCAGCATGGTGAAACCCCGTCTCTACTAAAAAATACAGAGATTAGCTGGGCGTGGTGGCACGCACCTGTAGTCCCAGCTACTTGGGAGGCTGAGGCAGGAGGATCGCATGAACCCAGGAGGCGGAGGTTGCGGTGAGCTGCGATTGTGCCCCTGCACTCCAGCCTGGGTAACAAGAGCGAAACTCCATCTCTAAATAAATAAATAAGAAAAACGGAGATACTGGGTTACAAAAAGACTATTATATTCTCATAAAAATTTCTTTGACACCTTTGTCTAAAATCAATTGACAGTAAATGTTAACAATTTAATGTTTAAATTTATTTTGGTGATCTCAATTCCGTTCCGTTGATTGGTCTGTCCTTATGCTAGTCCCACTTACTGGAAAAACTTACTCCTCTAGGAAGTTTTGAAATCAGGAGATGTGAGTCTTGCAACTTTGTTCTTTTCCAAGACTGTCTATTCCGGGCCCCTTGCATTTCCGTGTGAGTTTTAAGATCGGTTGTTTATTTCTGCCAGAAAGTCAGCTGAGTTGGCACAATTTTGACTCCTGATTGAGATGCTTTTACACTTCGTTTTCTTCTTTCTTCTTCTTCTTCTTTTTTTTTTTTTTTTTTTTTTTGAGATGGAGTTTCTTTCTTGTTGCCCAGGCTGGAGTGCAATGGCGTGATCTCAGCTCACTGCAACCTCCGCCTCCCAGGTTCAAGAGATTTTTCTGCCTCAGGCTCCCAAAGAGCTGGAATTACAGGCATGCACTAATTTTGTATTTTTAGGAGAGACAGGGTTTTGCCATGTTGGCCAGGCTGGTCTTGAACACCTGACCTCAGGTGATCTGCCCACCTAGGCCTCCCACAGTGCTGGGATTACAGGCATGAGCCACCGTGCCCAGCCAAATGCTCTTACACTTTTGCTTCATTACATCGCCGTTGCAGTATGAGAATTTTCTTATAAATGCTTGTTTCCTGATTTGGAAGTTTTGATGCGGACACTTTTTCTCTAAACTATATGATTTTGCTTTTTTTTTTATTTTTTTGAGACGGAGTTTCGCTCTTGGTACCCAGGCTGGAGTGCAATGGCGCGATCTCGGCTCACCGCAACCTCTGCCTCCTGGGTTCAGGCAATTCTCCTGCCTCAGCCTCCTGAGTAGCTGGGATTACAGGCACGTGCCACCACGCCCAGCTAATTTTTGTATTTTTAGTAGAGACGGGGTTTCACCATGTTGACCAGGATGGTCTCCATCTCTCGACCTCGTGATCCACCCGCCTCGGCCTCCCAAAGTGCTGGGATTACAGGCGTGAGCCACCGCGCCCGGTCTTATAATTTTAGTTTTATGAAAAAATTAAAAAAAATTTTTGCAACTGCCCAATGGGTTCCTCTTGCCGGCTGCCTAGACAGAGCCAATTTATCCAGACAGGGGAATTGCAATGGAGAAAGAGTAATTCATGCAGAGCCAGCTGTGCAGGAGACCAGAGTTTTATTACTACTCAAATCAGTCTCCCCAAGCATTTGGGGTGTAGAGTTTTTAAGGACAACTTGGTGGGTGGGGGGAAGCCAGTGAGCCAGGAGCGCTGGTTGGTCAGGGATGAAATCCTAGGGAGCTGCCTTCCTGTGCTCAGTCGGTTCCTGGGTGGGGGCCACAAGATTGCATGAGCCAGTTTACTGATCTGGTCGGGGCCAGCCGATCCATCAAGTGCAGGGTCTGCAAAAGTTCTCAAGCGCCGATCTTAGGAGCAGTTCAGGGAGGGTCAGAATCTTGTAGCTTCCAGCTGTGTGACTCCCAAACCATAATTCTTAATGTTGTGGTTAATGTTAGTCCTACAAAGGCAATCTATTCCTCAGGCAAGAAGAGTTCTGCTTGGCTAAAGGGCTGTTACCATCTTCGTTTAAACTACACAGTTTCTCCCAAAGTTAGTTGAGCCTGTGCCCAGGAATGAACAAGTTCAGCTTGGAGGTTGGAAGCAAGATGGAGTCAGTGAAGTCAGATCTCTTTCCCCGTCACAGTCATAATTTTGCCAAGGCGGTTTCACTCTTAGGATAATGGCTGTCAGCTGCATCCATGCTGCTTTAAAGGACATGACTTCATTATTTTCATGGCTGCGTAGTACTCTGTGGTGTCTGTGCACCACAGTTTCTTTATCCAGTGCACTATTGATTGGTCCCAGGGAATCAATCCACTACAGAATCAGTCAGCCCAGGTGGATTGATTCCATGTCTCTGCTATTTTGAACAGGGCTTGAGTATGTTCGGGGCAGGACAGTAAGCCATGCGGACCACTTGCTGAGGGCAATTGTGAGCCTTCCACTAGAGATGCACGTTGACTTTAAAACATGAAAAGAGGCCGGGCGTGGTGGCTCACACCTGTAAACCCAGCCCTTCGGGAGGCCAAGGCGGGCGGATCTCCTGAGGTCAGGAGTTTGAGACCAGCCTGGCCGACATGGTGAAACCCCGTCTCTACTGAAAATACAAAAATTAGTTGAGCGTGGCAGTTCATGCCTATAGTCCTAGGAACTCGGGAGGCTGAGGCTGGAGAATCACTTGAACTCGGGAGGTGGAGGTTGCGGTGAGCCGAGATCGCGCCACTGCACTCCAGCCTGGGTGACAGAGTGAGAGTGTGTCTCAAAAAAGCCAAAGAAAACATGAAAAGAACATGTATGAAAAAAAGAAAGAAAAGACCATGTATGTTAGAATGGTACCTGGTTTTCATTTTTCATCTTTGCCCGGAAATGGGCTTTTCTGCAGAGCAATCACACGTGGAGCCAAATTGCTTCTCTGCTTATGGCTTTTTACTTACAGATTGTGAAAGCGATGCCTGAGGAAGTCAGGTCAACTTCCTCCATCAAGCAATCCAGTCCTTTCTGTATACGTGGTAATGACTATTAAGAATCTCTGCATATTTGAGGAAAATCCGTAGCATAAAACACGAGGATCAAAATGAATAAATAGAACATGAGAACCCAGAAGAAATAAATAATTGAGTGCAAGGAGAAGTTGTATAATTCTAATTAATATCATCAGAGAAACTAGAGAAGATGTAATAAGAACGTAAAACTAGAACAGTCTGCCAGGAAAAGCGAGGAGTGAGAGAATTAAAAACACGAGATGCATTTCACATCTAAAGAGGCCATCCAGGAAGTTCACTGTCCTTCTGTTCGGCATTCTAGAAAGAGAAAGATGCATTTAGCTAACACATTTGTCATTTGTCTCCCCCCCCCCACTTTTCCAATTAATCTTAGGAAGTAAGTATAACATTGACACCAAAATGTGCTAAAGGCAGTACAAATAAGAAAATTATATACCTGTATCACTTATGAATATTTATTTAAATACTTTCTATAAAATACTTACAGATAGAATTCAATACTACATTAAGAAAATGATACATCATGACCAAGCGTGATTTATTCCACGAATGCAAATACAATTTGAATATAGATTCCAGGAATTTGTAGTCAAAAATGGAATACAAATTCAGTATTTAAATTCCACTCAAAATACTCCATATTAAGAAATAGAAGGTAAAATATCATATGACTGTCTCCATAGGTGCTGGAAATACTTTCAACAACATTTAACAGCCTTTCCTAATAAATACACTTCAGAAAATAGAAACAGCTGGATACTATTTTTTCTTTTTTTTGAGACAGTGTCTGGCTCTGTTGCTCAGGCTGGAGTGCAGTAATACAGTGATGGCTCACTGCGGCCTCAACCTCCTGGGCTCAAGTGATCCTCCTGTCTTGACCTCCCAAAGTGCTGGGATTATGGGTGTGAGCCACTGCACCAGGCCTGAACACTTTCTTAACATGGATATGTATGTATACACACTCACAAATGTATAAATTCAATGCAATCCCAGTGAAAACAAGCTTTTTAAATGGAGCTAGACAGGTTAAACTAAATCCCTAATCTGTTGGGAATTTATTTTTGTAATTGGTGAAAGTATGGATCTAATGTTATCTTCTTAGCACAATTTATTTTAAAAGTTCATTTTCGTCCCAGTGATTTGAGCTGTCACCTTTATCACACTAAAATTCCTGGCCAGGTGTGGTGGCTCAAGCCTGCCATACCAACACTTTGGGGGGCCGAGGCTGGTGGATCACTTGAGGCCAGGAGTTCAAGACCAGCCTGGCCAACATGGTGAAACCCCATCTCTACTAAAAATACAAAAAAAAAAAAAAAAAAAAAAAAAGCCAGGTATGGTGGCATGCAGCTAATTGGGAGACTGAGGCATGAGCCTCTTGTTTGAACCCAGGAGGTGGAGGTTGCAGTGAGCTGAGATTGTGCCACTGAACTCTAGCCTAGGCGACAATCTCAGAAAAAAAAAAGTAAATAAAATACAATCCCACATGTACTTGAATCTATTTCTGGATGTTCTATTCCATTGACCTGCCTGTTTATTCATGTACCAATACTGCACTATTTTAATTAACAAAGCTTTGTAGTATTTTTTTTTTTTTTTTTTTTTTTTTAGACAGAGTTTCATTCATGTCCAGGCTGGAGTGCAGTGGTGCGATCTCAGGTCACTACAACCTTCACCTCCCAGGTTCAAGCAATTCTCCTGCCTCAGCCTCCTGAGTAGCTGGGATTACAGGTATGTGCCACCGCGCCCAGCTAATTTTATATTTTTAGTTGAGATGGGGTTTCACCATGTTGGTCAGGCTGGTCTCGAATTTCTGACCTCAGGTGATCCACCCACCGTGGCCTCCCAAAGTGCTGGGATTACAGGTGTGAACCACACTGCCTGGCCCACAATACTGACATTTAATGCCCCAGAAGACCACAGATCTGGAAGAATGAGCTGTCATCCCCACTCTCAGCTCCCCACTGCTACCTCTTTATTATTCTTCTCTTTTGTCGAAAGCTTTGTGAATCTTTCCCCTGAATTTCCAGGTTGGGGTGGCCTGGGGTGAATGGCCTTGTTCTGTCTCCTCCCATGACTTCAGGGCTGTGGGGCTGGCCTCTCCCCTCACCCCTGTGTGTGTGGGAAGAGGGAGAGGAAATGAGAGAGTGTGACTTCTCCGGAGGAAGCAGGAAATTCATGTTCAGGCCACGGTAAAGCCATCTGAAGTACCAAGCAGAGACCTGCACTTCAGAAAGAGAATTATGGCTAGGAGCGGTGGCTCACGCCTATCCTCCCAGCACTTTGGGAGGCTGAGGCAGATGAATCACAAATGAGGTCAGGAGTTTGAGACCAGCCTGGCCAACATGGTGAAACCTCGTCCCTACTAAAGATACAAAAATTAGCTGGGCATGGTGGTAGGCACCTGTAATGCCAGCTACTCAGGAGGCTGAGGCAGAGAATGGCTTGAACCAGGGAGACAGAGTTTGCAGTGAGCCAAGATCACGCCACTGCACTCCAGCCTGGGCCACAGAGTGAGACCTTGTCTCAAAAAAAAAAAAAAAAAAGGAAATTATGCTGCCAACCTTGAAGCAGGGAGCCTGGGTGACATACATTTTTACAAAGCCCATGTTTCAATGCACTTCAAAGGGCTCACCGGAGCTAGTCTTACATGTTTCATAATCCATCAGCCAGCTGGGCTTGGGGAATGGTATTTCATCATGGAAATAGACTCACCAGGGAGAGGGTGAGAAGGCTGAAAGACGCATGGGATTTATTGCCCATCAGGCCGGGCACAGCAATCCGTCTGCCTCTGTCATCCTAACCTTTGTGCTGCAGATTCTCAGCCTGAGCCTCTGCTGTGGTCACTCTGATGTGAGTCTCCCAGCTTTGGGGCAGGGGCGTGTGCATGAGAGCCGGGATGGAGCCATTTGTCTTGTTTCTGTTTCTCTTCCTTATTTTCCTCTCTCTCTTCCTCCCACCCTTACTCCTCTGTGGAGTGATTTTGTTGCTGCAGCTCTTGAAAATAGGGGAAGTCATAAAAAAGATGAAAAAACGATGTTTCTGTGAAATTCCCTGGGAGTCGTTAAAAAACCAAGGCATTCTCACCTTGAACTGACAGTCTCGGTAAGCATTAGCATTTCCTGCAGATCCTCATCTGGCCAGGGTGCCCACAGAGATCTCTGTTGCCAACAGAGGCTACAAAGATGTGTGTGGACCAAGGATGCTTTGGGATTCAACTCCAGGTGCTGGAGGGGAGAGCATGGCTGTTTCGTTAATAGCTTAGGAAGACAGACTCAGAGAAGGTAACGGGTACTGGCTTCCTCTGTTTTCTTTTCTTTTTTCTTTGAGATGGAGTTTTGCTCTTGTTGACCAGGCTAGAGTGCAATGGCACGATCTCAGCTAACTGCAGCTACAGCCGTGCACCACCATTGCCTGGCTAGTTTTGTATTTTCAATAGAAACGGGGTTTCTCCATGTTGGTCAGGCTGGTCTCGAACTCCGGACCTCAGGTGATCTGCCCGCCTCGGCCTCCCAAAGTGCTGGGATTACAGGCGTGAGCCACCATGGCCAGCCCGGCTTCCTCAGTTTTCAGGTAAAGTTAGGCTAGAAACAAAATTTGGGAAGCTGGAAATAAGAAGGAAATAGATAAGAAATGACTGGCAAATTGGCAAAAGCAGCAACTGAAGCTTGCAGAAGGGAAAAGCGAAAGGCAAGCTGAGCCCCGGAAGGCTGCAGGTGTTTCTGAAAGTGTAAGGTATCTTGAGTGCAAAACAGAATTGGTGGAAATTCTATGAGCAGCAGTTGGGTTTTGCCATGTTGGCCAGGCTGATCTTGAACTCCTGACCTCAAGCAATCTGGCCCTCTTGGCCTCCCGAAGTGCTGGGATTACAGGTGTGAGCCACTGCACCCAGCCTACAATATTTTTTTACAGTTATAGAAAATAAAGGAAAAAATGAGACAATTATGAACTCCAAGGAAAATAAAAAGCAGTATAAGAGAGAAATTGATTTCCTAGTGTGCCGTTCAGCCATGGATAATATTTACATAGGCACTGAATACGGGTTTAACCAAAAAGTATAACTATATTGGGAGGATGAGGGAAGGGGTATAGGAAAGCAGAATATTCACCTTTCATATCAGGAAGTCAATAGTTAATATCTAGAGCTGAAAAATCAAGAAATAGTAGTATAAAGAGGACCTTCTGTAATGCAAAGGTAATCACATGTACCTTCACAGCGAAAATGTGGTGAAAGTGATGACTTTGTAAGAATGGCAGATGGGGAAATCTATTTTAAATATTTAAAATATTAAATGCCTATGGAGTTAATAGAGACATGGTTTTAGCTGAGGGTGGGTGTGCTGGCGAATGCCTGTAATCCCAGTACTTCGGGAGGCTGGGGCAGGCGGATGGCCTGAGAGGTCAGGAGTTTGAGACCAGCCTGGTCCACATGGAGAAACCCTGTCTCCACTAAAAATACGAAAACCAGCCCAGCGTGGTGGCCCACGCCTGTAATCCCAGTTACTTGGGAGGCTGAGGCAGGAGAGAATCACTTGAACCCGGGAGGCAGAGGTTGCAGTGAGCCAAGATTGTGCCACTGAACTTCAGCTTGGGTGACAGAGCGAGACACTGTCTCAGAAAAATAAAAGAAAGTTTTAGCTGGAAGTATGCAGCAAGAATCATAGTTAATGGCAAATTCTTAAAAAATAATTTTTTATAGATTGTTTTATATTTGGCCAATAGCACTCATTCCATTTTGTGATAGTATTGTCCCTGACTCCAAGGAATAATTATTTGTGTATGAATCTGCATATGAGTCAGTTTATCTTAAACTGATATTTGGCAAAATAATTAAATGAATAATTTATAGAATATTTATATTAAAACATTAAAAAGAACAGTACCTAAATTATTGCTTTATTTATTTATCATAAAGAGGAATTAGTTTGTAATAACATTTTGCATTTGTGATAAAAACAAAATTCATGAATCAATCATTTATTAATACTTTGTAGTGTTCCTTTTCTAAATAATATTGTTCCTTTTCAGCCTAAAAGATTTCTTTTAGCTGGCCAGGCATGGGGGCTCATGCCTGTAATTCCATCACTTTGGGAGTCTGAGGCAAGTGGATCACTTGAGGTCAGGAGTTTGAGACCAGCCTGGCCAACATGGTGATACCTCGTCTCTACTAGAAATACAAAAATTAGCCAGGTGTGGTGACAAGTGCCTGTAATCCCAGCTGCTCTGGAGGTGGAGGCAGGAGGATTGCTTGAACATAGGAGGCAGAGGTTGCAGTGAGCTGAGATCACGCTACTGTAGCACTCCAGCCTGGGTGACAGACTGAGACTCTGTCTCAAAAAAAAAAATTAATTGTTCCTCTTAGATAATTATTCTTTTATATTTGCCCAAATATTAACCATCTCCGATACTACTCATTCCTTTTTGTAATAGTATTGTTCCTTTTTTCAAGGAACAATTATTTGCATAAGAGTCTGTGTATGAGTCAATTTATCTTAAATTGATTTATTTTTGCAAAATAAGTATGTGACTAATTCATAAGAAAGTTTATATTAAAACAGAAGAATAGTACCTAAATTATTACTTTATTTATTTATTTGTCATAACGAGGAATGAGTTCATAATAACATTTTGCATTTGTGATGAAAACAAAACTCATGAATCAATCAATTATTAATTAATAATTTGTAAGACTCCTTTTCCAAATAATATTATTTCCCTTCAGCCTAAAAAATTCTTTTAGCACTTCTTGTGATGAAGATCTGTTGGCAGAAAATGATCTCAGCTGAATTTATCTAAAAATCTCTTGTTGTCTTTGCATTTATTTTTGAAGAATAGTTTTACTGGACATAGACTTCTAAGTTGACAGGTTTTTTTCTTTTCGTACTTTAAAGATGGAATTTTATTGTCTTCCAGGTTCCATTTATTGAGTACAAAGTTGGCTGTTATTTTTATTATTGTTTCCTTGTATGTAATGTGTACTTTTTGCCTGACTGCTTTTGAGATTTTTCTGTTTATTTTTGTTTTTTATCCATGATGTGGCTAAGTATAAGATTTTTTTAAATTAATTTTTTGGAGGCCTGTTAAGCTGCTTATAAATAGGATTTGATGTTTATAACCAAATTTGGAGAAATTTTGGCCAATATTTCTTGAAATTTTTAAAATTCTCCATTCTCTTCCCTCCTTTTGAGATGGCAATTACACCTGAGGAGGTTTGGTGTTATGGATATATTTGGTATTACTTGATATTGAGGCATTCATCTTTTTTTAATACATTGGATTAATTTTGGATAATTTATCTGTTTGTCTTTAAATCAATAAGCTTTCTTCCCCCCTCCCCCACATCTGATGTTCTGTGAATCTTGTGTAATGGTTTTTAAACATTTCTCATATTGTGTTTTTCAGTTCTAAGATTTCTTCGTGGTACTTTTTGAGAGTTTCCACATCTTTTTCTGAGATTCTGTCTCTCTTTATCCATTACATCCAATTTCTTTTCTGTAAAACTTTGACATATAGTTATCAATTATCTTAAAATCCTTTTCTCTTGATAACAACACATGGGTTGTTTGTGGATACCATTTATTAACTGCTTTTTTCCTCTGTTTACGGGCCATCACATTTGGTTATTTCTTTATGTGTCTGTTTTTTTTTTTTTTAAATTGTATAACAAGCTTATGGATGACACATTGTAGAGACTCTGCATTCTGTTATCTTCCACTGCAGAGTGTTGAATTCTGTTCTAGCAGATCTAGGAGACCCAGTGGCAGATACCTGGAGGTTCCGTTGAAAGCTTTGTTTCATGCGTCTGTTTTGATTTTGCTCATTTGTAGGGTGTTGCAGCTCTCAACCCTAACATGTGCTTCCTAAGTTCAGGGCATTGCCCTTTGAGGTGTCATTACAAATCTTGAAGCATTTATCACACCCCTTTAAGTTGGTGGGATTCTAACTCTAAAGTCTGTCATTCTATTAATAGCATTGAGTACCTGCTAAAATCTCTGCTCAGTTTTTTTTTTTTCCCCCTGTCAGCTATTCCTTTCCTCTGGGCTCATTAGAGTCTTTCCTCCATGGATAGACGTTAAAATTCAGCCAAGGATTTGAAGGGTCCTTATATGAGGATTTTGTGACTCCTTCCTTTTTCCACATTCCTTATCCCTCACTTCTAGTTCTGTGGCAGCTCCAGATGCTCACTTATGACTCTTTAGCCTAATAAGACTATAAGTCCTAATAAAACTTTAGCTTAATAAGTCTTGCTCTGTCACCCAGGGTGATATCCAGTGCTATGATCATAGCTCACTACAGTCTCAACTTCCCGGGCTTCAGCAGTCCTCCTGCCTCAGCCTCCCAAGTTGCTGGGAGTACAGGTGCACACCACCACACCTGGCTAATTTAAATTTTTTTTGTAGAGATGAGGTCTTGCTTTGTTGCCCAGGTCTTAAACAGTCCTCTCCCTTCGGTCTCCCAAACTGTTGGGATTACAGGTGTGAGCCGCTACACCCAACCCAAATGTTGCTTTTTGAGTGAATTCTAGTCCCTAGGTCCGAAATTGAGGAGTGCCTTCAGAACAAAAGCTGGTTAAACTTGAATCTCACATCATGTACTTCCATTTTCCTAAGGCTTATAGGTGCCTAACTTCTGCCTGGTTTTGGTTACTTTCCAAGGACATGATACAGTTGTTTTAATATTTTGTCCATAGTTTACAGTTGTCGACAGGTGGTTTTCTCTGATACAAATGATCCTGCCATTATCAGAGTTAGAAGAAAGAAGTATTTAAAAATAAAGTAGTGATGTGTACTATGATTACTTCCATTCTCCATGATACTGGAGGCCTTTTATTTTTTATTTTTTTCACTAGATGCCTTCATCTCACTCTGAAGTATACTGGAGGTCTTAACAGGTGCAGAAATAAGCACAAAAGAAAAGATGTAAGAATTGGAATGAGGCTGGGCACGGTGGCTAACACCTGTAATCCCACCTCTTTGGGAGGCTGAGGCAGGTCGATCACCTGAGGTCAGTAGTTCAAGACCAGCCTGACCAACATGGTGAAACCTCGTCTCTACTAATAAAGTCCAAAATTTAGCTGGGTGTGGTGGTGCATGCCTGTAGTCCCAGATACTTGGGAGGCTGAGGCAGGAGAATCTCTTGAACCCGGGAGGTGGAGATTGCAGTGAGCCAAGATCAAGCCACTGCACCTTAGCCTGGGTGACAGAGCAAGACTCTGTCTCAAAAACAGACAGACAAACAAACCAACCAAACTGGAATGGAAGAAACAGAAATGGAATTATCTGCCAATGATATGCAAATCTGAAAGAATCTGCAGAAGCAACTTTAATGCAAATAACAGTTCGGGAAGGGTGCTGGGTATCGGGGCAATATGAAAATTTCCGCTGCTTTCTGTGTGCCAGCTGCGCACCTTTCAAGTCTGTTTCAGAAGCATGAAGATTGGCCTCCGCTTCCAGGCGGCTTCCCAGCTCACTTTTGTCCCCTCTTCCCTGTTTTCCCGAGACCGTTTGAGTTTTGTTCTCTGTCATTTGCCACCAGAAGAGCCTTGGCCAACAGAGAACGGTCTTCCCTGAGGTCAGGCCCAGGAGCCTTTTGCTCCTGGGGTGTGGTATGGACCGGCTGGAATGGGGCAAGGGATGCCAGACCTAAATGTGCTCTCGGGACAAAGGCTGAGCCTTGCTTCCTGCAACGTCCCAGCACTGTCACGCTGGGTTGGGGCAGAGTAGGTCTCAATCAATATTTACTGAAGGACCGTGGTTGCTATTTTTAACAATCTGAAGGACTCACATGAGGAGGAACTCGTCCAGCCTGCGCAGGAGATGCCCACGAGTCAGTGCCATCTGAGGACAGACCGCGCAGAGCCGGGGGACCTTGGGCTTCTGCCCAAGGAGGATCTGGGTAGAGACTGGATGAACGCTGGCAGGGATTTCAAGGGTGGATTCAAACAACGACTAGGAATCTGATTTTGACCTTCAGGGTGGAAAAGTGGAAGAAAAATGGAATTGTCGCACGGTGGCCAGGCTCCAGGATGCCCCTCGCTGATTCTCGCCGCCCAGAACTCGTGCTCTTGTGTGGGCGCCTCCCTCATTGATTTGAACTGGCTGTGTGGCCCACAGAAGAAAGTGGAAGTGATGGGGTGACCTCCAAGACCAGGTCCCCCAGCCACGGCAGCCTGCAGGTGTGACTTTGGGGAAGCCAGCCGCCGTACCGCGAGGGCACTCACACAGCCCTTGGGGGAGGAAATCTCCTTCTTGTTTCTGAGGCAGGGTTTTGAGAGGGTCCTTATACAAGGACTTTGCTTTGTCCCCCAGGCTGGAGTGCAGTGGTGCGATCAGAGCTCATCACTGCAGCCTGGAGCCCCTGATCTCAAGTGACCCTCCTCCCTCCTCAGCCTCCTGAGTAGCTGGGACTACAGGTGTGCCCAACTACACCTGGCTAATTCAGAGACTTTTTTTTTTTTTTTTTTTTTTTGTAGAAATGGGGTCTCACTATGTTGCCCAGACTGGCATCAAGTGATCAGCCTTGGCCTCCTAAAGTGCTGGGACCACAGGCACGGGCCACCACACCCGGCCTGTGTTGCCTGAGACATGTGTTCTGGGCAGTGATCAGGTTCAGGGAATTCCCGCAGGTGGGGAGGGGTCCCAGCTTGTGTCAAAAAGAACTTCTCCTTTAACCAAGGAGCACTTGGAGAACACGTCACTCCCAGGACAGTCCCTGGCACGCCGTGGGTGCCCTTTAAATGTTCTTTGATTAGTGAGCGAAGAAAAGGAAGCTGGCCGGCACCCTCCGGCCCTTTTACCCCTTCGCCTTCTTCTGACTCGTTTAGTGTTCCTGGAACACTGTCCAGCAGAGGGCAGTGCTGTGCGTGAACGTTCATCAGGTGAAGTAGGGACTGATTTTTAGAGAAAGGGTCTCGCTCTGTTGCCCAGGCTCAAGTTCAGGCACAATCACAGCTCACTGCAGCCTTGAACCCCTGGACTTAGTGATTCTCCTGGGTCAGCCTCCTGAGTAGCTGAGCCTACTGACATGCACTATCATGCCCAGCTGCTTTTTTCACTTTTTGTGGAGATGGGGTCTTGCTACGTTGCCCAGGCTGGTCTGGAAGTCCTGGCCTCAAGCAATTCTCCTGCATCAGTCTTCCAAAGTGTGTTGTTTTTGGAATAATTATTTCTTGCCACAAGCCCTAGACTTATACATGATGAGAAAACTACACCCACAAAGCACAACTGAATATTTTTTAAGCCAAGTATTTAGTGGCTGTTGATACAGATAAATACATTGATTGACCTTATCTCAGCCTTAACACAATGCCACCTGCACTGGCATGCTAAACACTTGGGTAGATGGACTTTGTTTTCCTTCTGATTTCCAATAGTAACCAAAATGTTTGAGGACTTTTCAGAAGGACTTCAAGACACAGAAAAAATACTGTAAGAGTTCTGATAAGAATAAATAATCAGGCCGGGTACAGTGGTTCACACCTGTAATCCTAGCAGTTTGGGAGGCTGAGGCGGGTGGATCACCTGAGGTCAGGAGTTCGAGACCAGCCTGGCCAACATGGTGAAACTCTGTCTCTACTTAAAGTACAAAAGTCAGCTGAGAGTGGTGGGGCACGCCTGTAGTCCCAGCTGTTCAGGAGGCTGAGTCAGTAGAATCACTTGAACCTGGGAGATGGAGGCTGCAGTGAGCCGAGATTACACCACTGCACTCCAGTCTGGTTGACAGAGTGAGTCTTTGTCTCAAAAAAAAAAAAAAAAAAAAAAAAAAGATCACCTGTACAAACCTTGAAAACATTATGCTAAGAGAAAGACGTCAGTCATAAAAGACCACATATTGTATGATGCCATTTCTGTGAAATATCTGGAACGAGCAAATCTATAGAGACAGAGATTAGTGGTTGCCTAGGGAGGGGGGAGATGGTGGGAGACTGGGGAGTATCAGCTAAAGGGTGTGGAGCTTCTTTTGGGGGTGATGAAAATGTTTTAAAATTAGGTTGTGGTGATAGTTGCCAAATTCTGTGAGTATCCTAAAAACCATCGGACTGTGATGCTTTCGATGGGTGGATTCTGTCTCGAAGCTGTGAAAAAGAATACTCGTGTTCAGCTACAGTTTCACATTTATCTTGTCCTTGTGCTTTAGCCTCTGCAAACGTGTTAGTCATCTGTGATGGAGATGCTCGAACATGCCACTGTCCATACGTCCTGGTCAGCCCATGCCAGCAGGGATGCGCTGAAGGAACACCACCGTTCCGGCGCTCAGCAGCCAGTGTATTTCCTGACGGTTGCCATGGTGCTGCGAGGGGCTCATCTGTTGTCCCCATTCACAGATAATGACCAGGTCCGGATAAGAGTGGGTGCTTTCATTCTAATCACTAGTCCCACTGTTACAGCCATGAGGGCTGACCTGGACGTTGGCATGGTGCCCTCCACAGCCCTGCTGGCATTAGCTGGAGGTCTGACAGCTTGTGGCTGTGAGAAGCAGCAGCCGCAGGACTGCGCAGGCGGCAAGGCCTGGGTTTCAGTTCTCACTCACCTTGCATGCAACATCTGCCTTCTTCCGACTTGAACAGCAGCCCTGGAGTAACCACCTCCCAAAGGGTGGAGCCAACCAACCCAGAGATGGGGGGCAAAGCAGAATCCATCCTTAGAGGAAGCGTCTGTGGCGGGCGGTTAGGAGGCCTGGCCTCTAGACCTGGCTTTGCTAGTTGAATTGACCAAGATCACGCCGCTAACTCTCTGGCCTTGGGTATGTCAATAGATGGCGTCTCCTATGGGAAACCAAGGCTTCGACCTTAGCGGCCATTCTCAGTTCTAAATTCCATGAGCTACGGGCTTACACTCTAGAGAACAAACGTCGCTCCCCCGCTGAAGGCCAGGGCGGCACACTGTCGTGTGTGTCTTACCTGCCGGCTTCCTCTGTTGTTGGCAGCGGTAGTAATTTGAAAAGCTGTGGCCCGGCCCAGGTGCCTGATCCTTTGAGCCTGAGGGTAGAGATGAGATTGGGAGCATGAGGAGGGACTGGAGAAGCTGCTTTTGAGAGCTGGAGTCTCTTGTTTGGCCTCCATAGTTTGCCCCAGATCGTCAAGGGAATATTCTACCTTAGGTGATGTTTGCAACAAGAGCACGAAACTTATGGCATCTTGAATTGCGTTGCTGTTTGGAACACCGTGTCCGTGTGTGCAAAAAATGACTCTTGGCGTGTTCCTTCAGGGTCTCTGGTCGCTTAACGCGAGGGTAATGTGCAGTTGTGAGTGGCGCCCTTCCTCTCTGCTCTCCGGGTTTTCATTTCCCTGCTCCTTCCCCATTGCAGCCAATTGCACAGGGCGGAGGCTTGCCCGGAAGAAACGGGCTTTGTTTGCACACAGCAGTCCTGAAGACCCCTGTGAAGAGCCTCATGGAATGAGCCTGAAAGAAAAGAACTCTTGTCAGGCTGCAGAACACCATTGCTTTTCTTTTTGAGAAAAGGCCTTGCCATGCTGCCCAGGCTGGAGTGCAGTGGTGCAGTTATAGCTCACTGCACCCTAAACCTTCTGGGCTCAAGCAATTCTCCTGCCTCAGCTTCTTCAGTAGCCAGGACTACACGTGCACACCACCATAGCTGGCTAACTTTTAAACTTTTTTGCAGAAGCAGGGTCTTGCTATGTTGCCCAGGCTGGTCTTGAAGGCGTGACCTCAACTGATCTTCCTGCCTCAGTCTCCCAAAGTGCTGGAATTAGACGTGAGCCACTGCCCCTGCAGAAGCACAAGGCATTGCACACATTACATAACGCAGTGTTCACAGTAACACTGTACTAGTCCATTCTCACACTGCCTAAAGAACTACCTGAGACTGAGTAATTTATGAAGAACAAAGCTCTAATTGACTCCCAGTTCTGCGGGCTGTACAGGAAGCGTGGCTGGGAGGCCTCAGGAAGCTTACAATCCTGGCGGAGGTGAAGGGGAAGCAGGCACGTCTTCACATGGCGGCAGGAGAGAGAGCATAAGGAGGGCAGCGCCACATACCTTTAAACAACCAGATCTCTGAGAACTCACTGTTGCCAGAGCAGCCAGGGGAAAATCTGCCCCCCATCCAGCCACCTCCCACCCGGCCCCTCCTCCCACACTGAAGATCATAATTCAACATGAGTTTAGGTGGGGACACAGAGCCAAACCATAGCAAACACTTTGAGGTAGGTGCCATTATTCCTACTGCAGAGGAGGACATTGAGGTTCAGAGAAGTCAGTCAACATGACCACGGCAGCACAGCGGGTAAACGGCAGAGCTGAGATGAAAACCTGTCCCCGCGTGACTATATACAACCCTCTCTCTCAACATTTTACAGCGTTTTCTGCCAGTCTTTTCTCCACACAGTTTTTTTTTGTTTATTTTGTTGTGTTTCATAACTGCGTGATTGAGATCATACTGTATAAACATTTCCTAGAGATCTACTTGGTGAGATTCCGAAACCCCAGGGGGCTGGATTGATGCAGAAATGCACACTGTCAACGACCATTTCTGGAGGACTCTTCTGAACTCCACTGATGTGGAAGGTCTTCCTCTGTTTGGCAAGGAGAGGCTATGGCCGCTATTTCTCTATTTCTTTTTGCTTCTTTCTTCAGCCCTAATCTCTTAAAGGTTTACTTGCAATTTCTTCGCCTAAAACAGCAAAGACACCAAAGAGAGTAACCTTTATCTGGAATGGCCTCCGCTAGGCTGCCTAGAGATCCCTGGCTAGGAGCCAGGAGACTTGGCCTCATGTGGAGACCCAGCCATATGTGGACTTCCTGGTACCTGAAATGCACGAGAAAGACATCGGGGTGCCTGTCCCAGCCGCCCTGGAACTGGGGAGTGCTGAGGAAGGCTTTGGGTGCAGGTGGACTCTGCTGTGAGGAAGACGGTGCAGCTGTCTCGTGTCTGGTCGCGGGGGCTGCAGGTTGGGGCTATGACGGGACCCGCCCCCTCCACCACGGTGACTTTCCTTCTTATCTTCATGCAAAGGTTTGGCTTTAGACGGTGCAGCCCACCTTCATAACCACCGCTTCTCTTTGCTGCTTCCAGTTTTTAGGGACATCGAATAAAGGCTCTTTCAAGAGGTTCTTCCTGAGGCCAACAGTGAAGAAGAAACGCTGAGTTCTGCAGTTCCAGCAGGCGGACAGCTCCGTGGGCTTCAGTCGCTCTCACAGGGAGACACTTTCTTCAGACTAGGCAGTCCTGGGCTTGGTCCCTCACACTTCACGGGACATCAGACTTACGCTGCCAGAAAACTCGTACCAAGAAAATGTAAGTAAAAGATAAAAAAGCTCCAATTCCGCTTTCTTACTTCTGCTGAGAATATTTACAGATGAGACCGTGCCCGGGGGGGCCGGGAACGCAGGTGCTCGGCGAGGGTATCTTGAATTGAATTCGGAAAAGCTATCGTGATTCTTTTTGGTCAAGGGAGAATGATTTTTCCTGGTTCTGCCGGTTTCCAAAGAGGAGATGCCTTCTGAATCTGTGGCCTGGAAGAGGGGTATTGGAGAGAGAAGTGTCACTTCTGTTCCTGTGGTTTCATCACTTCTTCACGTGGGTGGAGGGCTGGCTGATGGATCCTAGGGCCCAATAATCCTTGAACCACATCACTGAGGATTGACTTAGAAGGAAAAAAATATTCTACCGTATCTACCTTGACTGTCTCATGGTCAGTAAGAGACTCCACAGGCTCGCTCTGCCTCCGGCTTCCATGAGTAAGCTCACCTGGGTCACAAAGGGAATCAGTCTTTAAGAAGTAACTGGAAGCCTGGGCGACATAGTAAGACCCTATCTCTACAAAAAACAAAAAGATTACCCGGGCATGCTGCTATGTGCCTATCGTCCTAGTTTCTTGGGAGGCTGAAGAGGGAGGATGGGTTGAGCCCAGGAGATGAAGGCTGCAGTGAATTATGACTGCGCCACTGTAACCCAGCCTGGGCAGCAGAGTGAGATCCTATCTCTAAAAAAAAAGTGAATGGGTCCATAAGGCAGGGCTGTGTACCCTGTCCCTTCCTGAAGCTGGCAGGGTAACAGGAGACACGCCAGGTATCTGTCCGAGGCACACGTTCCAATATAGTCTAGCAGAGAGCCCTACTGTTTGGGATCAGTAGTAGGCACTCTCTGGGCCGTTAATAGGACGGATTCTCTGGTATCCGTCTGGCCACTCGCTGTGTGTTCTCTTACCAGCTGGAATTCTGAAAGAAAGGGGGAGTGGACTTTAGCCCCTAACCTCTAGCAATTCCCAAAGTATTAGTTTTTTAAAAAATCATTGTTACCTTTTTAAAAAAATTCTTTTGAGACAGGGTCTTGCTCTGTTGCCTAGGCTGGAGTGCAGTGGTACAATTATGACTCACTGCAGCCTCAACTTACTGGGCTCAAGTGATCCTCGTGGCTCAGCCTCTCAAGTAGCTGAAACTACAGGCACCTGCTGCCATGCCTGGCTAATACAAAAAGTTTTGGGGGGACTGGGCTTGGTGGCTCATGCCTGTAATCTCAGCACTTTGGGAGGCTGAGATGGATGGATCACGAGATCAGGAGTTCGAGACCATCCTGGCCAATACAGTGAAACCCTGTCTCTACTAAAAGTACCAAAATTAGCTGGGTGTGGTGGCATGTGCCTGTAGTCCCAGCTGCTTGGGAGGCTGAGACAGGAGAATCGCCTGAATCAGGGAGGTGAAGGTTGCAGTGAGTCGAGATTGTGCCACTGCACTCCGACCTGGGCAACAACAGCGAGACTCCATCTCAAAAAAAAATTTTTTTTTAAATTAGAAACAGAGTCTTGCTATGTTGTCCAGGCTGGTCTTTAACACCTGGGCTCAACTGATTCACTTGGCCTCCCAAAGTGTTGGGCTTAGAGGTGTGAGCCGCCATGTCTGGCTTGGTATTTGTCCTTAAGCCTGGAAAGAAGTACTCAAATAAATCCACGAACAGAAACCTACATAGCAGTACTATTCACAGTGGCTAAAAGGTAGACATCACCCAGATGTCCATCAAAGGAAGACTGGATAAACAAATTCTGATCTTTCCATGCAACGGACCGTGATGGGACTATGAGAGGGATGAAGCACTGGCACATGCAGCAACGGGGATGGGCCTTGAAAACATGCGAGGAGAGAGAAGCTGTGCACAGAACATGTGATTCCATCCACAGGAAATACCCAGAATATAGGGAAGACCGTTGAGGTAGAACGCACGTTGGTGGTTGTCGGAGCTGGGTGGAGGGCATGGGAAGCCGCTGCATCATGGGTGGAGGGTTTCCTTATGTGGCGATACAGCGTTTTGCAACCGGATAGAGGCGGATGTACTCAGTGCATGGACTTAACTTACTTTAAGATGGTCAATTTCATCGTGTGAATTTTAGCTTCATAAAAATATATTTTTTAAAAAGATGCAAGCAAGACAATAGACCGTTGCGTAGCAGAGGACTCTCCTGAGGGTGTGTTGCTGGGCGGGGATTGGGAGGGGGGACAGACGGCCAGCTCCGATGGAAGTAGCAAGTCAGAGTTAGCCGGAGTATTCCAGAGGGCTGGAGTCAGGGAGCTGGACCCCACCAGCCTGCCAGGGGCTCTGCCGTAGGCCTAGAGCCCACCACCGGCCAGCTGCCCCCACGGCTCCTTGGGAGTTAATCGAGCTTGAAGGTTTTGCAAGGCTCTCTTGGGCTCCTCCTCCACCTGCCTCGCTGGCCTGGGAGTCTGGCCCAGCCCCAGAGAGCTCACAGCACTCTGTTCCTCTACGGTCCCAGCTGACAACCTAGCTGGGGTCTGGCAGGCCTTCAGTGGGCTCCAAGGACAGGTCAGGGCTGATCTGGCGTGGGACCCCCGCAGTGTGGACGCTGCAAACCCCCTTCTCAGCCCCACCAGCAGGACTGGGGACCACTTTGGCAGATCCAGGGAAAGGGCTTGGAACTGCCCAGGAACACAGGTAAATGCGAGGGCCTGAGAGCTCTGGGGACTCATCCTGGCCATAGGGTGTCTCGGGCACATCGGGGGTGTGGGTGGCCAGCGCTGGTCTCCTTCTATCTTAGAGCGGCAGCAGGGCCTGCAGCTGTTCTCTGGGGGTGATGGAGGGTGTTAGTCCAGAAACACGCTTCTGATTAACTTCTCTTTGATCCTCAGAGCTCAACACTGAATCACCTTCTCCAGGAAGGCTTCCTGTGCCCTAAGTGCCCTTCCTCTGCCCTCAAAACATCCTTCACTTCCTGCGTAGCATTTTCTTTTTTCTTTTCTTTTTTTTTTTTGAGACTGAGTCTCGCTCTGTCATCCAGGCTGGAGTGCAGTGGCATAATCTTAGCTCCCTGCAACCTCTGCCTCCCGGGTTCAAGTGATTCTCCTGCCTCAGCCTCCTGAATAGCTAAGATTACAGGCGCCCCCGCCACCACACCTGGCTAATTTTTGTGTTTTTAGTAGAGACGAGGTTTCCCCCTGTTGGCCAGGCTGGTCTCGAACTCCTGACCTTAGGTGATTAGTCCTCCTCGGCCTCCCAAAGTGCTGGGATTACAGGCGTGAGGCACTGCACCCGGCAACCCTCCGTCGCATTTCCTACTCTATGCTGTAAGTGCCTGATGACCTCTCGGTTCCCCTGACACACTAGACTGTTGCTGGTGGGGGGGCGGCTTTCTCCCGCCACAGTTGTCTTAGGTGCCTGCTTGTGACCTGGGAAAGGAGAACTAGTTCCTTCTCTTTGCCAGGTAATTTTCTGTTCACACCTGTATGTACGTGCACACACACACACACACACACACACACACACACACACACCTCTCAAGGAAGGTCTGTTGAGTCTGTTCTTTATTCAGGTCGCTGTGATGGAATCCAGACTCTGCAGAGCTGGAATGGGCAGCGGGGGTGGAGTGGGCATAGTGGCCTCCACCCAAACAGCTCAAAGCCTTGCTGCTTTCCAAGCGTGGGCCTCTCCTCCCGGAGCTTTCGGGTGTCCAGCAGCAGGTGCGTGTCGCTCGTGGCTGGCCACATCTCCCACGTGGACCCTGTTTCTTACCTTTGTTCTGCCTCGCCTTGCTTTTCTCCTTTCCCAGGTCGGGGCTCATCTTGTGCTGGGGACGTCCCGCACCCTCTTCCGTATCGGTGTCCCCCTTCATTTTATTGCCACACAGAGTCAGGGGAGACCTGGAGCCTGGAGGGCTGAGAAGAGAAGGGGGGGATCCCACAGTCTGGGTGGCGGCTTGATGTTCCTTTCTGTTTCTCTTTGATCATTCCAAACTGTTTTGAACAACTCACCTGGCATTTTGTACTGCAAATGTTAATCTCCTGCCCACAGACCTCGATGATCCACGTCCACGATTCACATCTTCCTGCTAGCATAATGTTAGGACTTTATGACGATGGAAGAGTGTCTTGTCTCTTTCTCGACTTTGTGATATTACAAAACCCTCTTCTGTGCGTCTGGCCTTGGAGAGCTCTGTGGTCAATTTCCACTGCTGGCTTTCGCCGGCTGCAGCAGTTGGGGTGGGTTTGAGTGCAAAGACGTTAGCGCTGGTACAGACACGCACAGGCCACGTCTTAAAGCTCCGGTTTGGAGCCGAGGGTACCCAGGACATTGGCAAGTGCAGGTCGCCGCTGGAGCTTGCGTAAGCTCAAAAGCGCACAGCCTAGCGCGCGTTTGGGAGCAGACAGAGTGCTGGAAGTGTACGATCTGATGAATATGTACGGGAAGTGCCTGGTGCTCTGAGGTCACAGGGAGCTCACCTTGGGCGAAGACTTCTCGGATGAGGTGATGTCTGCCCGGAGCCACAAAGAGCAAGTACAGTTGTCCAGGAGCGTGTCCACCCGCACCCTGACCTCTGAATTCTTCCCTCTTGTCTCAAGTTCTGGAGACGCCAGAGAGAGGCATCTGAGCTTCTTCCTGTGATGTATCCAGGGCATTTGGCTTTGGTGGCCTGGACTCTGAAGTCTGAGCTGGACGGAGCATACCACTGCGTGTTCCTCTGGGACCCCAAGGCTGGGCCTGGGTAGAATTGGAGACATCAAGAGGGAATGGAGGGTTCTGGAATGCGGTGAAGGTTGACATGGGTGACACTGCCTGTGATTTCTGTCTGGGAGATTCTTAGGTTGGGCTGGGTCCCATTCTGGGGCAAAGGGCATTGATGGTTTCTGGTTCGACACCTTTGCTATGATGACATCTGTCCTCAGGACTAAAACTGTGGGATCCCAGTGAGACCCGTTACCCAGCTTACCAGGGTCAGCTCCTCCTGCGGTTGGGAACATTGTCCTAACCTTACTAACCTCCCAGAGCTGGAGCCGCTCCGTCACTGGTACTGGGGCAGCTGTCATTTCAGAGTCTGCAGTGGGCTTTGCTCTTCCAGGTTCAGTGAATGGTCTCAGGTGGGCTTAGCAACTCTGAGAATGGGGTAGCTGCAGGGCTTGGTGGGGCCTTGACCACACGGAACAGAGAGAAGAGGACTATGTGGGATTGGCACGGAGGGAGGAGCTGGCTCTCTGGGGGTGCAGGTGGCTAATATGGGTGTTTGGTCACCATTGGAGTATGAATTCTTATTATCCAGAGGCATGGAGAGAGTCAGGTCAGTATTGACACTGAGGGACAGTACAGTCTAGTTCTGCGTGAAGGGAGAGACCCATTTCATTTCTCTTTACGAGGCAGGGTCTTGCTTTGTTACCCAGGCAGGAGTGCAGTGGCGCCATCATAGCTCACCGCAGACTGGAATGTGCTTAGCAATCCTCCCGCCTTGGCCTCCCGAGTAGCTGGGGCTGCAGGTGCATGCCACCATACTCCGTTAATTAAATGTCTCTTTCCTTTCTTTCTTTGTTCCTTTCTTTCTTTCTTTCTTTCTTTCTTTTTCTTTTTTCTCTTTGCCTGCCTGCCTGCCTCCCTCCCTCCCTCCCTCCCTCCCTCCCTTTCTTCCTTCTTTTCTTTCTGTCTCACTTTGTTGCTCAGGCTGATCTTGAACTCTTGGCTTGAAGTGATTCTCCTGTTGCTAAGAAACTCATTCCTTTGAGTAGCCAGATCAGGCCAGGAAAGGTAGCTCATGCCCGTAATCCCCACACTTTGGGAGGCTGAGGTGTGAGGATTGCTTGAGACCAGGAGTTTGAGACCAGACTGGGCAACAGAGCAAGACCCCATCTATTAAAAAAATTAAAATATTAGCCAGCAGTGGTGGTGCTTGCCTGTGGTCTCAGCTACGTGGGAGGCTGAGGTGGGAGGATTGCTTGAGCCCAGGAGTTTGATGTTGCCATGAGCTGTGATTGCATTGCTGCACTCCAGCCCCAGAGACAGAGTGAGACACTCACTCAAAAAACAATATAAAATAAAGCAGGCAGATCTCCACATTGCAAACCTCAGGGGTGGGGAAAGTGCCACTGTATTCTGTGTGGATAATGCTTCCTAAACTCCCAGAAAACGGCAAATATTTAAAATGCAAATCAGGCCAAGTGTGGTGGCTGCCGCTTGTAATCCCAGTACTTTGGGAGGCCGAAGTGGGTGGATCACTTGAGGTCAGGAGTTTGAGACCAGCCTGGTGAAACCCCATCTCTACTAACAATACCTGGTGAGACCCCAACACTGCTAAAAATACAAAAATTAGCTGGGTGTGGTGGGTGCCTGTAATCCCAGCTACTGGGGAGGATGAGGCAGGAGAATGGCTTGAACCCGGGAGGCGGAGGTTGCGGTGAGCTGAGATCGCACCACTGCACTCCAGCCTGGGCGACAGAGCGAGCCCCTGTCTCAATAGATAAGTAAGTAAGTAAATAAATAAATAAAATGCAAAGCATTCTGGCCCTGTGAGCCTCAGTTTCCACACATGGAAGGTGGAGATGATAGTATGTAACCTCGCCGCGTGGAGGTGGGGATCACACGCACCTCACCTCACCTGTGTTCCAGGTGCTCTCGCCGCGTGGAGGTGGGGATCACACGCACCTCACCTCACGCATGTTCCAGGTGCTGAACGGTACGCGTGACTGTTGCTATAGTGATGCTCCTCGATGGACGGCACAGGACTTGAGCAGAACTGCGTGGATGTAGAATCTGGACAGTAGAGACAGGAAAAGAAGACTTTTTGGTGGAGGCGGTGTGGTCTGGATAGAGGAAAGAAGGTGCCTGGCAGCTTCAGAGCAGGCAGAGGTACCATCGCTGTTGAACCCAGGGGTTCACTTTGACCACAGTGAACCTGTGATGTCTTTGACCCATTTCCTGGCATACAACTCCCAAAGTCCTTAGAAACTCCAAAGTGATGTCCTTTTTTTTTCTTCTTTTTGAGATGGAGACTCGCTCCGTCATTCAGGCTGGAGTGTGGTGGCACAATCTTGGCTCACTGCAACCTCCACCTCCCGGGCTGGAGCAATTCTCCTGCCTCTGCCTCTGTAGTAGCTGGGACTACAGGCGTGCGCCACCACACTGGGCTAACTTTTATATTTTTAGTAGAGATGGGATTTCGCCATGTTGGCCAAGCTGGTCTTGAACTCCTGACCTCAAGTGATCCGCCCGCCTCGACTTCTCAAAGTGCTGGGAATACAGTTGTGAGTCACCGAGCCTGGCCTCAAAGTGATGTCTTGTGCAACCCATGAGTCAGCCTCCCGTCTTCCGGAGCCACTGTTCTCTGGAATGCTGGGGAAAAGGGGAGTGCATCCCACAGCTGCACCCCAATGTCGCACCTGGCAGGTGAGCCTGCGTGGGGCAAGCTCTTCCCTGCTGTCCTGTCCCGCCCTGAGCTGCACTCCCTTCATGGCTGCCCACGGTCCCCCCAGCCCACTTGGCCTGCAGCCTCCTTGACAGTATTGTGGGACTTCCTCTTTACTGCTTGACCTCATCCGTCATTCCCACCAGGTGCCGCCCACCGGCCAGACTAAAGACACAGGGACAAGGCGGGCGTGCTGGCTTGTGCCTGTCATTCCAGCACTCTGGGAGGCTGAGGTGGGAAGACAGCTGGAGCCCAGGAGTTCGAGACAGACCCTGGCTCCACAGAAACAGAGAAAAATAAGCCAGGCATGGTGGCGCACACCTGTAGTCCCAGCTGCTCAGCTGAAGCAGGGGGTGTTGCTTGAGCAGCCCAGGAGTTTGAGGCTTCAGCGAGCTACAGTTGCACCATTGCACTCCAGCTTGAGTGATGGAGTGAGACTCTGTCTCAAATAAATAAATAAAATAAAATAAAAGGATCACAGTGAAGGTGTGATGTCATGAAATATATTTGCTTTTTGACCCATTTCCTGGCATATAACTCCCAAAGTCCTTAGAAACTCCAAAGTGATGTCTTTTTTTTTTCTTTTTCTTTTTGAGACAGAGTCTCGTTCTGTCACCCATCATGCCCAGCTAATTTTTATATTTGTAGTAGAGACAGAGTTTCACCATGTTGACCAGGATGGTCTCCATCTCCTGACCTTGTGATCCACCTGCCTCAGCCTCCCAAAGTGCTGGGATTACTGGCGTGAGCCACCGCGCCCGGCCGTGTTTTCTAATATTCTATGATGAGCATGCATAGTTGTATGTAAGTTGCATATAAGTTAACAAGGACTGTGACCAGGAGAAAAAAGCAAATAGAGTCAACTCAGAGCGGATTACAACAAGCAGCTGAGTCGCTGTGGGCTGCAGCTCTCTCTTCACAGTGGGCTTCTGTGTATGAAGCTGGTGTAGCTGGGATGTCTGGGCCGAGGATGTGCCCTCAGTTCACCTCATGAAAGACTCAGCTCACGTTTGCACCCACAGGCTTGTCTGACAGATTGTTTTCTTAGAAGCCAGCGGCACTATTGCTGGGTTTGGCATCTCCTTGGACTTTGAGATAAGGAGAGAAAGTGGGGCCTTTGAGCATTGGTCAATGGCCTTGCCAAGTGACAGTGGCCTGATTTAGGGAGATGATGTTGCTACTGACAACATGCGTCTCCAGAGGACCCTGCCTCTGCTCAGGGAGGCTGAGACGGTGCAGCCAGCTGTGCTAGGGCCCACGGTCAAGTGGCTAGAGCAAGGCCACCCGTCACGCTGCTTGTGAGCTGCTCATCACCTCCAGGGACTCCACCTGGGGTACCTCTTTGCTTCCTTGCACTGCTGTGTCAGACGGTGAGCAGTGTCTACACAGCCTGCACCCCATGACTGGATTTCAAGGAGGCTTCTGAGCCCCAGAGTTTTTATGCTCTGGGAATAGATCTCATGAATGACACTTAAAAAATGAAAAACAGGCCAGGGACAGTGCCCCATGCCTGTAATCCCAGCACCTTGGGAGGCCAAGTTTGGCTGATCAGTTGAGGCCAGGAGTTTGAGACCAGACTGGCCAATATGGCGAAAACCCGTCTCTCCTAACAATACACAAAGATTAGCCAGGTGTGGTGGCAGGTGCCTGTAATCCCAGCTACTTGGGAGGCTGAGGCAGGAGAATCACTTGAACCTGGGAGGTGGAGGTTGCACTGAGCTGAGATTGTGCCATTGCACTCCAGCCTGGGCAGTAGAGTGAAACTTTATCTCAAAAAAAAAAAAAAAGTAATAATAATATGTTTCTGATTTTTTTTTTTAGATGAAGTTTTGCTTTGTCACCCAAAATGGAGTGCAGTGGCACAGCCTCGGCTCACTTCAGCCTCCGCCTCCCAGGTTTCAGTGATTCTCCTGCCTCGGCCTCCTGAGTCGCTGGGATTACAGGTGCACATCACCACACCCAGCTAATTTTTTGTATTTTTAGAAGAGATGGGGTTTTGCCATGTTGGCCAGGCTGGTCTTGAACTCGTGGCTTCAGATGATCCACCCACCTCGGCCTCCCAAAGTGCTGGTATTACAGATGTGAGGCCCCACACCGGCCCACACGAATTTTTATTTTAAAGTCAGGGATGCGTGTGCAGGTTTGTTGCAGGAGAAGCAAGCTGCTCCCCGCTTAGTCCTCAGGGTCCATGATTCCTGTCTTTGTGTCCGTATGTTCCCACTGTTTAGCTCCCACTTAGAAGTCAGAACGTGTGGTTTTTGGTTGTCTGTTTCTGTGTTAATTTGCTTGGGGTAATGGCCTCCAGCTGCATCCATGTGGCTGCAAAGGACATGACCTCATTCTTTTTTACGGCTGTGTAGTAATCCACGCTGTATACATACCACATTTTCTTTATCCAGTTCCCCACTGATGGGCGACTGGGTTGATTCCGTGTCTTTGCTGTGGTGCGTAGTGTTGCAATGGACGTGTGAGCACAGGCGTCTTTTTAGTAGAACAATGTATTTTCCAGGGTTGAAATTTTTATTTATTTATTTATACATTCATTGGCAGTATATATTTATTTGCCAGTAAGAAAGGGATCGGGTCTGGTGGTAGTTCTGTTTTCGTTCTTTGAGAAATCCCCACACCGTTTTCCACAGGAGTCGAACGACTTTGCATTTCCGCCGACAGTGTGTCCTTGTTCCCTCTCCCCACAGTCTTACCAGTGTGTCATCTTGACGTTCGTGTCCTCCACGGCCCGGTTCATGCTTCGAGTCTGTCATACCCTCTCGTGAGGCATTCTGTGGCACTGCTGTGAAGCCCCCCAGCCTAGGGAATGGGATCGAGAGAAGGAAGGGGGAAGAAGAGGGGAAGCTGGAGAGACAGAAATGGATCGGGGGTGGTTGGAACGTGCTGTTTCTGCTATTTGCAAAGCCTCCGAAACCTTGACCTTCAGAGCCTCGGATCTCAACCCAGATTCAGGGTGGTGCAAGAAGGAAAAGCTCTCTGTCCTGCAAAACCTCCATAGGGCCGCCTTCCAAAGCCACATCCACTGAGTCAACGTGGCCGCAGAGCTGACCACGACAGGTCACAGAACGGGACCCAAGGGCTGAGCAACGGGAAGTTAGACCTGGTGCTCAAGGGAAGCCTTCACTCAAGATATATGCAGTTTATCCCATGCATTCACGGAAGTCTCATGGGCCGCAAGGATGTCATTTTCTTTCTTCTTTTTTTTTGAGACTGAGTCTCACTCTGTTGCCCAGGCTGGAGTGCAGTGGTGTGATCTCGGCTCATGGCAACCTCCACCTCTCAGGTTCAAGCGATTCTCGTGCCTCAGCCTCCCAAGTAGCTGGAACTACAGGTGCCCGCCACCACGCCCGGTTAATTTTTGTATTTTTAGTAGAGACGGTGTTTCGCCATGTTGGCCAGGCTGGTCTTGAACTCCTGACCTCAGATGATCCATCCACCTTGGCCTCCCAGAGTGCTGGGATCATAGGCGTGCGCCACCATGCCTGGCCGAGAACTTCATTTTCATCTCCATTTTCCCATCTGTAGAATGAAGGTGATGACTTTCCACCTTCATAAATGGTATGGGTTTGGATGTTTGTCCAGATCTCAGGCTGAAATGTGATCCGCAGTGTTGGAGGTGGGGCCTGGTGGGAGGTGTTTGGGTCATGGGGTGGATCCCTCATGAATGGCTCGGTGCCTTCCCTGTGGTAATGAGATTTCGCTCTATTCGTTCTTGTGAGATGTGGTTGTTTAAAGGGTCTGGTTTAAAGGGCTTCCCCCTCTCGCCATGCGGCACGGGCTCGCCTCTTCCTTCCACCAGGAGTGGAAGCCTCCTGAGGCCTTCCCAGGTGCAGATGTCGGCTCCATATTTCTTATGCAGCCTGCAGAACTGTGAGCCAAATAAACTCCTTTTCTTTTTCTTTCTTTCTGTTTTTTGAGACGGAGTTTCGCTCTTGTTGCCCGGGGTTGGAGTGCAATGGCGCGATCTCAGCTCACCGCAACCTCCGCCTCCTGGGTTCAAGCAATTCTTCTGCCTCAGCCTCCTGAGTATCTGGGATTACAGGTGTGCCACCATGCCCAGCTAATTCTTTTGTATTTTTAGTAGAGACAAAGTTTCTCTGTGTTGGTCAGATTGGTCTCGAACTCCTGACCTCAGGTGATCCGCCCACCTTGGCCTCCCAAGGTGCTGGGATTACAGGTGTGACCCACTGCGCCCAGCCCACCCCCTTTCTTTATAAATCACCCAGCCCCAAGTATGCCTTTATATGAATAGCAACACAAAGCAGACTCATACAGTGAGAAAAGGCTGGAGGTCAGAGACTGGACTTCGGTGCTCTCGGAAGCTGGTGGCTTGGTATCTTGCGTGCCGATATTCCATACACATGGAAGCTCTGTCATGTTGGGTTGCTTGTTTTAAAAATGGGAACTGTCTTCTTTAAATTAGGAAATATACATTTCCTTTGATGTAGCAACTGTTGAGCAAGAGTGGAGGGCAGTGCATCTGAGGGGTTTTATTTCCACATTAGGCTGGTCTAATGGTCTACCCTAGCCCCTCTCCTTTTTTTCTTGAGACAGGGTCTCACTCTGTTGCCCAGGCTGGTGTGCACTGGCATCACAGGTCACTGCAGCCTCGACTTCCCGGGCTCAAGTGATCCTCCTGCCTCAGCCTCCTGAGCTGATCAGGTCTGCACCTCCTGGCCAGCTTAGCTTGCTTCTGCAGGCAGAGACGCAGTGAAATGCCTAGAAAATTTTGGCCATGTCAGGAAAATGAAAACAATTAATAAATCATAACTTGTGTATTATTCTAACAAATAAGACAACTCTTTACTTATTGGACAGACTGTCCCTTGATTACAGGCCATTAGTGGCTACAGGTTGTTGACATTTTATTAAAATTTCACAGGTGTGAGGTTGAAAAATTGTGCATTTTACACCAGGGAGCTAAGCTCACTTCATATGTTAATATAGAAATACGTGACCAGGTGTGCTGGCTCAGGCCTGTAATCCCAGCACTTTGAGAGGCTGAGGCGGGCATATCACCTGATGTCAGGGGTTTTGAGACCAGCCTGGCCAACATGGTGCAACCCTGTCTCTACTGAAAATACAAAATTTAGCCAGGCGTGGTGGCAGGTGCCTGCAATTCTAGCTACTTGGGAGGCTGAGGCAGGTGAATCACTTGAATCCAGGAAGCGGAGGTTGCAGTGAGCTGAGACTGTGCCACTGCACTCCAGCCTGGGCGACAGAGCAAGACTCAGTCTCAAAAGCAAAAAACAAACAAATAAACCCCACAAAACACCAATATATTTAAAAAAAAAAACAATCCATTTTAACCAGAATTTGCTGTGAGGCCACTCTGTACCAGGTACTCAGTAAGAACAGGAAGGTGGCTGGGTATAGTGGCTCGTGCCTATAACTCCAACATTTTGCGAGGCCAAGACAGGGAAGATTGTTTGAGCCCAGGAATTTGAGACCAGCCCGGGGAACATGACAAAACCCTATCTCTACAAAAAATACAAAATTATCCAGATGTGGTGGTGCACGCACATGATCTCAGCTACTCAGGAGGCTGAAGTGGGAGGATCACTTGAATCTGAGAGGTCGAGGCTGCAGTGAGTTGTGATTGCACTACATCACTGCAGCCTGGGTGACAGAGTGAGATCCTGTCTGAAAAAAAAAAGAAAAAAGAAGGTAAGGGCCACTTGCCACATGGAGGGACACCACCTTTAAAGAGTTGGGGACTGGTCAGGCGCGGTGGCTCACGCCTGCAATCCCAGCACTTTGGGAGGCCGAGGTGGGCGAATCATGAGGTCAAGAGATTGAGACCATCCTGGCTCACGTGGTAAAGCCCCGTCTCTACTAAAAATATAAAAATTAGCTGGATGTGGTAGCATGTGCTTGTAATCGCAGCTACTTGGGAGGCCGAGGCAGGAGAATCGCTTGAACCCAGGAGGTGGAGGTTGCATATATCTTTAATATTTTCCATCATATTTTGCCAACCACCCCAAGTGAATCTCAACACTCCTGGGATCAAGTGATCCTCCTGCCTTAGCCTCCTGAGTAGCTGAGACTACAGGCGTGCACAAACATGTTCAGCTAGCTTTTAAATTTTTTGTAAAGATGGGATCTAGCTATGTTGCCTAGCCTGACCTCTAACTCCTAGCCCCAAGCGATCCTCCCTTCTCAGCCTCCCAAAACTTTGGGATTACAGGTGTGAGCCAATAATCCAGTGTGTCTAGCGTAAATGGCTGATGGCAGATTCTTTGCTGACAAAGATTTTGGGGACAGTAGGGGTGAGGGCTGTGGGCATGTGAAGCGGTGAGTCAGGAGGGGGTAAAGTGGGCACAGAGTGAGGTTTGCTGGGGAGGCTCAGGGATTTTGCTGAAAGCCCGCTTTCTAACGTTGCCAGTCTGAGCTGTCCTGGCACAGGCTCCATTTCTCAGCAGAGTGGCTGGGATCTGGGAGGCTGTGGGTGTCCCACTCCATCCCTCACTGACTCTGAGGTCCTTAGAGATGATCCTGCACAGATTTTCTCAAGGCATACCCTCATACCCTCTGCAGTGCGCTCTTCCCATCTGCCAAGAAGATTTGGTCAGCCTTGGTGCTGAGATAATTGAATGTGCTTTCTAAAAGTCCACATATCCCTCTCCTTCTTTCCCTTTCTGTTAAGAGCATTACTGGCTTAGTTCGACCCTGTCTAATTTTTAAATTATAAACCCAGGCTCGAAAGGGGAAGAGGGTCACATGCATGCTCTTAGCAGCACTGGGATGGGATCTGGGGTTCACACCGACACCACAGTCCAGCTCCCTCCTGGACACCCTGACGCTCACTCCGAGGCACATACCCTGGAGACCTCTGGCTTCTGAGCACCAGTTGGCTGGATTTATTTCACGTGCTTATGAGAGGAATACGGTATTAAAAAGATCCTGTGGCTGGGCGCGGTGGCTCAAGCCTGTAATCCCAGCACTTTGGGAGGCTGAGGCAGGCGGATCTCTAGGTTAGGAGTTCGAGACCAGCCTGGCCAACATGGTGAAACCCCATCTCTACTAAAAACACAAAAAATTAGCCAGGCATGTTGGCGCATGTCTGTAGTCCCAGCTACTCAGGAGGCTGAGGCAGGAGAATCGCTCGAACCTGGGAGGCAGAGGTTGCAGTGAGCCGAGACTGCATCACTGCACTCCATCCTGGGTGGCACAGTGAGACTCCAACTCAAAAGAAAAAAAAAAAAAAGATCAAAGAAATATCACTGAAAAACGAACTCCACAGTATGGGATGCCCAGTGCCATGGGCTATTGTGAGGATGAGGTGTGGTGGGCTTAGCTAAGAGAAGCTTACAAACAAACCGGCAGCTACCCAAGCAGGGCAAGTGAAGAGAGGCAGCGTGGGAAGGGGGTTGCTGAGGATGGCTGTGTGTCCCTGACCCAGGAACTGTCCTTGACACAGATTCGTGCTCTATCAAAGGCAACGGGAGATGCCGGGAACCTTGCACAGGGCTTTGCTGTTACCCTCATCCCTGTGGCTGCCTGTCTCTGTTCCTCTCCTGGCCATGCTCTGTGTCACAACTATTTCTCTTGCTGACCTGCCTGTAGCATGAGGTGTAGGGGCAGGGTGTCTAGCAGGTTGCAGGTGCGTGTCTGCAAAATGGGCAGGTAGGTGTGTGTGCACGGGTATGTGTGTGTGTGCATGGCAGTCATGTGAGTGTGCGTGAACAGGTGTGTGTGTACCTGGGCGGGTGTGTGTGTACATGGGCAGGTGTGTGTGTGTGTGCATGGCAGGTGTGTGTGTACATGGGCAGGGGTGTGTGTGCATGGCAGGCATGTGAGTGTACATGGACAGGGGTGTGTGTGTGTGTGTGTGTGTGTGTGTGTGCATGGGCCAGTGTGTGTGTGTGTGTGTACATGGCAGGTGTGTGTGTACATGGGCAGGTGTGTGTGCGTGCATGGGCAGGCATGTTTGTGCATGGGCAGATGTGTGTGTGTGTGTGTGTGTGTGTGTGCATGGGCCAGTGTGTGTGTGTGTGTGTACATGGCAGGTGTGTGTGTACATGGGCAGGTGTGTGTGCGTGCATGGGCAGGCATGTTTGTGCATGGGCAGATGTGTGTGTGTGTGTGTGTGTGTGTACATGGGCGGGTGCATGTGTATGATGGGCGGGCGTGTGTGCGTGTGGATGGCCGGGCGTGTGTGCATGCAGCTCACACAGGTGGCGACGCTCTCAGGAGAGCGGCACACAGGATAACCCAGGTTTCCCACTTGCCCCAGGCTGTGTCCTGTTTAGTTCTGTGTCTGAAGAGGGTGTCGCTGATGTCCCCTGCCTTCACGGAGCCCAGCTGTGTCCCTCGTCTGGAAGACAGTGAGCAGGACACTGGTGCTCCCTGGGGTGGGCAGTGCCTGGGTCCACAGCCCTGTGGTTCCGATTTAAGCCTTGCAGCCCGGGAGGCTCCAGTGTTTCTGGCCGCACTTTTCCGCCTTCCCAGCCCCGTTTCCCTGCCGGAGTGAGACGGCTGCAGGCAGCTTTCCCAGCAGCGGGAGCAGCAGACACGGCGGCAGCACTGGCACCCTGCAAATTGGGACTCTAGCCCTTTAAATCTGCTCAGTTACCAAAAAAGAAGAGGCATCAGACCCTGTTAATTAAAGCTCGCCCCGGTCCATCATCCTGAGGAGCTGCAGTGCGCGGCTCCTTCCTGATGGCTTAGAGATTCTCCCGAACTCCCAGCCATGGATCCTGGAGAATGTCCCCCGAGCTCAGCAGGAGGTATGACCCTTGCCGATGACACTGTGAAGCTTGCGTGGCTCTGAATCAGTGACACAACTGACTGCATGGACGCCGCCTGCCTTCCCCTTCTGCTGCCCTCTTCCCCCTTCCTCCTCTCCAATTTCCCAGCTTGTGTTTCGTTGAGACAGAATCAAGTTTTCCTGGGTTTCGGAGGAAGGGGAGGGGTGGGGAGATCTGGAGGTGGCTCCTGGCGTGTTTGTTCTGGCCCTAGCTTCACCCAGCTGTCAAAGTGCTTTGCAGGAGCGGGGAAACACGTTTCTTTCAGCTCTGGCTCGTGCCAAACTGCTTCCTCCCGGCCGGGTCCCTTCCCCTTGGAGATGATGGAAAGGGCATCACCCTGACTTGACTCGCTCACCCCACGGATGCCCCGCCGCTGGCCGGGAAGATGGCCGTGTGGCCGCGCTCCTGCGTTACTGGAAAACTCATTCCATACAACTTTCTCCCTGTAAATCGTCCCGGAGGAAGGTCTGGCCGACACCGGCCCCCGCCCGCCCCTGCCCTCCTTCTCCCCTCCTCTCCACTTTCTGAACGCTGCCGCTTTCAGGTGCTTGCTGTATGATTTCGGGAATCCCTGACCCTGTCCCTTGTACCTTTTGAGGAAACTCACTTCTAGCCGGGTCTCAGGTTCTGTGGCAAAGAGTTGTTTTGATTCAGGAATCTGCTCTAGCCTGGCAGAGAGAAGGAGGAGATTTATCTTTTTTGAACGTTGCATTGTGCGAATGGGACTTGGGCTCCGCAAACCCGTCATTGATTTGTCTCCGACCCCCGCAGGGTGTCTTCTGGGCGAAATGCTCTTCCCCAGTCATACCCAAAGGAGATTTCCTTCCCGTCAGCTAGACACGACTTCACAGACGTCCCTGAAAGTCAGACTCAGGTAGAGGGAGGCGTTTTCATCGTCCTGAGTGACGGTCATCTCCGGGGGTCCCAGGGGCCTGTGTGAGCAGGGCTTCTAAGGGCTTCCAGTTCCCCCCCGGGAGCGGAGCTGGAGAGGGAAAGTGCTTTTACTGAATTTTCCAAGGGCTTTAAAACATGCTGAGTGGTTAACATCCCCGTTCAAGTCTGGAGAGGGATCTGAGCCAAAACAGAGCTCACGTGAGTAGGGATTTCCCCCGAAGTGATTGCCTGCAGAGTCCTGAACTGTTCCCATGAACGTGTATTTGCAGCTAAATCCCTTTGCAGACCCCTGGCCAAGGATGGGCACTTCCTCTGGGTGAATGTCCTGGAAGTCAGCCTGTCTGCTTCCCAGACACTGGGGGTGCAATGCGTTTTGTTTGATGAGAATCATCTAAGTCTCTGCTGTGTCAGAAAGCCTCCGGTTAGGAGAGGCCGTTCAGAGCCCGGGAGTGAAGCTCTTGGTGGGGCGAAGCCTTAGCTCACGCCCGTCGGCGGATCTGTGTGGCTGATGTAAAGATTCTAAAGGAGGAACCCCGGGAGAGATGCTTCCGGCAAAGAGGAGCTTAGGCACGGAGGCCGTGTGCTGCTCGGAGGGAGGAGGCTTGGCCAGGGCGGCATTGGGGTTTTGAGGGCCTTGTTAAAGGTCGTGCTCTCAGCTGCTCTGTGAGGGTCAGGCTCTCTCCTGGAGCTGGGGATATAAGCGGACTGCGGTGAGTTCCCTGAGCTCACAGACGGTTCAGTGGAGAGCCGCCGTCCACACAGCTATCGGCACTTCTTCCTCTGCTGCCCAGTGGCCCAAGGGACAACATGCCTCTCCCGCTTTCTAGGGGAAGCCAAGAGGGGCTTGAGATAGCTGTGTTCTTGGACCAGCTGGGCACATGAACAAGAAGTCATTAAGTAGACTGTTCCTTTGTGTCAAATTTTCTTTTCAAGGGAATGGTGTGTGTGTGTGTGTGTGTGTGTCTCTGTGTCTGTGTGTGTCTGTGTGTGTCTCTCTATGTGTGTCTGTGTGTGTGTCTGTGTGTGTGTCTGTGTGTGTGTCTGTGTATGTGTGTGTGTGTGTCTGTGTGTGTGTCTCTGTGTGTGTCTATGTGTGTATGTCTCTGTGTGTGTGTCTCTATGTGTGTGTGTGTCTCTGTGTGTGTCTCTGTGTGTGTGTGTGTGTGTATTTAATTCACTGGGTGGCTGCTGGCTTTCAAGAAGCTGTAAACCGGTGCCAGTGGAGTTAGTTCAGACCTGGCCACTTAGTGCAGTTCTGAGGTCCGCTGACCTTCCTTTTTAATGGCGGTGGTGTTTCACCCATCAATCTCTCCTGTCCCTCAATCCCCACGACACCGTGGTCCACTGACCTTCCTTTAATGGCCGTGGTGGGCTCTTAGCTTACAGGGTGGTGGGAGAGGCATGGCCTTTGGGGACCAGCAGGCCTCCATTGGAATCTCGGCTTCATCACACAAGAGCACGTAGCCTGGGCTGGTGACGTATCTCACTGGGCGTCAGTGTCTCCGTCTGTAAGATGGTAATGTCAGGATTCAACAGAGTCATTTAGCTGAAGTCTGTGCATGTAGCTGGTACAAAGGAGTGTTTCCTCTTTCAAGTGCAGCTGCCTTGAATTCAGTCAACACGAGCACAAAGGACCGGACTGTCGAAATAGCTATGGTGACTCCTGCGCTGACCGCTGGACTGTGCCTTTTCTGAGGGTAGATATGACCTCTTCCCTGTCACCCTCTCTGTCCCAAAAGCTAGCACAGGGCCTGGCATGGCGCGGGAGCAGTATAAAAGTTTATTGAATGAATACACGCTGGTCTGTGGACACGTAGCCTTCCATATAGACGGCTTTTAATGACTAAGCAAAACCAAGTCTCACTCAGTTTACTCAAGAAATACAGCTGAGCCGGTTAGATCAAAGAGCCCCGTGACTGTCATAAATCTGGATTAAGACATATCCATTTGTGGGGAAATTTGAACTGTAATAAGAAAGAATGTCTCCTGCACTGGAACCCGTACCGGGTGCCTGCGGACCCCAGGAGTGCCCCCGGAGCGTCGGCATTGCTGGCAGCCTTCCGTCTTCATGTGTGGCTTCCTTCTTTTCATGCTTTGAAGAAGAGAAGAGGCTCTGAAAGCGGAGAGCAGCTCTGAATGGAAGGAGGAGCTTCAGCGGTTACTCTGGTGCATAGAACGAGTCTATTGATACATCAGTCCATTAAGAAGAGTGAGTTGATTTGTGTAGAGACACTTAGTACCTACTGGGGAGAGCCATTGATTTTATATATATATATATATATATATATATATATATATATATATATAATTTTTTTTTTTAATTACTGATTAACTGAGACGGAGCCTCGCTCGCTCTGTCGCCTGGCTGGAGTGCAGTGGTGAGATCTCTGCTCACTGCAACCTCCACCTTCCAGAGGTTGCAGTAAGCCTAGATCGCACCACTGCACTCCAGCCAGGTCTCAGAAAAACCATATATATATATGTGTGTATATCAAAGGCAGTCATCATCATCGTAACGAATACCACCACCGCCACCTGACATTCACACAGGGTCTCTCTAGCTAGGGGTTGGAGGCGCCCACATGAGATCGGCCGCCCCTATTCTCAAGTAAAGGGATAGGTAGGTAAATAGTGTGTGTCCTGTCATCGCAGCACTTTGGGAGGCTGACGTGGTTGCATCATCTGAGGTCAGGAGTTCAAGACCAGCCCGGCCAACATGGTGAAACCCTGTCTCTACGAAAAATACAAAAGTTAGCCGGATGTGGTGGCAGGTGCCTGTAATCCCAGCTACTTGCCAGGCTGAGGCAGGAGAATTGCTTGAACCCAGGAGGTGGAGGTTGCAGTGAGCCTAGATTGAACCACTGCACTTCAGCCTGGGCAACAAGAGCGAAACTCTGTATCAAAAAAAAAAAAAAAAATAGTGTGTGTCACAGGCTATGGGAGGCATGAGTCCGGTGGTCTGTGGGAGTTTGACGATCTTGGCCTTGGGATCGTTATCCAGTAGAGGATCCCCAGACTGAGTCCCAGCAGAGGTGGCCATGGGGTGACATCCTCGGCTGAAGCAGTTATATGTGCAAAGAACAGAGGCGGAAGACACACTGGAGGGAGTGGGAGCAAATCTGAGCGTTACTGGAGGCCGCGTGGTGACAGAAGCAGCTGGGGAGGTGGCAGGGGTCAGATCCCAAGGGACCCTGGGTGCGTGAAAGGAGGGGACGTCATTTTGAAGGACTTGGAGTCGATGAAGAATTTTAAACAACGGAATTACCTTGGAAAACTGAATTTCACAACTACGCACTGAGCATCAATCCTATAGCAAGCTGTGTCCTGGGCACCCGGGACGTGGCGGGGGCACAGCATAAAAAATCCCTGCTCTTGTGGGACCTCCAGGCAGTGAAGAAGACAAAACAGTGAGACACGGAAGGGTGAATCGTACACGGCACGTCGGTGCCGCAGGCCACGGGAGAAAGACAGCCGAGGAGGAGGGCGAGGTCCCGACGGCGGTGAGGCGGGGGGCGGTGTGTGCAACCCCAAATACGACGCAATCACAAATCAACGGAGACGGCGCAGAATGAACGCTCTGGGAGGCTTTGTTTGTTTGAGTGAGACAGCAGGCAGTGCCGGGCCTTAAACATTTGGAAAAGATCCTCCTCACTGCCGTGTTGAGGAAGGGTTGTGGGTGGGCAAGGTGGGGGCAGGAAGCGCAGCTTGGAGGTGAACACAGAACCCAGGCGAGAGGCGACGGGGGCTGGCCGGCGGGCTGGATTCCGAGCGCTGTGCCCCCCCGGGATGGAGGCGATGGGAGGCTTGTGTGACATGAGTCGATGGTGACTCAAGCTTCCTCGGCCTGACACTGGCGGGCTGTGGGTGGGCAGGTTTGGGAGGAGGGCAGGAGTTGGGTGTGTCTCATGTTAAATTAGAGACGTCTGTGGAGGCTCCTGGTGGAGATGTTGAGTGGGCAGTCCGGGGTTCACGGGAGCTGGTCTGGGCTGGAGACAGCCTCGGAATCGTCAGAGTACAGATGGTGTTTAGAGCCGTCTCGGATGAGATCATCGGCAGAGGGAAGGGCCGAAGGACTGAGTTCTGAGGCGTCGCAGCTGTTGACAGGTGAAAAGATGACCAGAAAGCCGCCCGGGAGGCTGGGAAGCAGGTGGCCCCTCCTCCCTTCTTCAGGATGGTTTGCCCCCTTTCTGTATTCTGCGTCCTCGACCCTCCTGGCACCGAGACTCAGAGCTCATTCTCCCCCCGCCTTTTTTTTTTTTTTGAGATGGAGTCTCGCTCTGTTGCCCAGGCTGGAGTGCAATGGCGCGATCTCAGCTCACTGCAACCTCCGCCTCCCGGGTTCAAGCGATTCTCCTGCCTCAGCCTCCTGAGTAGCTGAGATTACAGGCACGCGCCACCACGCCTGACTAATTTATATATTTTTAGTAGACACGGGGTTTCTCCATGTTGGCCAGGCTAGTCTCGAACTCCTGACCTCAGGTGATCCTCCTGCCTCGGCCTCCCAAAGTGCTGGGATCACAGGCGTGAGCCACCATGCCCGGCCCTCATTCTCCCAGTTTTTAACTTGTCCCTTTCTCCTGGCTTCTTCTCGCTTCCCTGTAGGTCTGCTAAGCTCTTCTCATCTCAAAAGGAACGTTCCCGTAGCTTCCACAGACTCCCTTAGCTTTTGCCCTGCTGTTCTCTTTTTCTTCACAGATAAACTTTTATTTCTTTTGACATTAATCAAGCAACTGCTGCATGCCAGGTATAAAGAATATGAAATCAAAAGGCAGATTTTACCGTAGTGGAAAGAATATTTATTCACAACTTGTCTGCTTCCGTAAAGCATTTTGGATACCATTTTTGACATGCATATATAATGAAATATAAAATATATGGTCATACACTAAACATACAACATTTTGTGCTCAAATTTTGTATTTGTATTCTAAAATATAATTTAGAACAGAGGAGCAAGATCAAGACAAAAAGCAGAATGCAGAAATAAAGGTCATAAGATGCTATTTCATCTCGTCATTCCCTGTCTCGGCCTCCGTAGTGGCTGGGATGACAGGCGAGAGCTGCCACACTCAGCTAATTTTTGCATTTTCAGTAGAGATGGGGTTTCTTTATGTTGCCCAGGCTGATCTTGAACTCCTGGCCTCGAGTGATCCACCGGCCTCAGCCTTCCAAAGTGCTGGGATTACAGGCATCAGCCATGGTGCCTTGTCAGATTCTACTTTGTTTTAATTTTGAGAGACAAAGTCTCACTATGCTGTCCAGGCTGGTCTTAAACTCCTGGCCTCGAGTGACCCTCCCACCTTGGCCTCCCAAAGTCTTGGGATTACAGGCATGAGCCACTGTGCCTGGCTGGTTATGACATTCGACAAGAATACACTCGAGCCACTAATCTGATCGGAACTTTCTGTTCAGAAAATGGAAAATGAGAATTTCTTTAAAAAATTTACCCATTTTGTCAGATCATAATTGCATGGGTCAGTACATATTTGGGTTTTGGGTGTTTTGGGGGCTACCTAACCAGGACCCAGACCAAGAAATAGGGCCCGGCCCACGCCCCAGCACCACTCCTGTGATCAATTCCCGTTGATTCCCTCCCCAGGGACCGACATGAACTTTTCGCCTGCTTTAAGCTATTTTGGGAATTTCTGTCGGGGTTTTGTTGTCTGTGAGATGATATGGTAGTTCCTCAAGGAAAACCAAAGCTTTCTGGCATTTAATTCTAAAAGAATACAGTTTGATCCTTGAACAAAACGGGCTTGAACCGTAAGGGCCACTTACACGTGGATCTGCTTCTGCCCCGGCCGTGCCTGGGGCAGCAAGACCAGCCCCTCTTTGTCTTCCTCCTCCTCAGCCTCCTCAAGGTGAGAAGGACAAGGATAAAGACCTTCACGATGATCCCCTTCCTTTTAATGAAGGCAGCGTGTTTTTTCTTCTTCATGATATTTCAATAACATTTCCTCTTCTCTAGCTTACTGTATTCTAAGAATACAGAATATATTACATCTAACACTCAGCATATGTGTTAACCAACTGTTTACGTTATCAGCAAGGCTTATCCGGTCAACAGTAGGGCATCAGCAGTCAGGTTTTTGGAGATTCGAAAGTCATACGTGACCAGGCGTAGCAGCTCATGCCTGCAATCCCAGGACTTTGGGAGGCAGAGGCAGGAGGACTGCAGAAGCTCAGGGGTTCGAGGGCAGCCTGGGCAACATGGTGAAACCTCATCTCTAGAATTAATTTTTAAAATTAACTAGTTATGATGGCATGTGCCTGTAGCTACAGCTACTCAGGAGGCTGAGGCAGGAGGAACACTTGAGCCCAGGAGGCTGCAGAGCGCTGTGATGGTACCGCTGCACTCCAGCCTTAGCAACAGAGTGATTACACTGTCTCCAAAAAAAAAAAAAGCTGTATGCAGATTTTCAACTGCCTGGAGTAGGGGAGCAGCACCCCTAACTCCCACTGGGTTTGGGGGTCAACTGGACTTTCTTCCAAGGTTTCACTTAAGGAATGCTGAAGTTAGGTGGCCTCTACCTTGTCCCGTTCCATAACATACTTTGGAGAGCATGCCAATGTGTGTGTGTACCAAAACGTGAAATACAAACTTATAAACTGAGGATAAAGAAGACGTAGGGTGGCGTTATTTTCGCGGATGGAAGCCCAACCAGAGCAGTCAGAAGGTGGAGTCTGGAGAGGGTGGAATGTCGCATGCCAGCGAGATGAAGCAACATAAGGCCGGGACGTGTCCCTCGGAGTCCGAAAGTAGAGGGCAGCCAGCCAGGTGCCTGGAGTGAGGAAGGCAGCAGCCAGCCTGCGGGAAGAGGTCAGGGAGGGGGTGGGGATCTGCTGTGACGCCTCCACGCGGGCGCTGCGACTTTAGGACGGTCCGTTCTCACGGGAGGGAGAGGAAAGATGGCAGGTTAGAAGACCCCGCAAAACCTAAGGAAGGGTTTTCTTTATTTCTCGATACAAGGAGAGAGACTTAGTCACGTTTTTGGAGAAATAGGTAGTCAAGAAATACACGCAAGGCTGGGTGCCGTGGCTCATGCCTGGAATCCCAACACTTTGGGAGGCTTAGACGGGAGGATGGCTTGAGTCCAGGAGTTCAAGGCCAGCCTGGGCAACATAGTGAGACTCCATCTCTACAAAAAACAAAAATAAAAATAATTAGCCAGACATAGTGGTGTGTGGGACTCCAGCTGGGAGAATCACCTACTCAGGAGGCTGAGGCAGGAGGATTGCTTGATTGAGGTCAGGGGTTTCGACCAGGCTGGCAACATACCAAGACCTCATCTCTACAAAAAACAAAAAGAAAAACAATTAGTTGGGTGTGGGGATGCACACCTATAGAACCGGTTGCTTGGGAGGCTGAGGTGGGAGGGTTGCTGGTGCTCGGGAGGTCGAGGCTGCGGGGAGCTGTGATTGCGTCACTGCACTCCAACCCGGGCAGCAGAGACTGTCGCAAAAAGGGAGAGAGAAAGAAAGGAAGAAGGAAATAAAGCGAAAAGGAGAAGGAGGGAGGAAGAAAGGAAGGCAGAAGGAAAGAAAGAAAGAAAGGGAGGGAGGGAGGGAGGGAGGGAAGAAGAAAGGAAATAGAGAAAGAAGGAAAAGGGAGGAAGGAAGGGAGGAAGGGAATAAAGGAAGGCAAAAGATAAAGAGCAGAGAAAAAAATAGTTAAAGCAAGCAAAAAACCTCGATAAATTTGCGTGTGTGTGAGCATGTGTGTGCATGCGCTTGTGTGTGTGCACGGGCGTGTGTGTGCGTGCATGTGTGCGTGCATGTGTGGCTGTGTGTGCATGTGTGTGTGCATGCGTGTGTGGGTGTGTGTGTCCATGAGCATGTGTGTGTGCGTGTGTGGGTGTGTGTGCATGTGTGGGTGTGTGTGTGTGCATGTGCGTGTGTGGGTGCGTGTGTGGGTGTGTGCGTGCGTGCGTGTGGGTGTGTGTGCACGTGTGTGCATGTGTGTGCGTGTGTGTGCATGCGTGTGTGTGGGGGTGTGCGCACATGTGTGCATGTGTGCGTGCGTGTGTGGGGTGTGTGCACACGTGTGTGTGCGCACGTGCGTGCTGGTGACAGACCCTTCTCCTTGCCATTGTTCTCCTTTGTTTTGAAGCTGAGACAGCCCTTAGCAACCCCACACCGCTTAGGATCTCCTAGGACTGACCCACTCAGGCCTCCTTAGAGAAAGCAGCCTTGTCTGTCATCTGTCAGCTTTATTTCAGTCATCAGTCCCAGAATGTCAGGGCCGCCAGGGGCCTTAGTGAGTGTCCAGCCTGAAAAACCTGAGGCCCATGGTTTCCTGGAAAGGTAGAGAGGACAGCAGAGCTGAGCCCCAGATCGCCAGACTGCTTGACTGTATTTCCAGAACTCTGTACTTGCAGGCGTTTTCAAAACTCTGCCTCCCAATCTCTAAAACTTGAGTGCTTCTAAAATTTCAGCATGCACCAAAATCATCTAGAGGTTCCTTTTTTTTTGAGACAGGATCTCACTCTGTCAGCAGGCTGGAGTGCAGCGATGCAATCACAACTCACTGCAGTCTTAACCTCCTTGGCTCAAGCAGTCCTCCCTGCTCAGCCTCCCAAGCAGCTGGGACTACAGACGTATGCCACCACACTTGGCTAATATTTTATTTTCTGCAGAGACAAGGCCTCACTATGTAGCCCAGGCTCATCTAGAGGTTTTGCCAAGACACAGATTTCTTGGGCCCCACTCCTTCTGAATTTCTGGTTCAGTAGGGCTGGGAAGAGGCTAAGAATTTGCAGCTTCAACAGCTTTCCCAGGTGACGCTGAGGCTGCTTGTGTGAGTGCCACACTTGGAGAACATTATTCAGGAGGGGTGTGCCCAGAGCAGGCAGCCAGTGGGTAGAGAGGCTAGACTGGGGCCCCTGGAAGCAAGCGTCTTCTTCTTTGACCTGAGCTTGTTTCCCTTGGGTCAGGCCTGAATGAGGTGTGGGTGGCCAGCTGCCAGGCCCACGATCAGCACCATTTCACCTCCTGGTCACCAAGAAACTTAAGGAGTGCAGTTGTATTAGTCCTTTCTCACGCGGCTGATAAAGACACACCCGAGACTGGGTAAGTTAAAAAGACATTTAATAGACTTCTTACAGTTGCACGTGGCTGGAGACGCCTCACAATCGTGGCAGAAGCTGAAAGGCCCAAGGCACGTCCTACAGGGCAGCAGACAAGAGGGAATCTGTGCAGGGAAGCTCCCCCTTGTGAAAGCGTCAGACCTCGTGGGGCTTAGTCACTGTCACGAGAACAGTAGGGGGAACCACCCCCATGATTCAGTGACCTCCCACTGGGTCCCTCCCAGACACGCGGGGATTATGGGAGCTGCAATTCAAGATGAGACTTGGGTGGCGACAGCCAAACCCTATCAGCAGTGTAGCAGCCTGAGCTCTGGGACTGATCCCAGGAACCAGGCTGACATTAAATACGGCACGGTCTGTGCTTTCACGGCTTTCTGCCTTCCACAGAAAGCAAATCACAGGGAAGCTGGCCACGCAGCCCCCGCCTGGGGAGCATGTCACCGCTCACAGTTCCCTTGCAGCCACGCAGGCCGGCACCCTTCGCCACTCCCCACGGGAACGGGGAGCGCCCAGCTGAGTGGGACCCAAGACTCCTCTTGAGCTTGTTCCATTATCTTGGCACTCAGAGCATATGTCAAGTGAATTCTGTGTTTCTGGCAGGTTATTACGCGCTGAATTAGTGTAGTGAAATAAAAACTATAATAAAGCTGTACCGCACTCTCAAATTGTTAAAATTTATGAGAAAATGTGCATAGTTATTAACTGCTTTTCGCCTGTGTGCATTGCTTGTGCCGGAGCCAGGGAAGATGAAAAGTGGTTCTGTCAAACGGCGGCCGAGGGCCGGCTCCCGGAATCCTCCAGAGAGCCCGAAATGGGACGGCACATTCACAAATCCTCCGAGCGCGGCCGGCCGGCCGCCGTGGCTGCTGCCTGAGGCCCTCCAGGCCTGCAAATGTGGTCCCAGGGGAAGAAAACCCATCTGTCCACTTGCAGGAGGCCCCCACGGCCGAGGGAGGTGTGGGTGAATGGGGCCCCGCGTCTCTCCAGTGTTTACGCTTAGGAGGCACAGTTACTCTCGCGGGTCTGGGGACCGAACGTTCAAGCCCAGGAAAGCTGCTGCAGATGAGCTCCCACCACATTCTCCTCTGTATCTCTGCTGGCCGGATTCCTGTTTCTTTCTTTTTTTAAAATTGTGCTTTAGGTTTTGGGGTACATGTGCAGAGCATGCAGGACTGTTGCATAGGTACACACACGGCAGTGTGGTTTGCTGCCTCCATACCCCCGTCACCTACATTTGGTATTTCTCCCCTCATTATCCCTCCCCACCCCTTGCTGTCCTTCCCCTACCCGCCACCAACAGACCCCAGTGTGTGATGCTCCCCTCCCTGTGTCCATGTGTTCTCATTGTTCAACACCCACCTATGAGTGAGAACATGCGGTGTTTGATTTTCTGTTCTCGTGTCAGTTTGCTGAGAATGATGGTTTCCGGGTTCATCCATGTCCCTACAAAGGGCACCAACTCATCATTTTTGATGGCTGCATAGTATTCCATGGTGTATATGTGCCACATTTTCCCTGTCCAGTCTATCACCGATGGGCATCTGGGTTGGTTCCAGGTTTTTGCTATTGTAAACAGTGCCACAACAAACATACGTGCGCATGTATCTTTATATTAGAACAACTTATAATTCTTTGGGTGTATCCTATTTCTTTTCTTTTTTTTTTTTTCCTTAGAGACTGGATCTTGCTCTGTTGCCCAGGCTGGAGTGCAATGGTGCAATAATGGCTCACTGCAGCCTTGAATTCCTGAGCTCAAGTGATCCTTCCACCTCAACATTCTGAATAGCCAGAACTACAGGCACATGCCACTATATCCAGATAATTTAAAAAGAAAACACACAACTTTTTTTTTTTTTTCAGTGGCTGGGTCTTGCTGTGTTGCTCAGGCTGGTCTCAAACTCCTAGCCTCAAGTAATCCTCCCACCTCAGCCTCCCGATCATAGGCGTGAGCCACCGTGAGTGGCCCCTACCCTGACTTTTGAAAACCCAAAGACGCAGCCAGATTTTCCTTAGCTCAGCTGGGGCCACTTCCTGATTGCCTCATCAGCAACGAGCTGGTTATTGACCGACTGGGCCTCCCATGAGGTGCAGAAGTGCAGCAAGGAAGTTCTTCCTGCTGTCCTGCTCTGGGGGGAGGTGGAGGACGACTCGTTTTCACAAAGAGTGATGCTTTTAGTCCTTAGCACTTAGGATGAAGGAGCCCTCCGTGGTCTTATAGCTAAGAAAGCTCACCTTACTGCCTCTGCTCCTGGAAAGATCTTTCTGGTAACTAATTCTACCATTCTTTGTAAAAAAAAAAAAAAAATTTTTTTTTTTTTTTTTTTTTTTTTTTTTGAGACAGAGCCTTGCAATGTCACTCAGGCTGGAGTGCAATGGTGTGATCTCTGCTCACCACAACCTCCGCCTCCTGGGTTCAGGTGATTCTCCTGCCTCAGCCTCCTGAGTAGCTGGGATTACAGGTGCACACCACCACGCCCAGCTAATGTTTTGTATTTTTAGTAGCATGGGGTTTCTCCATGTTGGCCAGGCTGGTATGAACTCCTGACCTTGTGATCTGCCACGTCAGCCTCCCAAAGTGATGGGATTACAGGTGTGAGCCACCAATGCTTGGCCTGTAGATTATTTTTATCCTAAAAAAAAAAAAAAAGAAATGTTATTTTCCTTTTTTTTTAAATTTTGAGATGGAGTCTTGCTCTGTCCCCCAGGCTGGAGGGCAGTGGTATAATCCTGACTCACTGCAACCTCCGCCTCCCAGGTTCAAGCAATTCCCCTGCCTCAGCCTCCCGAGTAGCTGGGATTTCAGGTGCCCGCCACCACACCAGGCTAATTTTTGTATTTTTACTACAGACGGGGTTTCACCATATTGGTCAGGCTGGTCTCAAACTCCTAACCTGGTGATCCGCCCGCCTTGGGCTTCCGCAGTGTTGGTGTTACAGGCGTGAGCCACTGTGGCCAGCCCTATTTGTGAACATTAAGCCCTCTTCTTTGATTTGGGGGTGAGGTGGAAAGCAGAGGGTGGACTGGAAAACGGGAGGTGATTTGTGCAATCCAGTGTGCAGTTTGTTTTTTTTTTTTCTTTCAGGAACAGGGCTCACTCTGTCACCCAGGCTGGAGTGCAGTGGCATGATCAGAGCTCACTGCAGCTTTGAACTCCTGGGCTCAATTAATTCTCTTCCTCAGCTTCCCGAGTAGCTGAGACTACAGGTGTGTGCCACCACCATGCCTGGCTAATTATTATTACTATTTTTTTGGAGAAATGGGGCCTTTTTATGTTGCCCAGGCTGGTCTGGAATTCCTGGCCTAAAGCGACATTGGCCTCCCAAAGCTCTGGGATTGCAGGAGTGAACCCCTGTGTCCTGTCTCCAAGGTACGTTTCATTTGGAATCAGATCCCATGAGGCCTACCTTTCAGCTGAGGCAGTATCTGCGTTGGTTTTCCAGCCCTGGATCCTTGCCACCCCGAGACCCAGCTAGGTTGTACATTCATCTGAAGCCTGAGATGCTTCTGCTTAAGAAGAAGCAGGGAAGCAGAGCTCAGAATCCTTCCCAAATGCCAAGGCTGAGTTTTCTGGAGTCTCTGCCACTGTGCTCAGGTGTTTTTCTTGGGGTTTCCATGGATTTCCACTTAACAGCTGCAAGCACCCAGGGTCGGGTAGCAGGGCATTGTATCCTGATCTTGGGGGGCTCCCAGCCTTGGCATAATCTGTGGGGTCCATGATGAGCTGAAAAACTCAAGGGCAGTATGGGAGACTCTTGGGTTTTTTATTCCCCTGTGGGAGAGTTTTCTTCTAGAATCTGTTTCTGTTTCGTTCCTGTTTATATGGCACGGCTGATACATGCTAAGAGTTGGGAGGAGACCCCTTGGTGGAATTTCTGCTGTCTTGGGGACGTGCTGCTGTTGTGTGGATGGCAGTTGATCTGTTTTTCTGGTCCTGGGATACTGCAGGCCGCTACCTGGTCAGGGGGCTGCTGGAGGGCGATCAGGATTTCAAAGTCTGCTGCAAGGGGCAGGTTCCATTCCCTCTTGCAGTCACTGTCTTGGAGGAAAACGGAATTATACTAGCAGAAATTTAAGACACCTAAGCTCCAATGAGATCGTCCAACGCCCTGAGTCTTCCCTTTTCTGCCCTTGAGCCTGAAGATGGCCCATGGGGTGTGTAGAGAGAGTAACGCATGTTTGGATTCAAACAGAGCTGTGGCTGTGTTCTTTCCCGCTTCCCCTTACGCGGTATCCAGAAGATAACGCGATCACGTGAATACGTAACACAGCCAAATCGAGTCAGTTTACCAGCACCGTCTCTTTGCCCAGGCAGAGTGATTTCCTAGTTTTAACCGACAGTGAAATTGCTGATGTGAGAGCTGGTGCTTGCTGAAGCATGTCATAAAGGAGCCAACTTCAGAGAGCCCTGGTGCACTGCAGAAACCCAACATTTAGGATCCGTTTATATATTCTCCACCTCTTCCAGAGAGGATGCAGGGTGATTTGCAGACATGAGTATCCAATTGCAGGACATAATTAAATGAAAAATAAATAGACAAAGAAAACAAGACAAAGGGAGAACCAGGCTGGAGAGGCCAGGATGGAGCCAGGAGTGAGGTTAGGACACAGAGTCCGTGACATCAGACCCTGTGCATTTACTGGAGGCAAAAGTCTGGGGTGGCCCTGAGCTTGCTTTCAGCCAGCACAGAGAGGGAAGCAGTCCCTTATGACAGACCCGGCATCTATGTGATCAAAGCAAGCCAGCTGCTCAAGACAGGCATGGCTATTTCTGTTCCTGGAGGCAGAGGGAAATACTGGCCATGGGTCCTTGTACTTGTCTGTTTCATGCTGCTCATAAAGACATACCCAAGGCTGGGTAATTTATAAAGAAAAAGAGGTTTAATGGACTCACAGTTCCACATGGCCGGGGAGGCCTCACAATCATGGCGGAAGGCAGAGGAAGAGCAAAGGCACGTCTCACACGGTGGAAGGCAAGAGAGCGTGTGCAGGGAGCTGCCCTTCGTAAAACCGTCACAGCTCGTCAGGCTTACCATCACCAGAACAGCATGCCAGTTACCTCCCACTGGGTCCCTCCCGTGACACGGGAGGATTTGGGGAGCTACAATTCAAGACGGGATTTGGGTGGGGACACAGCCAACCCATATCAGTCCTCAAAGGGAAGACATGGTATAGTGTAGTAAGTGTCTTGAACAGTCTCACAGTTCACTGTGGCAAGGAGTTTAACAGGACTGGCTGCCTCCTCTTAATATTCTTCAAGGTTGGGAGATGGTTGGGGAGGTGGAGCTGTTCCCAAACATTTTCTGATAGTCTGACTTAACTTTTTTTTTTTGGAGACGAGTCTCTTGTCCCAGCTGGGGTATTGCAATGGCTCCCTACAGCCTTGAACTCTTAGACTCCAAAGATCCTCTGACCTCAGCCTATAAAGTAGCTGGGACTACAGGCACACACGACTACGCTCGCTAATTTTTAAATAGTCTGTAGAGACAAGGTCTCTCTCATTATGTTACCCAGGCTGGTCTCTAACTCCTGGCCTCAAATGATCTTCCAGCCTCGGCCTCCCAAATGCTGGGGTTACAGGTATCAGCCTCTGCACCCGACTGAATCTGACTTAGAGTTTAGATGACCTATGGTGGGCTGCCTTCCCTCAAGTCATTCACCATGACAGGTGATTCCATGGAGTGGTGACAGAGGCTGCTGCAGTGTTAAGTTGTGTGTGCGTGCGCGCATGTGGGTGTACACGTGTGTGCCTGTGTGCTGGGGGAATGGCAAAGGGTGGGGGTGCAGAGATCAGGAGGATTCTGTTTCACCCGAACCCTCCGTTTTTTTTTGTCATTTTCATATTTGGGTTCCTCATAATTTTTTACCTGAAGGAAACGGCCCCCCACTAGTAATAATAGCTTTATTGGTGGTTAAGAAAAATAGATTGGTGTCGGTCTCTGTGGCTCATGCCTGTAATCCCAGCCCTTTGGGAGGCTGAGGCTGGTGGATCATTTGAGGTCAGGAGTTCGAGACCAGCCTGGCCAATATGATGAAACCTCATCTTTACTAAAAATAAAAAAATTAGCCGGGTGTGGTGGCACAGGCTTGTAATCCCAGCTACTCGGGAGGCTGAAGCAGGAGAATCTCTTGAACCTGGGAGGTGGAGGTTGCAGTGAGCTACGATTGAGCCACTGCACTCCAGCCTGGGTGACAGAGTGAGACTCCATCTGACACACACACACACACACACACACACGAGAAAACCAACTTGGCTTCACTCCCTGGGTAGTTATTCTTCCAACACTGTGAGCACTGGGTGAGGAATTTTGAGATAATTCTCCTAGACAAAAACATGGAGGGCAGCTGGCCCGGGCTGATGGTTGAGTGCAGCCCCATATGCTCTAACAGTTGGTAGCGCTGGAGGTGGCACTGAAGTCCTCTTAGGAACAGGGAACAGGTGACAGGGACACTTTCCGGAATGCCATGCCCTGTCGGACGCAGGTGCAGCGGGACCGTGCCTTAGAGCTGGCGTCGCTTCTGATTGGTTGGCGCTCGGCTCACCTCCGTTTTGATTGGTCAGTGCGTGCGCCCCAGGCGGTTATGTATTGAAAGGCCAGGCTGAGAAGCCCCTGGAGGGGACTATTTCAGGTTCCATGTGAAGTCCGGGCAAGGGGTAGCCACATCCCAAGCGCTGACCATGGCAGAAAAACGTTTATCCGGAAAACAAAGCAGGTGACCTAAACAGCCACCTCAGTAATTAACCTCCCTATAAAATTTTATTATGTTTAACCTTAAACATCATAATTTAATTTCCTGGTGTATCCTGTTATAAATTGACCACAAATTAAATACCTAGGTCCTAGAATTTATATATATATATATATATATATATATGATTATTGCATCTGTTAAAAATATGTATAATGATTATAGACAAAACATATTACAGATAAACATATTATCTATACATTTCTAATTACTATGTGTAAATATATATAATCTATAAATATGTAATTATTATGTATAAATATACATTATCTATAAATCTATAATTATATATAAATCTATAATAATTACATATATTTATTAAAATATATAATTACAGGTGGGGTGGTGGCTCACACTTGTAATCCTAGCACTTTGGGATGTCGAGGTGGGCAAATGACCTGAGGTCAGGAGACCAGCCTGGCCAACACGGTGAAACCCCGTCTCTACTAAAAAGACAAAAAATTAGCCGGGCGTGGTGGCGCGTGCCTGTAATCCCAGCTACTCAGGAGGCTGAGGCGGGAGAATCGCTGGAACCTGGCAGGGGATGGAGACAGCAGAGAGCTGAGATCACACCACTGCACTCCACCCTGGGCAGCAGAACGAAACTCCATCTCAAATATGTACGTGTATATATATATATATATACACACACACACACGTCTTTTTACATATAATAATTATATATATTTATGTAATATATATTATATAGAGAGAAACTCTAATAAATCATGAAGAATGTGAGGTTGTTTTTGAAAACTGATGACCATTGAGTTTCAGAATAGCTATTCTACAGGCTTCCTTTTTGGCAATCATCTGAGATCCAAGTCATTTGTCTGTAGCAGCTACGACTAATTCATGACCATGAACCATGCCCTCTGTTGAGAAGAGAATGGGAATGATTTTGTTCTCTGTCCTCATTCACTTCATCAGGGACGGGCCTCAAATCCTAATGGTGGACAATGAGGGGAAAATCCCACATTACCCCACGTTCATTTAGGGGAGATATTTTCTACGAGCCAATTGCTATTCTAGGTGCTGGAGATATTGCAAGAAACAAAATCTAAAAGGTTTCTGCTCTGTCGGGACTCCTAGTCTAGGGGTGAACAATAAATAATGGAAACAGCGAAGACTTTCTTTTAGGACCTTGAGCTAACGTCAGTGTCTGAACCCACTTGAGGTTGGTGTCCACTGATCGACTTTCCTCTTGAAGATGGATTCTATTTTGCTGTTTCTGGGAATGTCTAATAATTTTGCATTCTACCCTGGACTTTGTGAACAATCTGTTGGGCAGACTCTGGGTTCTGTTGGGCACCTCTGAAGACTATTGATTTCTTTGTCAGTTTTTGTTTCAGTAGGAAGTTAGCCCGGCTGGACAGCAGCTAAAATGTCTACCTGGTTCTCTTAGGCTGAGCCGGGCTCCTTGGAGTCTGCTCTTTGTGTTGTGTCGTTAGGGGGTCAACCAGAGGTTTCACAGAGCCACTCTCAAAACGTGGGTCCCCCCCACTAGGATTCTGTCTTTTCTGATAGGCCCCTCTAACATTTGTCTTTCCTTTTCTTTTTTTTAAGAGATGGGGTCTCGACATGTTGGCCAGACTGGACTTGTACCCCAGAGTCAAGCCACCTGCCCGCCTCGGCCTCCCAAAGTGCTGGGATCACAGGCGTGAGCCCCCGTGCCTGGCCGTCCTTCCGGCTTTCTAGCTGCCGCTGTCGTCCTGAAGAGTCTTTTCTGATTGCTCCACAGTAAGACTTCAGGGTTCTGGCCTCGCCCCAGCAGTAGCGCTGACTGGGGACCGCCTTCAGGTGAAAGCAATAAAAACCAAAAATTTGGGCCGGGCACGGTGGCTTACACTTGTAATCCCAGCACTTTGGGAGCCAGTGAGGGCGGATCACTTGAATCCCAGAGTTTGAGACCAGCCTGGGCAACATGGTGAAATCCCGTCTCTACAAAAAATACAAAAATTAGCTGGACGTGGCAGCGTGTGCCTGTAGTCCCAGCTACTTGGGAGGCTGAGGCAGGAGGATCACTTGAGCCCAGGAGGTTGAGGCTGCAGTGAGCCAACATCACACCAGTGCCCTCCAACCTGGGCCACAGAGTGAGACTGTGTCTCTAAAATAAAACAAAATAAAAACAAAACCAAAAATTAATCTGTGCCTTTCCCGCTTCCAAAAATCGCCTCCTTTTCAGTTTCTTCCCGCTCTGGGCCACTCTCTGCTGCCTTCTGAGCATAGTCTTTTGTATATTGTGCAGAATTTGTGATGATTGTTTGTATGAGGGCTGGTCTAATACAGGCTACTCTGTGGTGATGAGAAGAACTTGAAATCTTATCGAGCGAGTGACTGAACCCACGTGGTCATCCCCCGGAGTGATCAATGCTAGGATAAAACGCAGCGTGGCGGGGGGTGTCTGGAGCGTGTCTGCGGAGGCTCACTTCACATGAGTGCGGAAGGGACACTGAGCTGAGGCTGGGGAAGCCACATGTGCGTGGTGGGGCAGGAGCAGCCCAGAGGAATATCAGGTGTAAACACATTCAGGCAAGAAGGGGCGAGGTTGTGGGAGAGGCAGGGCTTAGGCGGCGGGAACCAGAGAGAAGGAGGCGGAGGTGCAGGCGGCAGCGGGACCATGCAGCAGGCCTGGGATTCTGTTCCACGTAGAACGATCCGTCCCTGAGAGGACAGTAAGCAAGACAGTGACGTGATCTATTCTGCTCATTCAAAAGATCACTGTGCAGCCCAGCGCGTGGCTCCTGCCTGTAACGCAGGCACTGTGGGAGGCTGAGCTGGGAGGACTGCCTGAGGCCAGGGGTTCAAGACCCTGCCTCTACAATTATAACAACAGTGTCACCATTTGTGATGGCACGCGCCTGTAACCTCAGCTCCTCAGGAATGATGATTGTGCCACTGGACACCAGCGGAGGACAGAGAAAAACCCTGTTTCTAAAGAAAAAAACAGAAGGACATTGGGATCAGGGTCCTGCCATCCTAAGGTGCCTACAGAGCATCTCTCTTGCAGAGTGGACATCATCCTCCAACTCTGCAGAGTGGAGCAACAGGAAATCCCCCTCACCTCCATTCTGCACCGCTGGGGAGGCCCGGACAGCCCAATAACCAGCTCCTTGCTGATGAAGCAATTGGGAAATGGCCCCAGCTGAGCTAAGGACAATTTGCTTTCTTCTTTTAGCTCTCAAAGGGCAGGGTCGTGGCCGGGTGGGTGGCTCACACCTGTCATGTCAGCACTTTGGAAGGCAAGGTGGGAGAATGGCTTGAGGTCAGGAGTTTGAGACCAGCTTGGCAAGGCCCCATCATCTCTACAAATAATTTGTAAAAATTAGCCAGGCGTGGTGATGTGTGCCTATCATCCCAGCTGCTTGGGAGGCTGAAGTGGGAGGATCGCTTGAGCCCGGGGAGTTGAGGCCGCAGTGAGCCATGATCACACCACTGCACTCCAGCCTGGGTGACCGAGTGAGACCTCATCTCTTTAAAAATAAAGATTGCTGCGATTCTGCAGAGAAGAGGCAGGACGGCAAATGGGAGGCTCGTGTGGGAGGGGAAGACGGGCTTGGGTAAGGACGTCACCACACATTCAGGCCCGCCACGGGCACTGAGCACCCCCACACGCTGTAGAGTCTGTGTGAACAGCAAACACGGGTGGTCAGTGCAGGCCATAGCTGCTCACTGTCCGCAGAACCAAAGACTCAAGTGAGGCTGATAGAAGCACTTCCTAAGAGAGCACTCCTCGGGGGATCAATCCAGCCTGGTGCTCACAGCAGGACAGCCCGCCTGGCCCTCTCCATCCATCTCACGGTGCTTGGCCTGGGAAGTTTAGGCTCCCGGCTTTTCAGCTACAGTAGATGTATTAGTTCGTCTTCACACTGGTTTAAAGATAATACTCAAGGCTCTGTAATTTATAAAGGAAAGAGGTTTAATGGACTCACAGTTCCACATAGCCGAGGAGTCCTCAGGAAACTTACAATCACGGCGGAAGGGGAGGCAAACGTGTCCTTCACAGGACGGCAGCAAGGAGAAGCGTGAACAAAGGAGGAGCGTTCAGACACTTACGACACCATCAGATCTTGCGAGAGCTCACTCACGATCGTTCGAGCAGCACAGGGAGACCGCCCCGTGATCCCGTCACCTCCTTCCAGGTCTCTCCCTCCACACCTGGGGATTACGATTCAAGATGAGATTTGCGTGGAGACACAGAGCCACACCATATCAGTACTGCGCCTGCCGGCATCGGGCGGGCCAGCTGCCTTGGGCTGGTCCTGGTCCCTCACCTTCTTCTGGTCCTTCAGCCAAGTGAGGCTTATCTGCACGGTCCCTGGGGTAAGTGGGCTCAAGTCTGGGCAATGCATTCTTCACTTTCCAGAAGCCAGTGGCAGAAATCCCTCCTGGTTTCCTGGCTGAAGCACCCCTCCTCAGAGACGCCCCCAGTCAGAGGCCGCAGCCACCTGCACCCTGAGGCTTCTGTGTCCTCTTAGCTGTGCTTCCTTCTGTCTTTGGCTTCCGCCGAGGACACCCTGGGATGAGGAGGAGTTTGGCTGTGATTCTTGGAATCTCTTTCCCAAAGCCAACAGGTAGCCACCTCCCTAAGAGACGGAGTGGCAGCTCAGATGTGGGACTCTGTGTGCAGAGAGGTCTGGATTCAAATCTGCAGTCTTAAGAATCTGCACATTCAAATTCTGCAAGCTTCATAACCCCCTTAACGTCGTCGTTTAGCAGGAATGCAAACACCTCCTACTTCCCAGGGCGGCTGTGAGACTCAGATGAGATGGTAATGAGAGGATGGCCTGTTGCCTGCTCAGCAGAACTAAGGAGCTGTCAATCAATGTTAGCTGCAACAGCAGCAGTGACGTATACCACTTTCCGTAATTAAGAATGGCCAACCCCTCAGAATGGGCAGATACGCAGTCGTGGATGGACTGGAGCTGTGCTGGAACTCATGACTAATGAGGCGTGGCACTGATTGGGAGCCTGGCCTCAGCCATGGGCACGTGGGGCTGGAGGGTCCCTGGTAGTAACTGAGCAGGAGGCCAGGCCCAGTGGCTCATGCCTGTAACCCCAGCACTTTGGGAGGCCGAGGCACTTGAGGTCAGGAGTTCGAGACCACCCTGGCCAATGTAGTGAAACCCTGTCTCTACTAAAAGTACAAAAATTAGCTGGGAGTGGTGGCGTGTGCCTGTAATCCTAGGTACTTGAGAGGCTGAGGCAGGAGACTCACTTGAACCAGGGAGGTGGAAGTTTCAGTGAGCTGAGATTGTGCCACTGCACTCCAGCCCAGGCAACAGAGTGAGACTCTGTCTCAAAAACAAGAACAAAAACAAACAAAACAGACAACAAGAAACCCTACCCCTCTCTGAGGTCCTTAGGGGGATTTAGCAACATGGATACCCAGGGGGAAATCATGCCGAGTCCTAGAGCTTGTGGATTGCTTGTTCACTGTGTCGCGTCCTCAGGCTCAGGAGAGGAACCTCCGAGCTGGGCCCAGCCTCAAACCCGCCCGCGTCCTGTGAATCTTGCCATTCATCTAAAACGGGCCTCAACTTACCGAGGAAGAAAATAAAAAAGGACACTACTCAGGAGGCTGAGGCAAGAGGATCTCTTGAGGCTAGGGGTTTAAGACCAGCCTGGTCGGCTACTCTCACCCAGGGGTGGCACCTCTGGGTCTCCTAGGGGTGAGGTTATCTGGAAAGCCAAGCTTGGATGGTCTGGAGGTCTGTTTGGAGGACAGACAGCTGGAAGGACGCCTGTGAAGGGGGAAACCTCCTGCCCTGGCCCTGGGCTGGTCCCCGCCCCGGGGCCGGGCTTTCTGTGCTACTCAGAAAGGCAACATTCAAAAGGAACGAAAAGAAGGGAAATAAAAGCAGCACATTTGTCCCGTGATACAGGAATTGTAGAACGTAGGGAAACGAAAACCTGAAAGAAAAATTAGGAGAAATAAAGACTAAAGGCAAATACAATACGAGAACAAATTCTGAATAATTCCATCCATTAAAGATGAAGATTGGTGAAATTGATAAGATGAAATGATAAGATAAAATGAAATCTTTCTTTCCTTTTTTTTTTTTTGAGATGGAGTCTCTGTTTCCCAGGCTGGCGTGCAGTGGCGCAATCTCGGCTCACTGCAACCTCTGCCTCCCAGGTTCAAGCGATTCTCATGCCTTAGCCCCTGAGTAGCTGGGACCATGCCTGGCTAATTTTTGTATTTTTGTTAGAGATGGAGTTTCCCCATGTTGACCAGGCTGGTTTCGAACTCCTGACCTCAAGTGATCCGCCCGCCTCAGCCTCCCAAAGTGCTGGGATGACAGGCGTGAGCCACTGCACCGGGCCAAAATGAAATCTTACAATCTGAAATAAGATGAATCTGATAAAGACAAAATGACACTGTGAGAGTTCATGTAAGAGATAAAGACGAAGATAAGATGTTCAAAGTAGAAAGGCTGACCAAGAGAGAAACGGTTAGGAAAAGGTGAGCGTTGACGTGAAGGATGAAGAATAAGAATGAAACAAGTAAATGGTAATTTGTATAAATGGAATCTCACTGGGAGAGGATATTTTGGGAAGTTGGCTGGAAGCACCTGCAGAGGAGGAGGGAAGTGGCTTTGTAACCAGTTCTTAGAGTGTCCTCCAGCAAGCTGTCCCTCTGCAGAGGATGGTGTCACTCCGCCAGAAGAATTAAAGGGTGCTGGGGACCCTGCAGCTTTATCAGCTGCTGCTGCTACCTTGAAAAGCTTTTATCAAAATAAGCAGCCAGGGGGCTTGTGGCTCCTCAAGAATCTCAGCATCCCGAATCATTGGGGAAATGCAAATCAAAACCACAGGCAATACCACCTTACCCCCGCAAGAGTGGTCGCGGTTACAAAGTCCAAAAACAGTAGCTGCTGTAGTTGATGTGGTGAAAAGGAAGCGCGTCTCCACGGCCGGTGGGAACACGGACTAGCACAACCACTGTGGAAAGCAGCGTGGAGCTTCCTCACAGAACTGAAAGGAGGTCTGCCGTTTGATCTCCAAGTCCCACTCCGGGGCATTTACCCAAAAGAAAAGAAGTCACTCTATGACAAAGACACTTGCAGATGCATGTTTATAGCAGCACAATTTACAACTTCAAGATGGGGAACCCACCTACGGACCTGTGGGTTATCAAGTGAATAAAGAAAATGTGGTATATATACACTGTGGAATACTACTCAGCCACGAAAAGGAATGAAATAATGTCTTTTGCAGCAACTTAGCTGGAACTGGAGGCCGTTATTCTAAGTGAAGTAACTCAGGAATGGAAAACCAAATACCCTATGTTCTCATTAATAAGTGGGATAAAACGAAATCTTATGATCTGAAATAAGATGAATGTTATAAAATCAAGATGAAATTATACCATGAGAGTTCATGTAAAAGATAAAGCCAAGAAGATAAGATGTCAAAAGCAGAAAGGTTGATGAAGAGAGAAAACCAATTTGGGAAAGGTGAGGGTTGACGTGAAGGATGAAGAAGAATTCTTCTTTTGGTTTTCCACTCCTGAGTTACTTCACTCATAGCTAAGCTATCAGGGCAGACAAACATACAGCGTGAACTAATGGATTGTGGGGACTTGGGGTGGGCAGAGGCTGGGGGTGGCGTGAGGGGTAAAGACAACATCTTGGGTACGGTGTGTGACGGGGGCGCTAAATCTCAGAAATCACCACCAGTGAGCTCATCCAGGTAACCAAAAACCACCTGTTCCCTAAAAACAATTGAAATTAAATAATACTAACATCAGGAATCTGATCTCGGGGAAGTTCCTTGCTGGTCAGCCACCGTGTTGCTCTGTTTTCTTTTTATGGGCAAAGCATAGGTGCGTGGCAGGCCAGTAAGGCAATCATTTGGGACGAAAATGAGGCCAGCTGTTTCCACTTAGGGCCGAGGGTCCAGGCTTGGGAGGGGTGGTGGTTAGCCAGGAGCCCAGCTGTTCTGTATCAGGATGACTCGCAGGCCCGCTGGGAAAGGTTTCTGGGACGCCTGTATTCGTGCAGTCAGAGCCAAAAGGGCAAACCCGTGCCTCTCAAACCCAGCCTTGGAGGAGCACCTGAGCCAGTCCAGACGGGAACCCTGAGGAAGGTACGGTGGCCGAATGCCCTGTCCCAGGATTCCTGAAGACTAGGTCTTCCTTCTTTGGTAACCGACGGACCTGGGACGGGGCATTTGGAGGGTGCAGTGAGGCAGCCACCCGGGCAGAGCCCCTTCCCAAACCCAAAGGAAAATCATCTGTTCTACCAAAAAGACACCTGCGCCTGTGTGTTCACCGCAGCATTATGCATAAGAGCAAAGACGATGAACCCACATAGGAGCCCATCAGTGGACAATGTGGTCCATCTACATCCTGGAATACTACACAGCCATAAAAAAGAATGAGATCATGTCCTTTGCAACAACATAGATACGGCTGGAGACCATTATCCTAAGCGGATTAATGCTGGAACAGAAAAGCAAATACCGCTTGTTCTCACTTACAAGTGGGAGAGAAACACTGGGCACACGTGGACATACAGATGGGCAGACAGACACTGGGGGCTACTGGAGAGGGAAGAGAGGGAGGGGCAGAGGCTGAAACACGACCTACGCTCACTACCCGGGTGACGGGAATGTTTTCACCCCAAACCTCAGCATCACACAGTACATCCATTTAACCAACCTGCACACGTATCTTCTGAATCTCAGTTAGAGCTGAAATGTTAAAAATCCTTAAAACACAAAACCAAAAAGAGGAACAGGGAAAAGCAGCCCGTGGGAGAGAGGAGCTCCAGGTGAGACTTAGAGACCCAGGGATTCCCCGCGTGGGGCTGAAAACACAAGACCCCTGTGATTGCGTTTAAGGCCAGGGTGTCCCAGGGCAGCGTGGATTACCTCGAACCCACGGAGAAGGTTCCCACAACGATGGCTAACGAACGCGAAGAGCCAATGGACTCCTCTTCTTTCTCAAAGTCTCTGCCAACTCTGCCATCAAGAAGTAGAAGCATTTAGAAAATAATTATACGTCTGGACGAATCAGCTTCTGTCTACTGGATTGACCGTAATCATTTTAAAATACAATGAATACATTCAAACACACAGTGCTGGTGACCAGGGACCGCGCGGCGGGAGCCCTCGGCAGCTGGGGCAGCAGTGGGAAGCCACCGCCGACCTGCAATTGATTTCCTCGTCGCCTTTGGTTCTGGTTCTAACTCACTTCCCCCCACCCGGGCTCAGGTGAATCCACACAAACTGGTTGTGGTTTCTGCATCCTGATTTTGTTGGCTGGTGCTTCATTTTTGTGACATTGGAGACAGAAAGGCAGAGTGGGGGAGGCAGCCCAAGACCGCAACCTTCTGTGTAGTCAGGTGTGCCAATCCCGTTGCACAGGGCACCTCCCTCCTGTCCTCCAGGTGACGCTTCTCAAACGCCCCTCGTCCGATTAACCTCGGCCCCCGCATCACAGCCGGCACCTCTCCGGCTGGGCCAATGAGCCTGTCAAGGCGTCCAGCCTGCAAGAGGAGCCGTGTGGCCCTGGAAGCAGCTCGGCCTCCCGTCTCAGTCTGCCCAGTGTCTTTGGACTCTTCGTGTTAGTGGATGCTGCGAAGCCCTGGGTAAGGACACGGCACTGTGGTGGGTGCTGAGAATGAAGGATTCGGACCCCAGGGCCCAAAGAGATCCGTGGGCCTGTGGCTGGGTCGTGGCCCTCCTGAGCCTCCTGCCAGGCTTCAGGAAGCTGGGTCCCCCACAGTCTGTCTCCGGCCAGTGGGTCCGCCTCAGCACACTGCTCCTGCCTGGCGAGGGTGACAGGAAATGTGACGTTGGTGGGTAATTAAGGCATTACCTGCCAGAGCTCAATTACTCTCAGGAGCATTGTAATTTTAGCGGGGGACTCAAAACCAGAAAGCCTTGGAGACAGCAGACCTGGTGGAAACAGAAGGAAGAGGGAGTGTATGTGAGGGCGGTGTGTGTGGTATCTGTGTGTGGGTGTGTGTTATGTAGGTAAGAGTGTGTGTGCGTGTATGTGTGTGTACATGTGTGTGATGTATGTGGATGTGTGTGCATGTTTATGTGTAAGTGCCATGCATGTGAATGTGCATAAGTAGGAGTGTTTGCAAGTGCTGTGTAAGGTGTGTATGAATGTGCATGTGTGTGTAAATGAGTGTTGTGCATGTGAGTGTGCATGTGTATGTCTATGTGTAGTGAGTGTGCGTGTATATGTGCTGTGTATGTGCATAACTGAGTGTGTGTGTGAGTGTGTAGGGTGTGTGTATGTGTATGATGTGCATGTGAGTGCATAAGTGTGAGTGTGTATGTGTATGTGTAGTGAGTGTGCGTGTATATGTGCATGGGTGTGTGTGCATGTGTATATGTGCTGTGTGTGTGCATAACTATGAGTGTATATGTGTATGTGTAGTGTTTATGTGTATGAGTGTGTGTGCATGTGTTACTGTGTATATGTGTGTGTGAGTGTGAGTGTGTGTTGTGTGCATATGAGTGCATGCATGTATGAGCATGTGAGTGTGTTTGAGTGTATGTGTGTGTGCTTATGTATGTGTGTGGTGTGAGCATGCATAAGTGTGTGTGTCCATGTGTGATATGTGAGTCTGTGAGTTTATATAGGTGTGTAAGACTGGGCATGTGCAGTGTGCATGTCTGAGTGTGTATGTTTGTGGGTGTGTGTGGATGTGTGTGGATGAGTGTATGTGAATGTATGGATGAGTGTATGTATGAATGTATGTGTGTACATGTGTGTGTGAGTGTGAGTGTGTGGTGTGAATGTGTGTGAGTGTATATGTGTGTATGTGAGTGGTTGTGCACAAGTGTCAGTGTGTATGTGTGTGTGTAAGTGTGCATACATGTAAGAGTGTGTGTGTGTGTGTCTTTATCAGAACCTGCCTCTGTGATCTCTGCCAGGTTACCCGTCAGTGCAAATCCCTGGGGTGAGCCCAGGTCCGAAGGTGGCCACCAGCACTGGTCTGCTCCGGGTGGCCTTAGGGTGAGCCAGCACAGCCGTCAGAGAACCTTCTCAGAGCTGGACCTGCTGCTCCAGGAGGCAGATGGGTGACCCCAAATACTGTCCTACCGGGAAAGCCAGGCCTCCATGGTCTGGGCACTTCCTTTTGGAGGTGGGAGATGGCTTCTCCAGGGACATCTGGGCCACCAGTACTTCTCTGTCCTGTGGTTTGAGTGCTTCTAGAAACTTCCTGGGCTGGAGACAAGGGACTTTGACAAGGGCTTGATTTGGAACATGGGGCATTTTTACTGTTGCAATTTGTTTTTCCCAAAGCAGGTTCCGTGGGGGCAGGGTGAGGGGACAGGGCTGGGGCGGCTCCTCCGGCTGCTGCCCCTGGGTGGGCACAGAAGCTAAAGGGCACGGTGGGCTTAGCTGCGTGCCGGTGACAGCCGGGCCCTTGCTGGGCCAGGTTGGGGCCCATGCAGTTGTCAACACTCTGAGTCCTCACTTGGGAGCCATCTGAGTACTTTCACAGTCTGGAGACAAGCTCCCATGTGGCCTCAGATGGTGGACTGGGTGCCCTATGGACACCTCGCCCCAGTGAAGAGAACATGGGGCAGGGAGCAGGGGCCAGGACCCCCCCCTGGGTTCAGGACAGAATTCCGTGCAGTTAAATGCAAAGATACTGCTCTTGGCCACCAAAGTTCCTGACATGCTTGAGAAGCCATAGAGTGCTGCATTTCCCAACTGTGTTCAGGTCACGGCACATAGTGGAGGTGATAATGTCTCCGAAACACTCCAGGTGGTGAGGGAGGCGGCTGGTGACCAGTGGGACCCCGCCAAGATGGCCTGGTGGCTCCTGAGGGCTGGGGAGGGCTGAGGAGGGCTGGGTCACTAGCCGGGCACTCCTGTGGCCTATTTGCAGCAACTTAGCAGACCGCCATGGGAAACTCAGAACATAGATTTCTTTCTTTCTTTTTTTTTTTTTTTTTTGAGATGGAGTCTCTTGTCCAGGCTGGAGGGCAATGGCGTGATCTCGGCTCACTGCAACCTCCACCTCCTGAGTTCAAGTGATTCTCCTGCTTCAGCCTCCTGAGGAGCTGGGATTATAGGCATCTGCCAGCACACCCAGCTAATTTTTGTGTTTTAAGCAGAGATGGGGTTTCTCCATGTTGGTCAGGCTGGTCTTGAACCTCCTGACCTCAGGTGATCCATCCGCCTCGGCATCCCAAAGTGCTGGGATTACAGGCGTGAGCCACTGCGCCCAGCCCATACTTTCTCCTAAATTGGGTTACTATTATTAGTAACAACTTCCTTGCCACTTACCTGGCAATGGACCTGACCCATCACTGCAGAGAAAACTGTGATAACAACTGCTGTAACAACATCTTACAATCAGTACCTAGGTCTGCTGTTTCATTAGAGGTGGGAAAAGGGCCGTGTTCCAATCTCTGATCTTTTCTTTATTGCTTGGCGATCCCTCTCTAAAACAGACTTGCTTTGTCAACTATTTGGTTACCCTGTAATATAATCTGCATGGAAAAGGGAGGGCAAGTGTTTGGTTCTTTTCTTACTTATTACTTTTAAGAGTAATTACTTGAGGCCTTAGCAATTATGTTCATGTTAGTTTTCAGGATAATGAGTTGTACCGTATCTGGTCATTGGATGTGTCTTCAGGTTGGTTTCTCTCTCATTTGGCATCACTGAGAGCTTACTCACTTTTAGGCCTGACGGTAAGTCCCAGCTGACTTTTCCTGTTTCCTCCAGTGGAACTGGTTGCTCAGCTGAAAATGGTATTTAGAGACCACAATTTGGGTGCTCGTTGCCTGAGCTTTATACCTTGACATCTTTTCAGTGACAAAACTGACAGGTCCATATTTTTTTAAAGTTAAAAAATAAATTATGAGTAGTTCACACTGATATTCTTATTCAATCTACATTTCAGAGTTTTTACCTAACCTTAAAATTGTTATATATATAGCTCTTTTCTCTAACATGGAAAATCTTGGTTCCTAATGCTGTTACGTGAATCTCTTTTGTATGATTCCTTTGTGGTTCTTTTCGTCCTGAGACTATGTCTTGCTTGGAAAGCCCAGTCACAATATTTTGTTTTAAAGTAACTAAGAAAAAAAAAAAAGATTTTCTCTGTAGTTAAGCCATTAACTTGAACAACAGTTCTGTTTTTATGTTTCAGTTTATTTTCTATTTTAAGGAATTGCTTTGCTTTTTCCCTTTGATACAGTTTTTTTCAAATCTGTAAGATTTTTGATTTATTTATGTTTGCTGTTATAAATAGGTTCTGCTCATACACTACCTTCTAACTCAATATTGTTTCTACACATCCTATTCAGCTCTGTATGTGGAGCTTACATTCTAATGCTTTACTAAATTCACCTATTATTTGTAATAGTTTTTTCATGGATTATTTTGGATTTTACAGACATATAACCATATCGCCTTCAAATAGCTTTATTTTATTCATTCTTTTCCCATCTTATGCCTCTAATTGCTCGTCTAATCATGTTGGTTAATGCCTATAATGCAATTTTAATAGTAGCAGAGAGAGTGAACATCTTTGTATTTTTTCTGATTTCAGCAATAAAGTCTCTAGTGCTTCCTGGAAAGTAAGAAGTAGTGTGATGGCTTGTGAGCTGATATGGAGGTGTGTGTATTCATGTTCAGGAATCGTGTATTGTTTTCTATCTTACGACGATTTTCAGTGTTAATTTAGTTGTGGTGAGCCATTCACAGGTCTTGACTTCCGTGCTGAAGAACTAGAGTTTAGGATGTTTTGCTTACACGATCCTAAGCCGGGACATGAAGGGACATTAGAGCTCCTGAGAAGTCTCACTTGGAGAAGAATTGTAGGGATGTGCTTTTGAGGAGCTAATTTCAGTTTTCAGATGTGGGCTTGGAATTTTGGCTTTGCCTGTATATATATTTTATTTTCATGCTGACATCTAATTGGTTTTAGACAGAGAAGGGGCAAAACAGGTTTCATTTTTACATCACATAAAAGGATTTCGCTTTTGCATCTTTCAAGGAATTCCATGGACGTTTTCTACATCCGAGACCGGCCGTGGGGCGCGACCTTGGCCCCCTGCAAGCTCCACCTCCCGGGTTCAAGCGATTCTCCTGCCTCAGCCTCCTCCTGAGCAGCTGGGACCACAGGCACACACCACCATGCCCAGCTAATTTTTGTCTTTTTAGCAGAGACGGGGTTTCACCATGTTGGCCAGGATGGTCTCGATCTCTTGATCTCGTGATCTGCTCACCTTGGCCTCCCCACGTGCTGGGATTACAGGCATGAGCCACCGCGCCCGGCCAGTTTTAGGTTTTTTGGTGTGCTTTTGAAGACATACTTTTAAGCATTAAGATATTTGAAACGGTGGTCAACAGTCACCTCTGCAGAGTTAGTAAACACAAGAGCAATAATGAGTTGAGTAGATTTGACAGCCTCTCTCACATACTAAAGCGCTCTGGGCTCCCGTGATCCAGGAAATGCAGTGCTCAGCTGTGGGGCAGGCTGGAGCTCACACTCTGCCCCTACCTCCTTTTTGTCAGAAACTTGTGCCCCATTACACACCATATGGCATGACCCATACCATGTAACGTTTTGTCCAAAAGATACCTTCAAACAACAATCACATTCAGTTATAACAAAACTAAATTTTACTTGTGGGTCGAATGTGGTGCATCGTTGCAGAGTTTTAGAGGAAATAACCACATGCAAACCCATTATCAAGTGTTACAGGGGGAAAAAATTAGGATTATAACATGGCCCTCAACAATTGTAAAATCTAGCAGAGACCAGGAGATGCAAAAGACTCTAACCTGATGCCCAATGTGGTTAAAATGGAGGGAGCGTTCCTTGGTGATTCTTTGAACTGGGTCTTTGGGTAACAGTCTGGAGAACCACTGTTCCCTGGGTCTCCCAGAGGCTAAATAAAATCATTTAATCCTTGTGAATTATTTATGCCCGTGAACAATGCGGGCTCATCCCCTCCATTCATACACATTAGATTTTCAGCTCAATCCTGCTCCCAGTGACTGGAATTTTAGACACTTCAAAAGGGATGAAATCCATGAAAGATGTTGGCATGCTGAGTCTGCTTGTAACCCGCGCACCAGATTGCTTGCTGAAGGCTACAGAGACCGAAATGATGAGGGACCAGTCGCTCAGACTGTATCCATATACCTCCTGTCCTCGTAGGCCGGCACAGAGGTCCATTTGAGAGTATTCTTGGGGCCAGATGTAGTGGCTCACACCTGCAGTCCCAGCACTTTGGAAGGCTGAGGCGGGTAGGTTGCTTGACTCTAGGTGTTTGAAACCAACCTGCATCTCTACAAAAAAATACGAAAATTCACCAGGAGTGACGGTGCCCGCTTGCAGTCCCAGCTACTCGGGGGGCTGGAGTGGGAGGACTGCTTGAGCCCGGGAGGTTGAGGCCGCAGTGAGCTGTGACTGCGCCACTGCACTCCAGCCTGGGCGACGGTGTGACCTTCGGCAGCTTCTCCGTTAGATCTGTGCAGTTGGGTGGGTACGGTCGAGCACGTGTATTTAGAGGCTAAAAGAAAAAAAGGGAAATAAAAAGAAAAGAGCATGTTTGGTGGTCATTTGTATGCATTTTCATGACCACTGTGCAATCCTTGCATGTAACAGAATTGCGCCTTCATCCCGTAAGTTTATGCAAAAAGTTCTTTATCCATGGTGACCAGGGCCTTCTTGGTTTTGCACCAACGTCATCAGCGCCTTCCAGTTACACTCGCTGAGCTTCACACCTCTGGAGAGCCTTTGGCAGGATGCCAGCTCCCTGCAGCTTCCGCCTTGTGGGTTCAAGTGATTCTTGTGCCTCAGCCTCCTGAGCAGCTGGGACTACAGGCATGAGCCACCACGGCTGGCTAATTTTTGTTTTGTTTTTTAGTAGAGACAGGGTTACCATGTTGGCCGGCTGGTCTCAAACTCATGACCTCAGGTGATCCACCTGCCTCGTCCTCCCAAAGTGCTGGGATTACAGGTGTGAGCCACCATGCTGGGCCTATGGTTGGTTTGTTTTTAACTTCAATGTGGAACCCAAGGGAGCTAACACTGATTGAATGTGTGTTCAATACATGTTTATTGAGCACCAATTATTTTCAGGTTGCCCCTGCCTGGGCCTGAGTGCCACAGCACACCTGTGTACCCTGAGTGCCACAGAAGGGGAGAATCAAAGCCCCCCTCTTGGATGCCCTCAGGAACAGGCTGCTCCTGCAGACTGAGGGAGCGGGGACAGCCTTCCTCTGCTCCGTGTGTTTGACGCTGAGCTCCATGAGGCTACCTCTGTGGTGGCTTCACTTCTGCATGTCCCACCTCCGTCCACTCTGAACCCAGTCCAGCATCCTTCTGGGCAGAGAAAGCTCCGTCACTGTCTGCTGGTGCAAAAAGGAAACAGATGGAGAGTGATAGCGCACTGGTCTGCTACTGCACTGCTGCAAAGAAACCTGAGACTGTGTAGTTCACAAAGAAAAGGGGCTTAATGGGTCCACGATTCTGCAGGTTTTACAGGAAGCGTGGCTGCGGCGGCCTCACGAAGCTTACAATTATGGTGGAAGGTGACCGGAAGACAGGCATGTCTTCACATGACCAGAGCGGGAGGGAAAGAGAGGAGGGAAGCACCACACATGTTATTGTTTTGTGTATTTATTATTTATTGATCGTCCTGTGCGTTCTGGGGTCCACGTGCAGATGGCGCGGGTTTGTTACACAGCTGTACACGGGCCATGGTGCCCCGTCATCTTCATTTGCTATTTACCCTAAAGCTCTCCCTCCCCAATCCCCCCACCCACTGCTCTCCCTCCCCCGGCCCCCCCAGGCCCTGGTGTGTGATGCTCCCCTCCCTGTGTCCACGTGTTCTCGTTGTTCAGCACCCACTTAGGAGTGACGTGCCGCACACTTTTAAACAGCCAGGTCTCATGAGAACTCTGTCACAAGAACAGCATGGAAGTGGGAAAAATCTGCCCCGTGATCCAATCACCTCGTCCCAGGCTCCACCTCCAACATGAGGATTACAGTTTCACATGAGGTTTGGGTGGGGACACAAATCCAAACCACACCAGGTAGCTAGCGTATGTAGCACCTGCTGTGTGCCTAACACGTCACAATAGCTCTAAAAGGTAGGGGCTGCTATTATCAGGTCCATTTTGCAGATCAGGAAACTGAAGCCCAGAGAAGTTAAGTAACTTGCCCAAGGTCACAGAGCCCCTAAGTGACAGAGCCAGGATTTGAACTGCATGGTCTAATTTGATTAGGGATGTTCTTAACCACATCACTGCACCATTCTCTGAATGTTATGGGTTGGTAAAAGGGATGCAGGTGATGGAGAACTCAAAGGGTAGACCCAAGGCTGAATCACTTTTTGGGTGGATAAGAGCACCTCCTATGGGTCTGAGCCCTAAAAGAGTGACTGGCCTGTGTTCTGGGATATTTTCAGTGCAAAGCAAGTGGGTAGGTCACCTACTGGACAGGGGGCCGGGCACGGTGGCTCATGTCTGTAACCCCAGCACTTTGGGAGGCCGAGGCGGGCGGATCACTTGAGGTCAGAAGTTTGCGACCAGCCTGGCCAACGTCGTGAAAGCCGTTTCTACTAAGAATACAAAAATGAGCTAGGTGTGGTGGCGTGCCCCTGTGATCCGAGTTACTTGGAGGCTGAGGCAGGAGAATGGCTTGAACTTGGGAGGCGAAGCCTGGAGTGAGCAGGGATCGCGCCACTGCACTCCGGGCTGGGCAGCAGAACAAGACTCTGTCTCAGAAAAAAAAAAAAAAAAAAGAACGAAGAAAGAAAAAAAAGGAAGGCAGCCAAAGCTGACAAGGACCCTCACGTGCGTCTAGGAATTAGCCAAAGCTGACAAGGACCCTCACGTGCATCTGGGGATTAGCCAAAGCTCTCACTTCAAGACTGGGGCTCAAAAATCCAGCCCCTCCCAGCTGACCTTTCAGGTGATGATTACAAAGGCAATTAGCAAATGGACTTTAGACGACCAATTCTGGAAATTACTCGCCGTTCAGAATCGCATCAGGAAATGAGGTAACCAGTTAATTTGGGGACAAGGAAGCTTATCAGGAAATGCACCTTGGGTCCCAAGATGCAGAAGGCCACGGGGACTCCGGAGGCGCCTCTCTTGGACAAGCTTCTGGTTAAATGGAGGGAAGATGCAGGGCTGCCTTCTCTGCGGACAGCAGCTCGGGGTGCTTCGCTGGTTGGTCGTGGGTGGTCAGGCCGGCTTGTGCAGGGCAGCGTGGCTTCCTGGTTATCGTGCAAGCGGGCAGCTGTGACTGGGAGAGGGGAATTCTGGAGAGATGGCCCTGGCTACAGGGGCCAGCTCCTTTTGGGCCCCCGGGTCTGTGTTTCTCTGGCACATCCCGAGTGCTGCAGTGAGGGCACCAGAGGCCGCTGAGCAGCAGGAGCCACTGTTCCTTACGGGGATCTGCCTCCGTCAGAGCTGCAGGCAGGTTCCAAGTCATTAAGTGGAGTGGGCTCAGAAGCCGGGCGACCGTCAGCCTGGAACACCCTTGCAGAGAGCTCCCGGCAGTTCTCATCTGGGTGCCCTGCTCTGATGTCCACGGTGCCTGGAAGGACCCGACAGGAGAGGGGACTCAACGTATACAGAAGTCCCTGCACATGGGGAGCTAATTGCTGCTTTTTGAAACATGCCTTTATCACCAATCACAACTTCCATGGTGCTGGGCCTGCCATGGCAACTAAAAGCATATTTGAAAATAAAATGTCATTTTTTTTTTTGCATTTCTACTGTGATGACACACTTGTTTCTCCTGTTTAACTTAACGAGCTGACTAGAGAAGTCTCCAGGAGTTTCAGCTTGCGCGGTGTGTGTGGCGAAGTAGGTGTTGTAGCGTGTGTGAATCTGTGAGTCATGGGCATGTGTAAGGGAGCGGCGTACGGGTGCTGATGGGGACAGAGTGTGCAGCTGTGTGAAGCTGCGTGGGAGCCGTGTGGGTGTGGGGTGAGTGCTCCTGGGCACATGTCTCAGGAAACAGGCATGTGAAGACAGGCCCGCTTCCCCTTCGCCTTCAGCCATAATTGTAAGTTTCCTGAGGCCTCCCGCCATGCCAGGTGGGCCTAAGATCACCCCTAGGCTATGAGTGATACAAGGCTGGTCTGTGAGCACACATCTGAAGACCAGTGCTGTTGTGTGTGTGTGTGTGTGTATGCATGTGCATGTGTGTGTGCATGTGTGTGCATGCTTGTGCGAGTGCGTGTGTGCACGTGTGTGTGTGCATGCATGTGCATGTGTGTGCGTGTGCATGTGTGTGTTTAGGCCAAGTGCTGTTGTGTGGCTGTGTTGCACTCGTGCTGTTTGGTGACAGGCTTCTTGCTTTGAGACACTCTCTTTAATGTGTCTTTCAGATCCAGCCCAATCACAGGACATAACACCCTTCCTGTCCTATTTCATCATTGCTGTGGGATGGAGGGCTCAACTCCATCCCACAACCTTCAGAGAACCAGAGACCTCAGAGGTCAGGGGCGCCCAGACACCATCTGGTCCAGCTGTGAGCTAAGGCTGCAGGGGTTTCTGGTCCAGGTGGAAATGACACATTTGGTTTATGTCTGTCCTTCATTCATTTGTCCCAGTGGCAGATGAGTTACACACAGGGCTTTGGGAGGAGCCTGCTTCACTGGAGCTGAGTGAGGCTAACGTTCAGTGGTTACTGTGTGCACATTTACAATAACCTGCAGCCGGCATGTCCACAGTCCGCATGCAGCTCTTCAAGGCTTCTTCACGCTCTCTGCAGTTATTTTCTGAGCCTGGTCTCCTAAGAGCTGGTGTTGATGGGAGGGCATTTCCCTGGCATGGGCATGCACCTCTTACCAGAATCGAGAGAGCAGAAAGAGGGAGGCGGGACTCTTCCCAGGACGTGACGTTCAGGGGCCCGGCAGTGGGACATGGAGACTCACCTGTGGGTCGCCGTGAGAAGCCATTGCATGCATCAAATACTCCCTGCTGGGATTTTGTCCACACAATGTTGAGAGGAGGGAGAAGATGGTGGCCCAGTGACAGTGGAGGTAGCAGGAATTAGGAGTGCCTTAACCCAGCCAAGGGAGAGGGCCAGGTCAAGGACAGCTTTTCAGAGCAGGTGGCCCCCGAGCTGAGTTGTAAGGGACAAGTAGGCGGTAACTGGTATCAGAGAGGGAGACGGCAAGAGGATTTTGCCGCTTGGTGACATCGAGCGGACGTAGGGACTCCGTACGCGGGGCCTTTAAGTCCGCAGTGGAGCGGGTGATGGAATGCCATCTTGGGTGCTTCGCTTTAAGGAAGTTAGGGAGACGTTGCCCTGGGATTGTGACAGCCTCACCAAGCTTGGGAGGCCTGGCAAGGGGCCTTCGCCGTTAGACGGTGATTTCCAGCTCCGCCCCCCGCTTCGTTTCTGCGGCTTTCCTGCTGTCAGCAGCAAGGAAACAAACGATGCCGGTGAGGTGCTTTGCTCCCTTGCAAGCTGCAATCACGCCGCTGACCGCAGCTCTCGCCACGCTGCTCGTATGCCAGCAATGCCCGTGGGGGCGCCAGTGGGAAAGTCCCCGTAAACATGAAGGTTGGCTCCAAAAGCCCATTACTGGCTGGTTATGCAATACCCGCTGGTGAGACGGAGGCCTTATTAATAACTAAACATCTGTCACAACTGTAATTATATTTCTTGTGCCAGGATTGTGTTTCTGCCATTGTCCTGCGTAAACACAGAAGGGAGGGTGTGAATTATTTAGGTGGCTGGCTTTGAGAAAAATAATCGCCCAGCTCTGTGCAGGCTGTAAGTTTCTGTCAACTCCTTGCAGAGTCTCAGCGCCTTCGCTGACGTTCCTTTGATGTGCTCCTAAATCTCTCTGAGAACATCGCCCTGGACCCCGATGCGGCTGCCAGAGCAACCCGGAGAGGGGAAGCCCGAGAATGAGCCAAAGGGGGACGGAGGAGTCCTCGGAGGGGGAGAGGAGCCGCCGAGGAGCCGGGCCCCCGACTTCCCCACCTGGCAAGTCTTCTTCCCCCAAACCCCGGCACCTAGATTGTTTGGCAGCCCTCAGGTAGGGGGTGGCGCGGGGTCCGGGAGCCTTTGAGCTGCTGCGTGTCCAGGCTGGAGAGGAGAATCCGTGACGTGGATGCCTGGGAGGGGCTGCCTCAGCTGGGTACAGAGATTGTCTCCCCTTTCTTGAGCCTGTTTGAGATGTGTGGACGGGACGAAGGGATGGGTTTGCAAACTGACTCCTGGGGAGGGGCATGCTTGTTTTCAGGCAAACAACAACAGACACAACGTACAGAGTGTGGGCTATGCGGTGGCACAAAAATGGGGTCTTTGCATAGACAATTTCAGTCAATTTGCAGATAATTTCATAGGGGTGTTATTAATTTCGCTTCACAAGTCACACAGACATTGGGCAACTTGTCTGCGATCACACAGCCAGAGGCAAACCCAGAATTCCTAACCACTAGGCTACCCTGCCTCTCTCTGGTCATTCATCAGCTCAGGGTGAGGAGGTTTCTATGCTACCACGCCACAGGCCTCCCTGGGTTTTTTATCTTGCTTTTTCTTTTCCTCGGAGACCCTCATGGCTTTACAGACTCAAGAGGAGTTTCAGCTCTGGGTGTGGTTTGGTATAGAGGGCAGTTTCGATCTGCGTGATGCTGGCGTGAAGGACGTGGTCTGTGGCGAGTCCTGTCAGGGGCCACGCTCTGAAGTTGTCTCCTTAAGGCTGTGCAGAATGGGGGCTCTGGCTGCGTCCCCAGCTTCCAGTGGTAGCTGAAAGTGTATATGGTGGGGGCAGGGAGCTTAGAGTGAGGCTTATGGGGAAGAAAAGGAAGTGGAAGTATTATTGGTGACTTCAGCTCCTGATGTTCAGCCATTTCTCCCATGAGCAGGGTCTGGGCTGCGGGACCCAGACACCGGATGCTACAAGATTGTTCAGAACCTTCTGCAGCACAACTGGACGTCTGGGAAGCTGAGGGCGGGGACCACTGAGACTCCTGGCCAAGGGGACACTTACCGACCCGGGGGCCACTCCCCTCGCCTCCGAGGACGGGTCTGGAATAGGACACGTGAGGCTGGAGATGCTGTGTGCTGAAGGGCAGGCTCAGAGCACGGAAGGTTGGCTGGAGGCAGAGATGGTCTCCCCATTCCAACTCATGCCTTCCAGGAGAGGACCCCCCAGGGCAGGCACGGTTGGACTTCCACCAGCCTAGGGTCAATGAAACGGTGCCTGACACCTCCTCTGGAAAAGGGGTGGGGCCTGTTGAGAAAAGGAGGTAAGAACTGAGGCAGAGAAACGTTTCTGTGAGTCCTGGGAGGGCTGTATCTCGTGACAAGCTCAGCAGGTGTGACGGAGGGAAGGGAATGTCCCTGCCTCTGTGGGTCTGAGGAGATCACACACCAAAGACATCTTTTTACTCCACACACTGTCACATTAAAAATATTTCCCATTTGTTCCTGCATTTTTGGGATTTGGCATTTTTTTTGGCCAGAGTTGCGAGTGGCATGAATTAGGCAGTTTAGTGTCACCTCTCTCTGGAGGACAGCGGTGACCCAGGAGTCAGTTTCTCCCAAGGCATCTGCTTCTCCTTGGGGCTGAACGTGAACTCCCTTTGGACCCCAGGGTTAAGGATCTCTGCACCTCCTGGCTCATTTCCATCACACACGCGAGTGTGCGCGCACACACACACACACTCATGGGTGTTTACACCTCCTGGCTTATTTCCATCACACACACACACACACACGGGTGTCTACACCTCCTGGCTCATTTCCATCACACGCACACACACACACACACACGGGTGTCTACACCTCCTGGCTCATTTCCGTCACACACGCACACACACACACACACATGGGCACTGCACCTCCTGGCTCATTTCCAACACACACACACACACACACACACGGGTGTCTACACCTCCTGGATCATTTCCATCACACACACACACGCACGGGTGTCTGCACCTCCTGCACCTCCTGGCTTATTTCCATCACACACGCTCACACACACACACACACACACACACGGGTGTCTGCACCTCCTGGCTCATTTCCAACACACACACACACACACACACACACGGGTGTCTACACCTCCTGGCTTATTTCCATCTCACACACACTCACACACACACACACACAGATGTCTACACCTCCTGGCTTATTTCCATCACACACACACTCACACACGCACACACACGCACATACACACGGATGTCTACACTTGGCTTATTTCCATCACACACACACACGGGTATCTACACCTCCTGGCTCATTTCCATCACACACGCACGCACACACACGCACACACACACACACACAGATGTCTACACCTCCTGGCTTATTTCCATCACACACACACACGGGTGTCTACACCTCCTGGCTCATTTGCATCACACTCACACACACGCACACACACACGCTCAATGACCCTGCGTTTGCGCACTCCTCCCTCGGGCCTGGGCCTGCACGCCCTCACCGTTTTCTCTGCGCGGCGGGCCAGGAGGGAGCTGGAGAGCAGGGGCTCCGGTGGGGCCCACGGAGGGGAGCGTCGTCGGGCCTCGGCTCCCGGACTGGGCGGTGGAGGGCCGCGGGCTCTCGGCTCCCGGAGCGTGTCCCCGCCCGGTTCAGCACAGCGTCGCCTCCTGCCCTTCAGTTCTTCGTCTGGGAAGCGCCTTCAGACGAAGCGCGAGACCCTGGGGGACAGGCGTGGCGGTCCCCATCGGCAGGTGGCCCCTCGGACGCGCGGAGGGAAGCGCGCCGACGCCTTAGCAGGAGCGGGAGCCGCGGGGCTGCTGCGACCCCAGAGCCCAGAGCGAGCTCCGAGGGCGGCCCGAGCGCGGACGCGCAGCGCGGACGCAGGCGAAGCCGGACGGCGCAGGGCAGCCTCCGTGGGCGGCCTCCCGTCTCCAGATCGCCTGCGTCTCCTGGAGCTGCACTGGCTGCAAGGGACGGAAGCGCGGAGAGTTCTGAGAAGTAAAACGGGCACCGTGCCAGGGAGCCTCCCAGGGGCGTGGGCAGAGGGTGGGTCTCATGAAAGCCAAGGCCAGAGGTGCGGCCGGCCACGACCGAGCGGGACGTGGAGAGTCTGAGAACGCGGTTTCTCCGCTTCCTCCGTCCGTATGAAAACGGTCGCTGTCAAAGGGCCGCCCCTTTGCGGCGGTCGTTTGGGGGACCAGCGTGGGTCCATTGCAGATCCCCGGGGAAGCACGCTCGTTGCTGTCCACTCCTGATCGCATCGGTCGTGCCCAAGGGAAGAGGCTCAGGGGTGGGCCGAACGGGCGGACAGAGTGGAGAAGCGGGCGCCTCCTCGCCCCGCGTTGGCCCCTTTTTGCTGCTGTGAAGGAATACCCGACGCTGGGCAACTGGCACAGGAAGGAGGCTTATTTGGCACGTGGTTCTGCAGACGACGAGAAGCGTGGTCGGATCGGCTTCTGCTGAGGGCCTCAGGAAGGTTCCAGTCATAGCGGAAGCGCAGGGGAGCGGGCCTGTCACACGGGGAGGGAGGGGACCAGAGAGATGCCAGCTCGCACGTGACCTAGTACAGTGAGAGCTCTCATGGTCACAGGGAGTGTGCCAGGGCGTGCGTGAGGCCTCCGTCCCCGCCAGCCGGACGCCCGCCACGAGGCCCCCTCTCCAGCACTGGGGAGGGGTTTGGAGGGGCCGAGTATCTAAACTGGAGCTACTAGATTTATGTTTTATTCTCGGAGTCAGTTGAGTCCCCATGAAGTGCTGGAAAGGTATTTGCTGTGAAGGCTCCAAGTTGGAGATTTTTAAGAAGCTGGTCCGGCCGGGCGCGGTGACTCACGCCTGGAATCCCAGCACTTTGGGAGGCCGAGGTGGGCGGATCACGAGGGTCAAGAGATCGAGACCATCCTGGCCAACGTGGTGGAACCCCGTCTCTACTAAAAAAACCCACAAAAATTAGCTGCGCGTGGTGGCGTGCGCCTGTAGTCCCGGCGACTTGGGAGGCTGAGGCAGGAGAATCACTTGAACCGGGAGGTGAAGGTTGCAGTGAACGAGATCGCGCCACTGCACTCCAGCCTGCTGCCTGGTGACAGAGTGAGACTCTGTGTCAAAAGGGAAAAAAAAAAAAAAAAAAAAAAAAAAGCAGGGGGTTCCCTGCAAGACCCAGCTTCATGAATTGTGACCGATGGAAAAAAAGCAATAGGTTGGACGGAACCAGCTGCGGACAGTGCGGTGCAGCGTGGAGAGAGGGGCTTGTGCAGAGAGGGGGACGGGAGCCGTCAGACAGCGCCCTTCCAGAGCCAGCCTTCCCCACATGCCGTTGTCCCCTTTGTCAGCCCACATCATCGCAGGAGGACATCCCAGACGCCCCACTCCTGTTTGCTGAGGCGTCAGCATGCTGCTTTCAGTGCATCTGGAGGAGGCGACCTGCAGACGGAGGCCTCCTGCTCCTCTACTCCTTCCTCTCAGGAGCGAAGCAAGGACGCCCTGACCTTATTTTCTGAGACAGAGTCTCACTTTGTCACCCAGGCTGGAGTGCCGTGGTGCGATCTCGGCTCACTGCAACCTCTGCCTCCTGGGTTCAAGTAGTTCTCCTGCCTCAGCCTCCTGAGTAGCTGGGATTACAGGCGTGCACCACCATGCCTGGCTAAGTTTTGTGTTTTTAGTAGAGACGGGATTTCATCATGTTGGCCAGGCAGGTCTCGAACTCCTGACCTCGTGATCTGCCCACCTCGCCTCCCAAAATGTTGGGATTACAGGCTTGAGCCACCGCGCCCTGCTGCCCTGACCTTTTTTCTACCCTGTCAAGGTGCTGACTCCCTGGCATGGGGGTCTGAAAGGATACTCTAGCAGGAGGAAGCAGCGGGACCTTCATCAGTCCACTGGGTGGTCTTGAGCTCGTCTTTGGCTTATAATGGAAGGGTTGGGCATAATCAATGGTGTTTAATTTTTTTGTTTTGTTTATAGAAACTTTTCTAAAATAGTCTTATGCGGAATGCTGATCCTCAGAGGACCCACTGCGGTTGGAGCAAGGTGTGTGTGTATGTGTTTGGGAGGATGGGGTGCCCTCCAAGACCCTTAAGAGGAGCAGTGAGAGCTTTCACTTGTTCACGTTTTGTCCAGAGTCTGAGATCCGCAGCTCTCTGGACCGGGTCGAGAGCTGACTCATCCGTGATCCCACCTGGAAGAGACGTCTCCAGGGTCTAGAGGGATGCCCGGGTAGCTTCAACAAGTGACAGCTAAGTCAACGACCCCACCACCGTGGTGCCGTTCCAGCCCCATCCGGAGGATGAGGAAATGGATGTGCACTATTGATACATGTTCTAAAAATAAGCCATGTTCCAAACAAAGTGTTTTTTAGTGTTTTGAAATGAAAACATGTGGACAAAGCAAGGGTTTGGAATGCATGACTCATTAAATTGCTGATTCTGAAAGCAATGGAAATTCAAAGGGAACTTTTCTCTCTCTCGTTCTCCCTCCCACCTCTGCTCTGAATAGCTTATAAAAAGTCTACTCATAAACAAGACCCGCAAACTTCCTTGTGACGGAAGGTCCTGCACGGTGAGAGGCTGAAGGAACTCAGCCTTTAATGCCTGGACTCCGAGCTGTTCTTCCTTGCGAGGTTGCAGTCATCAGCTAGACTCTTCCTTGATTGCCATCTTTATTTCTCCTCTTTCCGCCTCTCTTCCCTGTCCTTAACAGGTGTCTAAGGACTTGCATCATGGCCATTCTCTCGCGAAGGGTCTTCCCTCCCTACAAGGCTCAGCTCTTCTGGACGTCAGCGGTGCTGAACTCATAGCCCTAAAAGGATGCTTCCTCCAGGAGCTGTGTCTTAGGGGAGAGCACACCTCACGTGGCACTCTAGCAGGGTGCGGCATGGGTCCCTTCATCAATTCACCGTGTGGTCTTGAGCTCATCTTTGGCTCATAATGGACGGGCTGGGCATGATCAGTGGTGTTTAATTTTTTTTGCTTCGTTTTGCTTATAAAATCTTTTCTAAAATAAATCTTATGCGGAATGCTAATGCTTAGAAAGAAGACCCATTTGGGTTGGAGCAACGTGTGTGTGTATCTGAGAGGATGGGGCACCCTCCAGGACCCCGAGGAGGAGCAGTGAGATCCTTCGCTTGAAGAGGCTACTGGTCGGCCTTCGTGTGCTTGTTCCTTCCCATCGTGTGAAAGTTTCCGCTCCATGGAGGAGCACATTCCCTGCCTGCCTCTTCCTTGTGGCCGTCACCTGCTCTTCTTCTAGTTGCCCATACACTCCCGGAATTCCCTAGCAGCTTGTTCATTTTTATTTCTGCCACAAGTCCTGCTCTATCGGGGAGTGAGCCGTGGTCATCCTCATGAGTGACCATGGGGGTGACCAGGCAATGTTCTCACCTCTTGCTGCCTCGACTTCAACTCCTGCGACCTTCTTTCCTTTTGACTTTCACTGCTGTGGCCTCAGCCTTGATCTCGTCATTCTCTGGAATGTGGCCCCCCGGGAGCTCACGCCGGGGCCCTCGTCTCTACGGCGTCCTCCTTGATGGCTGTTTTCCACAGCTACGTCTGCTCTGGGAAGTGAGGGGCTCCAGGAGAAAATCCTACGTGGGCTGGGTGTATACCAGCACTTTGGGTGGCTGAGGCAGGAGGATTGCTTGAGACCAGGAGTTCCAGACCAGCCTGGGCAACATAGTGAGACCCCCATCTCTGCAAAAAATTTTTAAAACATTAACTGGGCATGGTGGCACATGCCTGTAGTCCTAGCTGCTCAGGAGGATGAGGCGGGAGGATTGCTTGAGCCCAGGAGACTGCAGTGAATTATGATCATGCCACTGTGCTCCAGCCTGGGCAACACAGCAAGACCCTGTCGTAAAAAGAATAGTCATAGTAATAAAAGATTCTACAAGGATATGGAGCACAGATGGATGATCCTGTATACTTCCAACCTTCAACCTCAGCAAGGTCCTCAGTGTGAGTCATGGTTCCAGTGGTCAGGTCTCCATGACTATCTCAACCCGACTCACTCATCTAAGATTGGTGTCACCTCCTCACTCGCAGTGAAAACACAGACCACAGGCAGAAACATCTTCAACTCCCTGCCCACCGGCTATCACCTTTCCTCCAGCCAGGCCTGTCTCCGCCCCTCTCCGTTCAGTACGGTAGAGGATGGTCCTCCCCCGGGGCCAGGGACCGCTTGCCACAGGTGCTCAGATGTCTCCTCCCTGCGGCACTGTCTTCAGGGACAGCTGTACCTTCCCATCAGTTACGCCTCCCCCATCCTATTCTCCAAAGTCTTTTTTCTTCCCCCAAGCATGGAGATTTGTTCTGATGTCATTCACCTTTAAAAAGAAAGCTATGTCATTTTCTTAAAACTTCTCAAAAAAATTGCATACATTGCTCTATTTCAGGCGTCCCCAGACTTTTTACACGGGGCCAGTTCACTGTCCCTCAGACCGTTGGAGGGCCGCCACATACTGTGCTCCTCTCACTGACCACCAGTGAAAGAGGTGCCCCTTCCTGAAGTGCGGGGGTGGGGGGATAAATGGCCTCAGGGGGCCGCATGCGGCCCATGGGCTGTAGTTTGGGGACGCCTGCTCTATTTCACCACTTTTCATTTCCTCCTCCTCCTTTTTTTTTTTTTTTTTTTGAGACAGTCTCCCTCTGTCACCCAAGCTGCAGTGCAGTGGCACTGTTTTGGCTCACTGTAACCTCTGCCTCCCAGGTCCAAGCAATTCTCCTGCTTCAGCATCCCGAGCAGCTGGGATTACAGGTGCCCACCACCATGCCTGGCTAGTTTTTGTATTTTTAGTAGAGACGGGGTTTCACCATGTTGACCAGGCTGGTCTCGAACTCCTGACCTCAAGTGATCTGCCCACCTCAGCCTCCCAAAGTGCTGGGACTACAGGTGTGAGCCATCACGCCCAGCCTTTCTTCCTTCTTAATCTTGCCTCACGTAGTGTAGCCTCTGCTCCCATCAGTTCACTGGTCAGATTCTGGAGGGAACAAGAGCTAGTGTCAGAGCGGAAGGAGTGATGCCAGGCAATGGCCACTTCCAAGTTTAACTCATCATCAAAATGCATCTGGTGAGTTAATAAAAAAATACATCTGGAGGCTCTACCTCCTAAACCAGGAACGTTTCAGTCGCACCTGCAATTTGGGTCCCGTGCTCCTTCCCTGACGGCCCTGGGGTCAGCCCAGCGAGCATGCTTTGCTCACCCTCCTTCCATTGTGCAAACCTTTTCCTTCTCAGTCTCCGCCATCCGATGGGAGTTTCACGTGGTCTTAGCGGATGATGAAGGTCTCCTCACCCTCATCCCTCTTTCATCCTCGTGGGGGGTCTCAGACCCCGCCTCTTTGCAATCCAGCTTTCACTCAGGGTCCACCTGCTTCCTTTGTGATTCTTCTAACGTGGTGTGTTATAGATTGACGATCCTCAGAACATCAGTGTAAATAAATATTCTGCTAAAGGTGCTTCATGGTCAGTAAAATTCAGATGATACTCCACACTATATCTGCTTCTTGGAGAATATCAATGCAAATTTAAATCTTAGTGATGCCCTACAGCAAAGGAAATGGTTTGTCTTTGTTGAACCTAGTTTCTCCAAATAGAATTTGAGCCTAGGACACTGGGTGTGAGTGAGTATGTGTGTATGCTTATGAAAGCCTGGAAGCCACCTATTAAGTGTTTATTTTCTCTCCTGCAGACGTGCCTGGTTCTTAGAGTAATGCAAATAACAGTCTGGGTCCCATGAATGCTCTTACCCTTATTCACTCAAGTGCCATTGGTGTGCCAGGCTCTGTGCCGATGCCAGGGATAGAAAGGTGAATAATCCCTTTCCTCATGCAGTTTAGAGGTTCATGCAGGAGGGGGGTTAGTATTAGAGTTCGTGTGTAAGGAAACATACAAGCTCAGGGCATGCCTAGGGGCACATCAAGTCACACACACACACACACACACACACACACGTGTGCAGTTCCCATGTCTGCAGTTCATTCACTTATACGACAAGAATAGAAGGTAGTCCAGGCTTGGTGGCTCATGCCTGTAATCCCAACACTTTGGGAGGCTGAGGTAGGAGTTTGAGATTGGCTTGGGCCACCTAGTGAGACTCCATCTCTAAAAAAGTTTTTAAAAAGAAAAAGAATTGGGCCTGGTAGTATGCTTGTCGTCCCAGCTCCTCGGCAGGCGGAGGTGGGAGAATTGCTTGAGTCCAGGACTTTAAGGCTGCAGTGAGCTGTGGTAGCACCATTGTGCTTCCTCCTGGGCAACATGGGGAGACTCTCGCCTAAAAAAAAAAAAAAGTCAGTGGTACCCTGCAGTTGTGCTATACACTCCGATTAAACAAGCATGCGTACCTCAAAGTTCGCGGTTTATCATGATTCATGTGATCACGCTGCTACGCAACCTTTGTTTTCACTCAACAGTTTATTACCGGCACCGTTTTCTATGGTGCTGCGAGGTATCGAACCCTCCCGTCATGTGTCTGCTCGGGTCGTGCTGTTTTTTGTTCTCACAGGCAGTGCTTCAGAGAGCATCTGTGTCTGAGCAACGTTCATCTTTATGAACTGGTGCAGGCACAGCTGAAGATACATCTTCTAGAAGTGAAACATCTGGGTCAAAACGTGTACGTTTGTTCCCTCACTAGGTTTTGCCAAATTGCTCTTCAGAATTACCGATTCACCTAGGGGAAGGGCTTTTTGGGATGGGCATGCCAGAGTTGGGGGGGAAGGCGGTGGCAGAGAGGACGTGCTTGTGGGGGTCGCTGATGGAGCTGTGTCCCTGAGGAGTGAGATGCTGCGGGATCAAGGGAAACGTCTTCATGACAAAAATTCTCTCTGTACAAAGTGCACATTCTGCACTCTCCCGTAAATATGGCCAATGATGTTAGCTGAGAAGTTTTGAGCACTTTTTGACTTTTCCTGGAGCTTTGCTGACCCGATCTCTTGGAAAGCTTCTGTTCACTCAGGATTTGTTTATTTCCTATGTGGTTCTTCTAATAAAGTGCCACAACTTGACTGTTAACGTCAGTGCTGACACATGTTTCTTTAAGTGTGCTCCGAGACCAGGCACGGTGGCTCACGCCTGTAATCCCTGCTGCTCAGGAGGCTGAGGCAGAAGGATCGCTTGAGCCAGGGAGGTGGAGATTGCAGTGAGCCGAGACGGCACCACAGCACTCCAGCCTCGGTGGCAGAGCGAGCCCCTGTCTCAAAAAACAAAAAATAAACAAACAAAAATTCTATGGTCAATAAGCTCGATGGCCAACCCCTAGGCACCTGATTGCTTCAAAAGGGCTTTGACGCGTCAGAATTTTATATACCTATTCTTTTGGCATTTGCAATGGAGGGGACCCAGCCATGGGACAGAGTACATGTTAATGCAAGTTCCCTCTCACCTCATGACAGGTCATTGAAGACATTGTACGGTTAAAAAAATACTTGCTATGTTATGGTACAGGATGCTAGTGTTCAAGACAAAATTCGTGGGCTTTAAAGACATTTCTTGCTTGTGGCTGGGCTGTTTGGGGCTGTGGCCCTGTAATTCTTCATTAGCCCTTTCATGGAAAGGTTTGGAATCACTGAGACAGACTAAATTCGTCCAACACGCTCCTGGTCTTTGTACTAATTTTATTAAGAGACAGGGTCTTGCTGCGCTGCCCAGGCTGGAGTGCAGTGGTGAGATCATAGTTCACTGCAGCCTTGAACTTCTGGGTTCAAACAAATGTCCCACCTCAGCCTCCCAAGTAGCTGGGACTATAGGTGCATGCCAACATGCCTGGCTTATTTAAAAAAAAAAAAAAAATATATATATATATATATATATATATATATTTTTTTTTTTTTTTTTTTTTTAGAGATGAGGGTCTTGCTCTGTTTCCCAGGCTGGTCTTCAACTCCTGGCCTAGAGTGATTCTCCCGCCTTGGCTTCCCAAACTGCTGGGATTACAGGCGTGTCCACTGCAATTGACCTGCACCGCATTTTAATTTGAGCATTTTGCTCCTGTTGAGAAAGTGGGGTAAGGGAGAGGACTAGTCAGCAGTGTTCATGCCCTAAAGAGTTTTGCTGTTAGCAGAAGACCGTCTGAAACAGTTCTACTCTGGGGCCCAGTCATTTGTACTCATCACCGTGCAGCGGGCGCTGGAGAGACACAGCTGGCCCTCAGGCCCGTTTCGCTGAGTGCCGCTCCCCCGTCTCCCATCAGAGCGCTGTTCAGCTCCCACCCACGAATCCTGTGGCCATCACGGGAGCTTCTTCTCCCTCAACTCCATGTCTCCTCTAGTCCAGTTACTGCTGCTTTGTAATAAACCACCTCGAACTCAGGGGCACAAACCCACACGCATCCTGCACTAGTGGAATCTCGGGGTCAGGAAATCAGTAGAGACAGCTTGTCTCTGCTCCGGGACGTCTGGGGCCTCTGTTGGAAAAACACAGATGGCTGGGGGCTGACATGATTTGGTCACTTCCATGTCTGGTGCCAGGGATGGCATGGCTGAAGGACTAGCTCAGCTGGGAGAATCTACATATGGCTTTGCCACGTGCCTTGTGTTCTGACAGCTTGGTATCTGGGTTGTAAGCAAAGCATCCCAAAAGGGAGCATCTCGATGAGCCTTCCAGGAGAAACAGATGGAACCCGGTTGGCCTTTTAGGACTTAACCTTGTCAGCAACGTGGCTTCTGCCATGCTCTAGGGCTCAAAGCAGTGCAAACCCTCCAGGATGCAGGGAGTGGAGGCGCAGACACCACGTCTCAGTGGGAGGAGGCTCGATGAATTTGGGGACTGTATTCATCTGTTTTCACACTGCTGATAAAGACGTACCTGAGACTGGATAATTTATAAAGAAAAAGAGGTTTCTTTCTTTTTTTTTTTTTTTTGAGACGGAGTTTCGCTCTTGTTACCCAGGCTGGAGTGCAATGGCGCGATCTCGGCTCACCGCAACCTCCGCCTCCTGGGTTCAGGCAATTCTCCTGCCTCAGCCTCCTGAGTAGCTGGGATCACAGGCACGTGCCACCATGCCCAGCTGATTTTTTGTACGTTTAGTAGAGACGGGGTTTCACCATGTTGACCAGGATGGTCTCCATCTCTTGACCTCGTGATCCACCCGCCTCGGCCTCCCGAAGTGCTGGGATTACAGGCGTGAGCCACCGCGCCCGGCCCAGAAAAAGAGGTTTCATGGACTCATAGTGCCATGTTGCCTGTAGGGGGCAGCTCACTATCATGGGAAAAGGTCAAAGGCATGTCCTACATGGTGGCAGGCAAAAAAAAAAAAAGAGCTTGTGCAGAGGAACTCCTGTTTATGAAACCATCAGATCTCATGAGACTTATTCACTACCTCGCGAACAGTACGGGGAACTTCCCTCCATGATTCAATCATCTCCCACTGGCTCCCCACCACGGCACATGGGAGTCATAGCAGCTACAGTTCAAGATGAGGTTTGGGTGGGGATGCAGCCACACCAGGTCACGGACCTGATTTTAAACGCTCACACTTCTTCCCCATCATGCTGGGTCCGTTTGCTGCCTGCTCCTAGCAATGCACCTCTGTGGGATCTTCTAGTTTCTTGCTGGGTGGCATGGAAAAGTAGGCTTCTAAGGGAAGCCAGGATGAGAGGGCTTCCAGCGATCTGAGGGTCCTGTGGATGCCTGTGATCATTGCTAAGTTTGCAAAGTGTGTATCTCTTAACATTTCCTGATCTCACTGGGCTTGGTGCCACCTCAGCCGTCTGCAGCTGCACGTCGGGTCCGCATCTGGCACTGTAGATCTACCATTTTCCTTCAGTCACCACCCCTGGGCCTGGGAGGTGGGTCAGGAGGGCGAGATTTGTTTTACTGCATCCTGCCTCAGTTGTCCACAGCCCCGTTAACACACAGCAGATGTATATAAATCAGGTTTTACTGAGGGCTTGGGAGTAACTGGAGAATTTCGATGTCGGGAAAAATTGCAATGTACCAAGAAATCCTCTTATAGTCAGAGAAAAATATATTTTAGGGGTACTTTTGATGCATGGATCCCTTTGGCAGTCTGGTGAGGCCTTGAATTATGTTTCTAATGCATGAAATAGAATACTCGAGGTAACAACAAAGGAAATGTATCATATGTAAGTACGGTATCAAAAATATTAAAACCAATGTGTTGATAAAACACACACGCTTCTTTGTTGATCTGTGAAATAAAAAGGGCCACTGGCAGCTCTAATAACGATCGTAATTTTGAAGTGCTGTTGTGGTAAGCATAAACAACATTTCAAAATAATTGGGACAAGGGGAACATGATAGGAAAATACTAGTGGCAGCACCACAGACATGGCTAATTCCATGGTGCTTTGTGGCTGCCATTCATAATTGAAGAAAATACCAGATTTCACTTATGGGATAATGAAAATAAAGGTATATTCTTTCCCGTCCCCACGTGCGCACCTCTTGAATTCTGTTCTTGGGTCCCCTGGCTGGTGAGTTTCTCAGCCACGTGTCACTGCCCAGGGGCGGCCCGTCCCTCTCGTTCCTTAGAGCCGGTGCGTCTTCCAGACCTTCCCACGGCAAACACCCCACCCCCCTTTAGCCAGCCTGGCCTCCCACGCAGCCAGCCCACAGAACTCATACCACCCCAGCAGCAGGCCATGGGAATAAATCATGTTTTGGCAAATATCCAACTAGTGCTTGTTAATTCTCCCGTTTATTTTTATTTATTTATTTATTTAATTAATTTTGAGACAGGATTTCGCTCTTGTTGCCCAGGCTGGAGTGCAGTGGCATGATCCTGGCTCACTGCAACCTCTGCCTCCCAGGTTCAAGCGATTCTCCTGCCTCAGCCTCCAGAATAGCTGTGATTATAGGCAGCATCAGGATGCCTGGCTAATTTTTGTATTTCTAGTAGAGATGGGGTTTCAGCATGTAGGCCAGGCTGGTCTGCCACTGCTGACCTCAGGTGATCCACCCGCCTCAGCCTCCCAAAGTGCGGGGATTAGAGGCACTTTGGAAGGCCCATTGGTATTTGACTGTAACTGAGCTCAAGTCAAGAGACTTTTTACCCTAGGGCAAGACAAGAGTCATTTGATTTCTTGGGGAGACTTTACACTTAAACACCATGCTTCCTGAGCAGTGAAAGCTTGCAAAATGAAAGTCTAACAGGGAAGACTCAGACTTTTGAATTCTTTTCCTAGTGTAAAGAAGATGCCTCTGACACTTCTAAGGCTGAAAAATTCTTTTCCTTGTGCAAAGAACATGCTTCTGACACTTTCAAGGCTTAATTTTAAGGATGGAGCCAGAAAGAAGGAGGCTATGAAACAAAAGTAAAGCAAACTTCTATTTTCTGATCCAAAGTTGGAGAAGAGAAGGGGCAAAATGAGAAGGAGGCAGGAGAACTGGAAGGGTTTCCTGCGTCCATCTCTCTGGGAGTGGCCCCTAGGGCTGTTCGATGTGAATACCAGGGACAGGGCTCCTGCCTTTCCTCTCCATGGAGACCTCGGGCGCCCCCTGGACAGAGCCCCTGCTCTAAGTGCGTCTGGTTAAATGAGTAGAGGCTGCACCAAGGTCGCTTTCCTGAGTCTCCCTCAATGGCTGTGGGGTAACTGAAGGAAGCACTGGGTGCCAAGGTGTTTCCAGACAGAGGATGGATGTAACTTACTGGGCCAGGTCTAGACAGAGGGCAAAATAGAGACCCAGCGACCTGCAGCCACACAGGGCTGAGAGGCGGCCCAGACACTCAGCAGACACCAGGAACCCCGAAAGCATCGCACCAGCTGGGCGGAGCCCAAAGGCGCCAGTTCTCACCTTCAGGATTGGAGGCCACCCAGCAGCACACCCGTGACCGGGAGATAAGACACATCCCCCCTGGAGACCAACAGGTGTCTGCGGTCATAGACGTGGGTCGGCACACAGAAGGCGTAGGCCGCTGCGCTTGCGCTCCCAATCTCTCTCTACACATCTTTAGGCCATCTTTTAGGGAGAGGCCACAGATGGGGGAGACAATAGAAGACTAAATTAAAAAAAAAAAAGCTTTGTATATATTTTTAGAACAGTTTTGGATTTGCAGAAACATTGCAAAGATGGCACAGAGTTCCCATACCCCCAACACAGTGGCACAGAGTTCCCATACCCCCAACACAGTGGCACAGAGTTCCCATACCCCCAACACAGTGGCACAGAGTTCCCATACCCCCAACGTGCAGTGGCACAGAGTTCCCATACCCCCAACGTGCAGTGGCACAGAGTTCCCATACCCCCAACGCAGTGGCACAGAGTTCCCATACCCCCAACGCAGTGGCACAGAGTTCCCATACCCCCAATGCAGTGGCACAGAGTTCCCATACCCTCAACGTGCAGTGGCACAGAGTTCCCATACCCCCAACACAGTGGCACAGAGTTCCCATACCCCCAACGCAGTGGCACAGAGTTCCCATACCCCCAATGCAGTGGCACAGAGTTCCCATACCCCCAACGTGCAGTGGCACAGAGTTCCCATACCCCCAAAACAGTGGCACAGAGTTCCCATACCCCCAACACAGTGGCACAGAGTTCCCATACCCCCAACGCAGTGGCACAGAGTTCCCATACCCCCAATGCAGTGGCACAGAGTTCCCATACCCCCAACGTGCAGTGGCACAGAGTTCCCATACCCCCAATGCAGTGGCACAGAGTTCCCATACCCCCAACACAGTGGCACAGAGTTCCCATACCCCCAACACAGTGGCACAGAGTTCCCATACCCCCAACGCAGTGGCACAGAGTTCCCATACCCCCAACGCAGTGGCACAGAGTTCCCATACCCCCAACGTGCAGTGGCACAGAGTTCTCATACCCCCAACACAGTGGCACAGAGTTCCCATACCCCCAACACAGTGGCACAGAGTTCCCATACCCCCAACGCAGTGGCACAGAGTTCCCATACCCCCAATGCAGTGGCACAGAGTTCCCATACCCCCAACGTGCAGTGGCACAGAGTTCCCATACCCCCAATGCAGTGGCACAGAGTTCCCATACCCCCAACGTGCAGTGGCACAGAGTTCCCATACCCCCAACACAGTGGCACAGAGTTCCCATACCCCCAATGCAGTGGCACAGAGTTCCCATACCCCCAACGTGCAGTGGCACAGAGTTCCCATACCCCCAACGTGCAGTGGCACAGAGTTCCCATACCCCCAACGCAGTGGCACAGAGTTCCCATACCCCCAACGCAGTGGCACAGAGTTCCCATACCCCCAATGCAGTGGCACAGAGTTCCCATACCCTCAACGTGCAGTGGCACAGAGTTCCCATACCCCCAACACAGTGGCACAGAGTTCCCATACCCCCAACGCAGTGGCACAGAGTTCCCATACCCCCAATGCAGTGGCACAGAGTTCCCATACCCCCAACGTGCAGTGGCACAGAGTTCCCATACCCCCAACACAGTGGCACAGAGTTCCCATACCCCCAACACAGTGGCACAGAGTTCCCATACCCCCAACGCAGTGGCACAGAGTTCCCATACCCCCAATGCAGTGGCACAGAGTTCCCATACCCCCAACGTGCAGTGGCACAGAGTTCCCATACCCCCAATGCAGTGGCACAGAGTTCCCATACCCCCAACACAGTGGCACAGAGTTCCCATACCCCCAACACAGTGGCACAGAGTTCCCATACCCCCAACGCAGTGGCACAGAGTTCCCATACCCCCAACACAGTGGCACAGAGTTCCCATACCCCCAACGCAGTGGCACAGAGTTCCCATACCCCCAATGCAGTGGCACAGAGTTCCCATACCCCCAACGCAGTGGCACAGAGTTCCCATACCCCCAATGCGCAGTGGCACAGAGTTCCCATACCCCCAATGCGCAGTGGCACAGAGTTCCCCATACCCCCAATGCAGTGGCACAGAGTTCCCATACCCCCAACGCGCAGTGGCACCCACTAGCATTTTACTTAAGTTTGGTACACGTGCTGCGGTTAAGGAACCACTTTGATACATTATTATTCATTAAGGCTCATGATTTATGCAAATTTCCTCAGGTTTTCCCTTAATGTCCTTTTTCTGTCCTCATTCTAGGATGTAACGGTACCTTGTTTTTTGGTTGTTGATTTTTTTTTTTTTTTGCATTTTGCCATGCTCTCTGAGACTCCTGAGATGATGCCCAGGCAGGACAGGTGGGAGGAAATACCTCTGGGGAAGGTGGAAGGACGTGCCCCTTTTTAAAAAAGTTTACCGTAACTACGGTAACTGCCGTATTTATCTGTTGCAGTGTAATGTTACGCGTTTACAGATTGCATATTGATCAAATCGGGGTGATTAGTGTATTCATCACTTCACACATTTATTGTTTCTTTGTCATGAGAACATTTTAAAAAAATCCTTTCTTCTACTACACTGGTGCAAAAGCAATGGTGGATTTCACCATTAAAAGTAAATGGCAGAACCCACAGCTGCTTTTACATCAACCTAACAGCTCTTTGGAAATACGCAACGTATGATTGTTAGCTGCAGTCACCCTGCCACACAGCAGAACACAGAACGTGTTCCTCCACCTAGCTGCAACTTTATTCCCACTGACCAGCCTCTCTCCAACCCCCATCCCCCAAATCTCCCACCCTCTGGGGACCACTATTCTACCCTCAACTTCAATGAGATCAACCTTTTTAGATTCCATCTGGGTGCGATCGTGGATGTTTGTCTTTCTGTGCCTGGAGGCAGTGCACGTACTTGTCCCGTCTCCTCAGTGTCCCTTGGCTGCGACGGTTTCTCAGACTTTTATCCTTTTCTGTGACCTTGACAGCTTTGAAAAGTATTGAGTAGATCTGTTGTAGACTGTCTCTCACCTGGCATGCGTCTGACGGTTTCTCGTGATTAGACTGGGGTGATGGGTTTGAGGGAGGAAGACCACAGAGGGGAAGGGCCGTTTTCATCGCCTCGCCGAAGGCTTACGCCATCAACATGACCGTCGAGGTCGACGTGGACCTTGATCGCCCTGCAGAGGGGGTGCGCGTTGGTCAGTTTCTCTACTGTGAAGTCACAAGTTTTCCCTGCTTCCATACTGTATCCTTCGGGAGAAAGTCACTGCACAGAACACACTTCAGAAACAGGAGTTATGCTTCCACTCCATGGGGGCAGACAACCTGCATTATTTGGAATTCTTCTGTATGGGAGATTCCTTCCTTCCTTCCTTCCTTCCTTCCTTCCTTCCTTCCTTCCTTCCTTCCTCTTCATTCCTCCTTCCCTCCCTTCCTCCCTTTCTCCCTCATTCACTTTTCTCCTTCCTGATCCTTCCTTTCTTCCTTCCTTCCTCTTCATTCCTCCCTCCCTCCCTTCCTCACTTCCCCTTTCCTGGTCCTTCCTTTCTTCCCTCTCTCCTTCTTCCTCTCCCTCTCTCTCCCTCCTTCTCCCTCTCTCCTTTCCTCCTTCCCTTCCCTTCTCCTTCCTTCCCCCTCATTCCCCCCTCCCTGCCTCATTCACTGTTCTCCTTCCTGATCCTTTCCTCCCTCCCTCCCTCCCTTCCTTCCTTAGTTTGCTCATGTGTTTTCCTAAGTACGGACTTATGGATATCTATGTGATACTTTGGGTTATGATCCAATACAACTTTATTTCTTTCATTGCTCAAATTGTTGCACCCTTGGCCACTGGGAACTGCTGCTCCCTGTGTTTTGAGAACTTTCTTGCTATCTGGCACTGAAAGATGCTCCAGGCTCATCTTGTATATTGCTACTGGGGCATTGTTACTTCTAGGTCCTCTCAGCTGACAGAATAATGAAATATATGGATGTATATGAACCCATGTCTGTACACATATCTACGCTTATTTCTATATGTAGCCATCTGTACCTATACTGAGTTAAATATGGGCTTAAGGTTGTCCAGAGCAAGGTGACGAAACCCCTGTGTCTACAAAAAAAATTTTTTTCATTAGCTAGTTGTGGTTGTATACCCCTTTAGCCCTAGCTTCTCAGAATGCTGAGGTGGGAGGATCTCTTGAACTCAGGAGTTCAAGGTTGCAGTGAGCTATGATTGCACCACTGTACTCCAGACTGGGCAACAGAGCGATACCTCATCTCTAAAAAACAACCATAAAAACACATGGGTTGGCACTGATGTCTCCAGCTCTGATCTGTTATTACATGGTCATCCCGGAATCTCTCCTTGCCTATTGGAAACTCTCACTTCAATACTGCAGCCTGGCTCCTACCATCATCCATCTTTGCTTCCTTGTTTAGGTCTAGTTTACAGGTATACTAATATCAGAATTGTTGACCAGCTCACCCAGAGGAGACAGCCTTATCAACTGGAATGCTTACGTATGGTTCCTTTACACTTAGTGTTATAGAACCCAGCCATTTCCGCGGTCACCTCAGTCAGCACTTTTCTGCTGACTGCTTCAGCGAGTTTGTGTCATACCATGTGTAATACACATTGATTTGTCACATTCCGTATTCCGTTCCTGGGATTCCGTGGACCTCCTAGATCATTTTTTAAAATTTGCATGCATTAAGATTCGTTCTTTGTGCCAAAGTTCAATGGGTTTTGACAAATACATATTGTCATCTCTCTATCTGTCTAGCCTATATCTATCTATCTATCTGCCATCTAGTCTATCATCTATCTAGTTTATGTATCTATCATCTATCTATCTATCCACCTATCTATCATCTATCTATCCACCTATCTATCATCTAATCTATCATCTATCTATCTATCCACCTATCTATCATCTAGTCTATCATCTATCCATCTATCTATCCGTCTATCTATGTATCCATCCATCCATCCATCTATCCATCCACTTGTCTATCCATCCATCTATATATCATCTATCTATCCATCCATCCATCCATCCATCCATCTATCTATCTACCTATGTATCCATCCATCCATCCATCTATCCATCCATCTACCCATCCACCTGTCTGTCTATCCATCCATCTATCTATCATCTAGTCTATCATCTATCTATCCATCCATCCATCCATCTATCCATCTATCCATCCATCTATATATCTATCAATTATCTATGTAGTCTATCTATCTTCTATCATCTATCTATCATCTATGTGTCTATCTGTCTATCTATCTATCTATCTATCTGATCTATCCATCCACCCCTGAGCAGCCATCTAGCTGATTTTTCTCTTAATATGACTCTGATGCTAGGACATGAAGCTTGCGGGGACCTGAAAATGGCGCAGTCACCTCCTGGATGCATGATAACTCATGGGCTCGAGCGATCCTCCTGCCTCACCCTCCTGAGCAGCTGGAACTACAGGTGTACACCACTATGCCCAGCTAATATTTATATTTTTTTTTGTAGAAACTGGGTCTTGCTATGTTGCCCAGGCAGGTCTGGAACTCCTGGCTTCAAATGATCCTCCCAAAGTGTCGGGATTACCGCAACCAGCCTACTTCTGTTTCTTAAGCTGGAATAGGCTCTCCTTTGAGATTTGGGACATTTTTCTTCCTACATGTTGCAAAGTCTTCTCTTAGGCCCCGTATTTACTTTTCATTTTCATTAAAGCTTGGCATTTGCTGATTTGTAAGGTTTTACTGGTATCAAGCTGGTGTGGGGCTGTGGAACCGAGGCAGGCTCTTCTCTTTTTCTGACGTTTGGATTTCCTGACTCTGTTGGAGGATTTGTCAAATTCATAAACCATGTGCACTGTTTCTAACTGTCTACACTGCTGTTCACATATGATGTTTCAGTAGCAAACACCCTATTTATAACCCTTCTGCTTCTGTAGCACAGACTGTCAGGCATACTTGGTCTCTTGCATGGTAGGAGTTGAAACAGAGAAGTTGAGTGAAGTTGAGGGAGTGGGAAAAGGTTGCACATGATGCCGGCAGTCTCTGAAAATATTCTCCCGCACCTGGGAGGTGGCCATGTCATCTTCAGCTCCCTGCAGGCTTTAAGTCCTAACATCGGAGTCATGTTAAGAGACGAACCAGCTACAGAGCTGCTCAGGGGTAGATGGTTGGATAAATTAGATAGACAGATAGATAGAATGCTAGAACATGACTGAAATAAATGAGAAATGTGCAATACATACAAAACCTCTTCAAGTAGTAGGTGAAGAAAACTCCGCATTGAGAGTGTCCTATCTCTGTTGGATTTTTTTGTGAATGTGTTTGCATGAGTCTTCGAGGTAAAACTTGACCTGGGTCATGAACACTGTGAACAGGGAATGGCTGATAATTGCCTGAAATTGCCAGCCATAGTCAGTTGGAATTCTGAAGTGACATAATGAATAGTGTAGTGCTGCTTACAGAGGCTGAGTGATTTTTCTGGTACATCTGTTGAATTCATTGAGGTAATTCATGAAGAGCATTCAGCCTACTGTCTGGTATGCACCCAGTAACTGTGAGCTATTACCATTGTCATCAATTGGATGTACTTTATTTAGGGCTTAACCCTTTAATGTATCCTTTAAAAATTATTGTATTATCAGAGAAAATGAGAATAAACTGACCAGCTGTGGTGGTTCACACCTGTAATCCCAGCACTTTGGGAAGCTGTGGCAAGAGGATTGCTTGAGCCCAGGAGTTGGAGGTTGCAGTGAGCTATGATCACACCACTGCAATCCAGGTTGGATGACCGAGCAAGACTGTCTCTAAAAAAAAAAAATACAAAAACTTAGGAACACAGCCTAAACTGTTCTTTACAAAATTTTGACAAATGAAAAATATATAAAAAGGATAATCCAACACAACCAAGTGAAAGTTGATCTCAGAAATGTAAAGTAGGTTTAACATTCTAAAATCAAACACAATAACAGATGAAGAAAACCCATACTATCATCTCATTAGATGCTGAAAAAGCATTTGTCAAAATCCAACATTTATTACTGACTTAACAAAAGAGACTTTCAGAAAACTAGGAATACAGGCTGGGTACAGTGGCTCATGCCCATAATTACAGCACTTTGGGAGGCTGAGGCACGTGGATCACTTGAGGTCGGGAGTTCATGACCAGTCTGGCCAACATGGTGAAACTCCATCTCTACTAAAAACACCAGAAAAATTAGCTAGGCATGGTGGCACGCTCCTATAATCTCAGCTACTTGGGAGGCTGAGGTAGGAGAATCACTTGAATCTGGGAGGCAGAGGTTGCAATGAGTCAAGATCATGTCACTGCACTCCAGCCTGGATGACAGAGAGAGACTCTGTCTCAAAAACAAACAAACAAACAAACAAAAAACACAAAAAATCCCCTAGAAATACAAAGGCACTTTCTCAGCCTTATAAAGGACATCTTACACCAAACTTCAAACTTAAAGCCAGCATCATTTTAATGGTGAGAGATGAGTGCTTTACTCCTAAGATCAGGAACAAGGAAATGGTATTCCCCTTTCCAATTATATCCAAAACTGTTCTGGAGATTCAAGCCAGTCCAATACATTTCCTCATGTATCACCTTCTCCCAAGCATGGGGTTATTTAATGTTTTGTTTGAAATTATTATCACATATTTTGCTCAAATGAAAACCTGTAAGTAGCTCAACCTCTGAATTTCAATTTTACCTCAACACTACTGGGATCATCTGTAAACATGTGATTTTTATAAACTCAAGCAATTTTAACACATACATATGGATCTAATTTTCCCTGTCTGTTAAAAAAATCTATCAATAAAAATTACTTATTTATACTTACAAAAAAACTTTAAAAATATTTAAAAAGCATCCAGATAGGAAGAAAACGTAAGATTGTCTTTATTTACAGATGATACAGTAGCTGTATTAATTTGTTATTGCTGCATAAAAAATCACCACAAATTCAGTGGCTTAAACAGCCATTGTCTCGCAGTTTCTGTAGGGCAAAAGTCTTGGTATGGCCGAGCTGGTCTCTTTTCTCAGGGCCTCAAAAAGTTGAAATAAAAATATCCATTGAGCTGTATTCTCATCTGGAGGCTCGACTAGAGAAAAGAATGTGCTTTCAATGTGGTGGCTCACACCTGTAATCCCAGCACTTTGGGAGGCCAAGGCAGAAGTATTGCTTGAGCTCAGGAATTTGAGAACAGCCTGGGGAAGGCTCTATAAAACAAAAAGCAAAACAAAACAACAACAAAAACAAAAACCAGGTTAGTCTAGTGTGATGGTGCATACCTGTAGTCCCAGCTACTCCAGAGACTGAGGTGGGAGGATTACTTTAGCTCTAGAGGTCCAGGCTGCAGGGAGCCATGACTGCCCTACTGCACTCCAGCCTAGCAACACAGCAAAACCCTGCCTCCAGAAAGAAAGAAAGAAAAAAAGAAAAAGGGGGAAAAATCTGCTTTCAAAGCTCCTTTAGGTTGTTGGCAAAATTGATTTCCTTGAAGCTGTAGAATTCATGGCAACTTGCTATTTGCTCCTTCAAGGCCAGTGACAAGAGAATGAGGCGGAGAGAGAGAGTCATTCTTTACCACTTCGAGTCTCTAACCTGTAGACCTTTGCTGCATTCTATTGGTTAGAAGCAGGTCATAGGTTCTGCCTTTACTATAGGAGAGAGCATTGCATGTAAGCATGGGCACCAGAAAATGAGATTTTTCTCACTACACAGATTTTTCTCCTATATTTCTTTCCGAAATATCCAAGTTCTGTATTTTGTGGCATTGACGTATGTATCCATCTCTTTGCCAATATCACACTATTTCATTACAGTAGCTTTGTAATAAGTCTTAAAATTGAAGTGTGATTTTTCCGATTTGGGGATAATTAACATCAGTACTATGTAGAGCCTCCAAATCCATGAACATGGTATATCTTTCCATTTATTTAGGTCTTTGATTCCTTTCATCAGCTTTTTGGGTAGTATTCAGCACAAAGACCTTGTAAGTGTTTTCCTAGACTTGCAACTATATTTTATTTTTTTGGAACTATTGTGAATGGAACTTTTAAAAACTGATTTCCAATAGTTAATTACTAACAGCTAGAAATGTGGTTCATTTTTGTGTGTACATCTTATTCACTTTAATAATCTGACTAAACTAACTTATTATTTATAGACCAATAGGAGTTTCTTTATGGACTCTGGGATTTTTTACACAGCTAAACATGTTGTTTGTGACTAGAGACAATATTTCTTTTCCAAACTGGATTCCTTTAAGCACGGACACCAGAAAACTAGAATCATGGGATCATCCTAGAGTTTTGCATCCTATGCTTGTTTATGAAGAAAATCTAATGGAATCTTATGAAAACCATATCTAGAAGTAATGACATCAACAAATTGCTAGATACAAGATCAATATTCAAAATTAATTGTGTTTCTGTATGCCAGTAAGAAAAAATGAAATAAAAACATGACATTGTCAAAATATGAAATAAATGTGGTAAAATGTGTAAGATCTTTGCCCTGAAAACTATAAAACATTGCTGAGAAAAATTAAACAAGTCCTTACTTAAAAGAGAAATATAATGTGTTGACTGGATTGGTGGCTCATGCCTGTAATTCCAGGATTTGGGGAGGACCTGCCTTGGCCTCCCAAAATGCTGGGATTATAGGTATGAGCTCATGGCTGGCCAAGAGCTCTCCCTTTGAAAGATACTGTTAAGAGAATGAAAAGACAAGCCATAGAGTCAGAAAAAATATTTGTCAATCACTTATCTTATAAAGGGCTTCTATCTAAGACATATGAAGAGATCGTGAAGTTTAATAATAAGCAAACAGACAACTAATTTAAAAATGGGTAAAAGACATGTGCAGAAGATAATAAATGGATAAAATAATATATACAGATTGCAAATGAGCATCTGAGAAGATATTCAACATCTTCTTGATCATTAGGGAAGTGCAGATGAGAACTGCAATGAGATGTCATTACATACATATTAAAATGTCTACAATTAAAATGACCATACCGAATGTTGGTGAGTAAGTGGAGTCATGGAAACTCTTATGCGTGGTTGGTGGGAAAGTAAAATGGTACAACCGTTTTTGTATAACAGTGTTTGGCAGTTTTAAAACTAATACACATACATTTTTTGTATGATGTACCTTACACTTCTAGGTATTTAATAGAAATAAATAAAAACATATATTCATACAAAGACTCAACCATGACTACCAATTGCAACTTTATTTGTAATAGAAACTGAAAGCATGGTAAATATCTGTCACTAGGTTAGTGGGTTAACAAATTACGGTGTATTCATACAATAAAATACAACTCAGAAGACTTGTTAGACACACATGGATGAATTTCACATTAATTACAGTGAGATAAAGAAGCCAAGCCACAGAAGTACATATAGCACAACTCTACTTCTAGGAAGTTCTAGGAAATGCAAACGATGCTAGTTCCTGTGAGTGGGGAGAGAACGAGGAAAGGGGAAGGTGGGATTAGGAATCTATAAAAAGTACTTTTTGGGTCATGTCATGATGGCATCACAGGTGTAGGCAGGCATAGAATTTACCAACTTACCAAATTGTACACTTTATGTGCACCTTATTGGTGTCAATAAGGCTTAAATACATCTGTTTTTAAAATGGGTTTTCAGGCTGAGAGCGGTGGCTCACGCCTGTAATCTCAGCTCTTTTGGAGGCAGAGGTGGGCAGATATTTGAGGTCAGGGGTTTGAGAGCAGCCTGGCCAACATGGTGAAACCTCTTCTCTACTAAAAATACAAACATTAGCCGGGTGTGGTGGGAGGTGCCTGTAATCCCAGCTACTCAGGAGGCTGAGGCAGGAGAATCACTTGAATCCAGGAGGTAGAGGTTGCAGTGAGCTGAGATCGCACCACTGCACTCCAGCCTGGGCGACAGAGCGAGATTCTGTCTCAAAAAAAAAAAAAAGAAAAAAAAGAAGGATGGGGTTTCAAACCGTTCTCTGTGATGGTGAAATCAGCAGAAATGTCCCTTTGGCTTATGGTTCAAGTGTCCTTTTTCACTTTGTCTTCTTGTATAAATTCATGAGTTCTTCAGTGGTCCTTTGGGAGAAAGTGTATCCATCACTTCCGGACGACCTCTGTACAATCTGATGCTTTCTAGCTCATATCTTTATTACTTTATTTACTCTATGTTTTCATTTTGGATGGTGTTTCTAATTTCTTGAGTTGAATGTTCAGTAGACTTATTTTCACGTCTCCTTTGTGTTTTCTTTTATGTAAACTTATCATACACCCAGTTGGGAAAATTGGAATGGTGCAAACACACAAAAAGAAGCCAAAGCCATTCAGAATCCCTTTTCTAGATAGCACCACTATGACTGTTTCTGCCAGCGTCCTGGCCGCCATCTTTCTGTGCATGTACACCCTTCATGTGTATATGTAAAAAGTGCACAAGTCATGAGTGTACAGCTTTCCAAACTGAACATATCTATGTTACCGGCACTCATTCAGTTAACAAAACACTACCAGCATCCTAGATACTTTTTTTTTTTTTAAGAGACAGGGTCTCACTCTGTCACCGGGGCTGGAGTGCAGGGCTGCAATCGGAACTTCTTCCAGCCTTCAACTCCTGGGCTCAAGTGGTCCTCCTGCCTCAGCCTCCTGAATAGCTGGGACTACAGGTGTGTGCCACCCTCCCTGGCTAATTTTTATTTTTTATTTTTGTAGAGACAGGGTCTCGCTCTGCCACTCAAGCTGGAATGCAGTGGGGCAATCATAGGCTTCTGTAACCTTGAAATACAGGGCCCAAGCCGTTCTCCTGCCTCAGCCTCTCAAGTAGCTTTTTAAATTTATTTTTGTAGAGGCAGGAGCTCACTGTGTGCCCAGGCTGGTCTCAAATTCCTGGGCTGAAGCAATCTTCCCACCTCAGCCTTCCGAGTGAGTAGCTGGGAGTCCAGGTGCATGCCAACATGGCCAGCTAATTTTTTGTTTTTGTGGAGACAGGGCCTCCTCACTGTGTTGGCCAGTTTAGTCTCGAACTCCTGGCCTCAAGCAATCCTCCTGCTTCAGCCTCCAAAAGTGTTCGGATTACAGGCGTGACGCCAGGTGCTGTCTTTGAATCTACCTCTAGCCCCAGTCTGCTTCCCACCAACCCAAGTTAACTAGTAACGTGTCCTCTAATGACACAGGTTACTTCTGCCTGTTTTTGCGTTTTATTTAAATATAACCATGAAGCATATTTTGTGCTTTATCTATCTGCTTTGACCCAACATTATGTTTGTGAGGTTCATTCATATGGTTGGAGGAGGTTGTCAGTTATTCACTATTGTGGTATACGCTTTCCCTATTGTGTGAATATATCATAATTTATTTATCCGCTTTATTGTTGATGGGCCTTTCTGCGGCTTCCAGCTTGGGGCTATTCTGAATAGTGTTGCTATAAATATTCTAGTGCGTGTCTTTTGTGAGCATATCAACACCTTTTTTTTTTTTTTTGGTTGGTTTTATTCCTGAGAAAGAAACTGCCAGGTCAGATACATGCAGTTTAGATGCAACTTTGAATAAATAGTTGTCACTGTGGATAAACTATTTTTGAAACTTGCTTTAGTCATTAAACAAGTGACACTTTTCTCATGTCAGTTAACAATATTCATTACGTATGGTACTCTAGAGACACAGAAGTGGGAGGGTGGAAGGGGCCAGGGCTAGGAAACTACTTTAGGTGCAATGCCCGCGGCTCGGCCGACAGGTGCACTCACATCTCAGAATTCACCACTACGGAATCCATTCATGCAGCCAAAAACTGCTTGTACCCAAGAAGCTACCGAAATTTTAAAAAAGATAAAAAATAGGCCAGGCGTGGTAGCTCATACTTGTAATCCCAGCACTTTGGGAGGCTGAGGTGAGTGGATCACCACTGACAGTAGTTTGAGACCAACCTGGCCAACATGGCAAAACCCCATCTCTACTACAAAAATTAGCCAGGCACGGTGGTGTGCGCCTGTAGTCCCAGCTACTCGGGAGGCTGAGGCAGGAGGATTGCTTGAACCCGGGAGGTGGAGGTTGCAGTGAGCCGAGATGGCACCTCTGTACTCCAGACTGGGTGACAGAGCGGGACCTTGTCTCAAAATAAATAAATAAATAAATGATAAAATTAAATTTAGAAAAATTTAAAACGACAAAAAACAGTACGCGTTATATGAATGTACCACACTTTAGTCACTCATCAAAGACATTTCCTGTGCTTCTCATTTCCCGTAATGTGAGCAATGCTTTTTTCCGTATCCTTATAAACATATCTTTATGCAATGGACTGATTGATTATCATTTTAGAATAAATACTTAGACTTGGATGTGGTGAATCCAAGGGTATGCCTATACGCATTTAAATTTTTGATACTTGTCCAACTGTCTTCTTGAAATGGTAAAATATAATATAGAATTTCACCAACTGAGCAAGAGGGTACGTTTTCATACACTCTCACTCACACTGAAGTGTCCCTATATTTTTAAGCTTTGCCAGTCTGGTGGAATAATTTCACATCTTTGCATTAGATAATATTTGTTTGACTATTTGTGATCCTACACATCTTTTAGGTCAGGCATAGTGGCTCACACCTGTAATTTCAGCACTTTGGGAGGCCAGTGTGGGTTGATCCCTTGGGCTCAGAAGTTTGGGACCAGCCTTGGCAACATAGACCCTGTGTCTACAAAAAGATTTTTAAAGTTTGCAGAGAGCAGTGGCACGCATCTATAGTCCCAGCTACATAGGAGCCTAAGGTAGGAGGATTGCTTGAGCCCAGGAATTTGAGGCTATGCTACTGCACTCCAGCGTGGGTAGCAGAGTGAAAAAAATAAATAAAAATAAAAAATTCAAAAAAAAATAATTCAAAAAATAAATGCATAAAAGAAACATCTTTTAGAAAATGTATTTCTCATTTTTTGTGCTTTGCTACTTATTTTATTGTTGTCTTTCCCACTGATTTGTAAGTTCTTTATATACTGAGGATATAATGATTATGATTATTTTTGAGACAAGGTCTTTCTCTGTCACCCAGGTTGGAGTACAGTGGCGCAACTTTTTATCATTTATATGTATGTGTAATTTTGTAAAGAAGGGTCTTGCTATGTTGCCCAGGCTGGTCTTGAACTCCTGAGCTCAAGCAATTCACCCTTCTTTGCCTCCCAAAGTCATGGGATTATAGGTATGAGCTACCAAGCCTGGCCAACATAATTCTTGACTGTTATCTATGTTGCAAATAATTATCCAGGTTTTCGCTGACCTTTTAACTGTCGCACGTGTTGCAGTTACTGTTGTTTGGCACATATTTTAATTAACGTTGTTGTTACTGTTGTTTTGGTTTTCACTGAATGGAGCCAGCCTTATAAAACTCTGCTTTTATGGCTTCTTGTTTTTGTTTCCTACTGAAGACTTCTTGTAGTCCCAGCTACTCGGGAGGCTGAGGCAGGAGAATCACTTGAACCTGGGAAGCGGAGGTAGCAGCGAGTCGAGATCACGCCTCTGCAGTCCAGCCAGATGCTGTCAATTATATATACACATGTGAAATAACAATCACCTCTATTGTGCTCACAGTGATTTCCATTTTATTTTTATGTTCAGATCTTTGATGCACGTGGAATCTCTTTTTACTGTATGAAATAAGGAAATAATTATTTTCCAAACAACTGGCCAGTGGATCCAACACTTAGTCCGTTCTTTTCTTTTTTATTACTAATATTACTTTTTTTTTCTTTTGAGACGGAATCTCGTTCTGTCGCCCAGGATGGAGTGCGGTGGTGTGATCTTGGCTCACTACAACCTCCGCCTCCTGGTTCAAGCAATTCTTTTGCCTCAGCCTCCCAAGTAGCTGGGACTACAGGTGCCTACCACCACGCCCAGCTCATTTTTGTCTTTTTCGTAGAGATGGGGTTTCACCGTGTTGGCCAGGCTGATGTCAAACTACTAATATTACTTGTGGATAACAGATCATCATGTTATACATTTGTGGGGCACAGTGTGATGTTTTGCTGTATAAATACAATGTGGAATGATTAAATCAAGCCAATTGATACGCCCATACCTCACTTACTTGCCACTCTGCTTTTCTAATTTGAAATACACTTTCTTGATACTCAGAATTCCTAAGAATCTATGTGTGTCTATTTCTGAACTGAGAATATGATTCTGTGCTTTGTTCATCCATTTACCCAACAAATACTGTGCCAGGGACTTTTCTAAGCATTTGAGTTCTATTAGCTAAAAAGACAAAACTCCTTTTCTTCTGAGGCTTACATTTCAAAGGGAGGTTTGTAGACAAATGCTAAATTATAAACATGATTTTTATTCTCCTGAATGAGTATGGCAATTATAGATACACCTGTAGTTTTAATTCTATAGATCTGTGGTGTTTCTAAGCTCAGAGAGAGCTTAGCATTTATTAACAATTCTCGCTTAAACCAATCCTTACTTTAGTGGTTATAAAATGGTGGCTTTCCATTTTCTGTTCCTTCTTCTGCGTGTTTCAGCCGGCATTCTGCTGCAAAAAAGAATGATTTCTCCTGTCCTCCCTTTAAAAACATGGTTTCGGAATTGCTACAGAGTCATGGATTCTGTTTACTTTTTTTAAATAAATGCAAAAACATTCTGAACCTGGTCCTATAGGGTTCAGCTGGAATTTATAGAGAGCGAACTGTGTGTCACTTAGGATGTGATGTCGAACAGTCCCTGTCCCCATGAAACTTACATTCTGGTGGAGAAAACAGACATTCGTCAAATGATCATATACCTAGTGGGGCGTGGCGGCTCACACCTGCAATCCCAGCACTTTGGGAGGCCAAGGTGGGTGGATCACAAGGTCAGGAGTTCAAGAGCAGCCTGGCCAACATGGCGAAATCCCATCTCTACTTCAAGTACAAAAATTAGCTGGGTGTGGTGGTGCATGCCTGGAATCCCAGCTACTCGGGAGGCTGAGGCAGGAGAATTCCTTGAGCCTTGGGGGTAGAGGTTGCAGTGAGCCCAGATCACGCCACTGCACTCCAGGCTGGGCGACAGAGCGAGACTCCATCTCAAAAAAAAAAAAAAAAAAATGATGTAAAGGAATGTAAACTTCCAGATGTAATTAATTCTGTAAAGGGAAGCCGTGATAGGGATGTGTATGAGCCACTCAAGGCAGACACCAGGAAATGGATGCCGACATCCAGAGGCTGAGTATGATTTCTTCCCTGAGGACGGGGCTGCAGGAGCGTCCCCAGGGCAAATGGACACAGGGGTATCCTGGAAGCGGCAGGGGCTGGGCACACAGGCAGGACAGAATGACGGCCAGCTGTGTGGAGGGCAGAGAGGACCCACAGTAAAAATCAGGGCGAGACGAGAGGTCCCTGGAACCGGGCCACCGTGGAGACTCATTATCCATGGAAGAACTTGCATCTTTCTCTGGAGAGCAAAAGGAAGTGAAGGAAGCGTAGTGTTTTATAGACAGAGTGGTACCCAGACCAGATGAGGCTTTCAGGTCACCCTCTAGCAGGATGCCTGCAGACCCGTCGGTAGGCCACCAGAGAAGCTGGGAGAGAGGACGGACACTTGGAGAGACTGCTCTGTTGGCCACGGAGAGAAGTCAGCAGACCTGAGAAATACGTAAGCTATGAAACTCTTGTGACTGTAGATGGTGGAAATCTTCTGTATCTTCCTCGGAAGGTGGTCATGTGCGCGTGTCACTTACCAAAATTCATCAGATTTGTAGACAAAAGATCCAGGCACCTCACTATACCTACATGTGACCTAAAAATCGTACCTTGCCGAGTGAAAAAGAAAGGCAGGGAACAATGTGTACTGTGTGTTAGCATGTGTATAAAGAAGCTGAAGATTTGTGTAAAGAAGATGTAAGTAAAATGTCTCCGGAAAGAAACACAGGGAAGTCACGATGCTTGCCCTGTGGGCAGAGGGTGGCGGGTCTGAGGGGCGGAAGAGGGAGGGAGACGTGGTACTGAACGTTGTTTCTCGTGATGGAGTCTTGAGCCGTGTGATGCGACTCAGAGGGGGACTGAGAACGCAGCCGGGGAGAAGCAGGTACCAAGAATGATCCTGACGTGGTCCGGCTTCCAAAACAGAGGGTCACGCCGATGAGCGAACTAGAAGCCACAGATGGAGTGCAGGGCTCCTGGCGAACGGGGAGGAACGGGTCCCGCAAAGCTCGGTGGAGGGCCTGGTTTTTGGCAGGAAGAGACGCAGGGCCTCTTCATGGGGAAGCGGAAGGCAGGATGCGCCCTGATGAGGTTTCACCATGTTGGCCAGGCTGGTCTCAAACTCCTGACCTCATGATCCACCCGCCTCGGCCTCCCAAAGTACAGATGTGAGCCTCTGCCCCCGGCTGCCAGTGTTATTTTTTCATCTGTCTTTGTTGACTTTGCCCCTGACAGGATTGAGGGGAATCCACAAATGGCACTTTTCTTCTCTGTCCAAAGTTGGGGTCAGGTTGATGGGGATCGCAATGCCGGCTCTGGTGTATTTCACCGAGAATGAACGCATGTACCTCCTGGCCAGCCTCAGGGAGTGACGGATGAGTGCCATGTTGAGGCCAAACAGTGCTCCCTGCGGGCAGGGAGAGCCAAGGACACGGAACAAGAGGCTCGCTCTTCTGGTCCTTTTCCTTTCTCCATTTACTAATCAGAGCAGTGAGCGAGGAAGTACAGAGAGACCCAGAGTGTTATACTAGTGGTGTCACTCCGTGCGCAAATGTGTGATCCAAGGCTAGGCGTGCCGGCTCATACCTGTAATCCCAGCACTTTGGGAGGCCAAGGCTCAAGGATGACGTGAGGCCAGGAGTTTGAGACCAGCCTGGGCAACATAGTGAGAGACTGTCTTTAGAAAAAGTTTTTTAAAAATTAGCTGGGCATGGTGGTGCACACCTATGATCCCAGCACTTTGGGAGGCTGAGGTGGGAGGATCGCTCGAGCCCAGGAGTTTGAGGCTCAGTGAGCGATGATTGCACCACTGCACTGCAGCCTGGGAGACACTGAGATTCTGCCTCTTAAAACAAATGTGAAACCCTGTGTCTACTAAAAATACAAAACAGGTAGCCGGGCATGGTGGCGCGTGGCTGTAATCCCAGGTACTCAGGAGGCTGAGGTAAGAGAATCGTTTGAGCCTGGGAGGTGGATCTTGCAGTGAGCTGAGATCGAGTCACTGCACTCCAACCGGGGTAACACATGGGGACTCTGCCTCAAAAAAAAAAAAGAAAAAAAAATATATATGATAAATACACATATAGTGATACATATATATAATCAAAGAAAAAGACGTTTTCTACCAGGCCCGTTTTCCCCAGAATTCCTATAAACATGTTTCTTTCTTTACACCTCTGCCAACATTGGGTTGTTATAAATATGTTTAAATTTTGCCTGTTGATTAGGCTAAACATGTTAGCTCATAATGGGGAGTCTTTTCAACTCCTGTTGCTGGGCCTCACTTTCATAGATTCTGATTCCGTCGGTTTGACGTGAGTCTCGCTTGTGTATTTAAAAGCATTCAAAAACCTCATTCGTGATGCTCCTGGTGTAGAGTTAAGATCAACGCAGCCCTGACTTTTGATTAGGAGGGGGTGGGGTGGTATCAGCACACACTTTTCTCTACCTTTGATAAGAAATTAGCTTTATGTCCAATCACATCCCTTTGTTCACCGTCAAAAAGCTGGGACTCATTAACATTGCAGCGCCTGGTCCCGTGAGGCTTCTCCCCGGAGCTGATCTGGGGTGCAGGAGGGACCTCTCATTCTGAGGTCCAGCCACATCTCCAGGTCTCGGCTTGGGGTGAGGGTGTATCAGAAAAGCCCTCGGACCACAGCCCGGCGTCGGTTCCGAAGCTCAGGAACTGCGGGCCACCTCCAGCATCGTACTTCATTCTGGTTCAAGCCGCGCTGTGTCTGGCAACTGTTCTTTGCATTTGTAGAGCAAGGTTGAGTTTCAGTTTGGTTTTCATTTTAATCATTAAGTTCCTTTGTTGGTTTTTTTAGGTTTCGGGAAGGAGGTTTTTAAGACGTCCACGTAAACCGTCATCTTTCCCTGAAGTTTCCACTTCTTCCCCTTAATTAAAAATAAAACAAAACAAAAAACGAAAACCAAAGCTCAGAAGTGATGGTTCTAGAGCAAAGCAAATGTTGCCGAGTGGCAGTATCTTGCTGTAACCTTTTCACTGCCCCGAAGCAGCGACGTTTAATCAGATCTGTTTCAACATGCCCAGACTAAGTAATATGGTCATTTTCCTAATTGACAGTTTTTAGCTAATATATTTGGATTTTTTTCCTCTTATGTTGTAGTTTACGTTGTGTTAGTTCTTTATTTACTGTGTCAATGAGATTGAGCTAACAATAGACAATAATAATAATTGCTTTTAATTCTGTAAGTTGTGCTTTATGTATTTGGAGCATGTATTATTAGGTGTATCCAGTTTTGGAAATGTTCTATCTTCCCGGGAGAGTGGTACTTATCATACAATTTTAGTCCTCTCTGTTAGTTTTACATTCTTTTGTTATTCTTTTAGTGATATCCCTTGGGAACACAATGGGTATCCTTGACCCACTGGTATATATCCTAAAATACTACATTTATCACTTTATTTTTTTATTTTTATTTTTTAATATATATTTTATTGCACTTTAGGTGTTGGGGTACATGTGAAGAACATGCACGATTGTTGCATAGGGACACGCATGGCAGTGTGGTTTGCTGCCTTCCTCCCCTTCCCCTATATCTGGCATTTCTCCCCATGCTATCCCTGTTATCCCTCCACAACTCCCCACCCCCCGCTGTCCCTAGTTCCCCCCAACAGACCCCAGTGTGTGATGCTCCCCTCCCTGTGTCCATGTGGCCAGGCTGGTTTCAAACTCAGGGGATCCACCCACCTCAGCCTCCCAAAGCGCTGGGATTACAGGCGTGAGCCACCGTGCCTGGCCTGAATGGGACTGTTTTTAAAATTTCATTTTTCAGTTGTTCATTGTTGGCATTCATCTTGTATTCTGTGACCTTGTGAAGGTCACTTACTCATTCAAATACGTTTTTTAAAAAATGTATACAATCATGTTGCTTTTCAATAAAAACCATTTTGCTTCTTGCTTACCAATCTGTATGCATTTTCTGCCTTTTTATTGACTTATTTCACTGGCTGGAGCCTCCAACAAATGTTCAACAGAAGCCCTTTTCCCGACTTTACAGGGAAGCATTCAACTTGTCATCATTTTGTGTGATGTTAGCCTAGGTTTTTTGCAGTATCCTTTAGCAGGATGAAGACCTTTCCTAACTTTCCATGGAGAATAGAGGTTGAATTTTGTCAAATCTTTTCATGAATGCATTAGGATGATTGTAGTTTTCTTTTTTCCGTAAATAGGATAAATTAGATTGATTCATCTTTTAGAATTTAAGATTTAGACTAACTTTGTATGACTTAAAAAAAAAACTCTACCTTGTCAAGATGTTTTATCCTTTTAATATATTGCTGGGTTCAGTTTGCTAATGCATGTTAAGGCTTTTTTGCATTTATTTTCATTTTCTGTTTTAGTATTATCTGTATTTGATTTTGATAACAGAGAGACAGTGGCCTCATAAAATGAGTTGAGCTGTGTTCCCAATCTCTATTTTATGGAAGAGTTTTATGCGATTGGTATTAGTTCTTCATTAAATGTTAGAATTCATCAGAGAAGCCATCTGGGCACAGAGGAATTTGTTTATGTTTTGAGGGCATAGGAGGCTAATTACGAATTCAGTTTCTCTAAAAGATATAGGAATAGTCAGAATTTTTATATCTCCTTGAAACAATTTTAGTAAGTTGTTTTTTTCAAGAAATTTTTCTCTTTCGTTTAAATTGTCTGTTTTTTGTGATAATATTGTTTTATAATATTCCCTTGCTATTCTTTTTATATCATTGAGATCTATAGTGATGCCCGGTCTTGGTAATTTTCATTTTTGCCATATTTTCAAATCAAGTTAGCTATAGATTTATTAATTTTATGACATTTTAATTCATTTTTCTCTGTCCATTTTAAAATGTGATTACTCTTCTCCTTTTTCTTCCATTTTCTGCTCTTTTCTTTTTGGCTTTTTAAGTTAGAATTTGAAAACATTGGTTTTAAACCTTTCATCTTTTTGTAAAGTAAATATTTTAAGCTATAATTTTCTTTAGCTGATCTCACAAATATCCATACATTGTGCTTTCATTTAATTTAGTTCAAAATATTTTTAAACTTCCTGTGACATATGCACTATGCAAAACTGTTTTTTACTTGTAAAATCCTGGGGAATTTGTTAAGGTACCTTCTTATTATTGATTTCTAATTTAATTCCGTTGTGGTTGTAGAATGGTTTCTGTATGATTTTGATAACTTAAAATCTCAAAGTGGTTTTTCGGTATTTTGAGATGGAGTCTTGCCCTGTTGACCAGGCGGGGGTGCAATGGCACGATCTCAGCTCACCGCAACCTCCGCCTCCTGGGTTCAAGCGACTCTCCTGCCTCAGCCCCCTGAGTAACTGATTTCTTTCTTGTTTCATCTGTTCTTTGTTCATTTTTCCTTTTGTATGACTTTTTTGGTATTAATTATTTTTTAAATATTGCATTTACTTCTCTGTTGGCTTATTTGCTGTTTGTCTTTGTGCTCTGGGGTTTACAATGTGCACCTTCAAATATAACAATCTGATATCAAATGATATTATACTACTTACTTCACGGGTAAAGTGACTACCTTTTCATAGTGCATTCCCATTTCCTTCCCCGCTTTGTGCGATAGCTATCATATATGTCTTACTTACACGCATCTTACAAATCTCCTAAATGTATTGGGTAATATTTTTTTCTTAAACAGTAAACTACCTTTTAAAGAAAGTTAAAAATGATGTCAAAACCTTTAATTTTTATTCACATATTTGCAATTCCCAGGCCTTATCATTCATAAGTTTCTGTTGTCATTTACTTTAGGTTGATGGTATAAATTCTTGAATAGAGACAGAGTCTTTCTAAGTTGCCAAGGCTGGTCTTGAACTCCTGGTCTCAAGTGATCCTCCTGCCTTGGCCTCCCAAAGGGCTAAGATTACAGGCGTGAACCACTGTGTCTGGCCTATAAATTCTTTTACTGTTGGTTTATCTGCAAAACTCTTTATTTCACCTTTATTTTTTAAAATTATCTATTTATTTAGTTGAGACAGAGTCTCACTTCGTCGCCCAGGCTGGAATGCAGTGGCACGCTCTCGGTGGGCTCGCTGCAACCTCCACCTCCTGACCTCTCAGGTGACCCACCCGCCTCAGCCTCGCAAAGTGCTGGGAGTCCAGGTGTGAGCCACCACGCCCTACGGCCATTACTTTCCATGGCGAAAACTGCAATTAATTTTGCAACAACCTAGTAGCATAGAAGCAAAAACTGCTCAGTTTTCTTTTCAGTGAGGGTGTTCACTGCACTCAGAATTTAGTGGATAGCTATTTTCTTTTAGCACACCAAAGCTGATACCAATGATTGTAAGCTGTACTAGCTTTTATTATTTTTGTTGACAAGTCGTCTGTCCGGTGAATTGTTTCTTTGAAAGGTGTTTGTGTGTGTGAAGGAGAGGGGGCCTGGCTGCTTTTAACATTTTGTCTTTGGGTTTTAGAAATGTCATGATGAGGCCGGGGGTGGTGGCACATGCCTGTAATCCCAGCACGTTGGGGGGCTGAGGTGGGCGGATCACAAGGTCAGGAGATCGAGACCATCCTGGCCAACATGGTGAAATCTCATCTCTACTAAAAACAAACAAACAAAAAATTAGCCGGGCCTGCTTGTGCCATGCCTATAGGTCCAGCTTACCTGGGAGACTGAGGCAGGGGAATCGCTTGAACCCGGGAGGCAGAGATCTGGTGAGCTGGGATCGCTTTGTTGCACTCCGGCCTGGCGATAGAGGGAGATTCATCTGGAAAACAAAGATGTAATGACGGCTGCCCTCACGTGGATTTCATTGCACATACCCTGCTTGGAGTTGACAGGACTTCCTGAATCTGTGGCTTCATGTCTTTGCTGGTTTTGGAAAATCATCAGCCGACACTGCCTTCACCCCACTCCTCCTCCCCTTTCCTCTGTGGATGTCAGTTATACGTTCGACTCTTCACTGTGCCCTGATTCTCTCTGACTCTCTTTTCTCTGTTCCCACCTTTTCTTCTCCTCACACATTAGCAGGAGATTTTTTACTGACCCGTTTAAGGTTCACTGGTCCCTTCTGCTGTGTCCAGTGTGCTTTAAGCACATCTGTTGAGTGCATTTTATTTATTTATTTTTTGGTTGAATCCAGAATCACTATTTTATTCTGTGTTAACAATAAGCAAATTGTGGCAGGGCGCTGTGGCTCACACCTGTAATCCCACACTTTGGGAGGCCAAGGTGGGTGGATTGCATGAGGTCAGGGGTTCGAGACCATCCTGGTCAACATGGTGAAACCCCGTCTCTAGTAAAAATACAAAAAATTAGCTGGGTGTAGTGGTGGGCCCCTGTAATCTCAGCTACTCGGGAAGCTGAGGCAGGAGAATCACTTGAACTTGGGAGGCGGAGGTTGCAGTGAGCCGAGATGGCACCACTAGACTCCAGCCTGGGTGACAAAGTGAGACTTTGTCTCAAAAAATAAAATAAAATACATAAATACATAAAAAATAAATACACAAATTTTAACTGAATAGAGATCAAACTAAAAACTATATATGGGAGAATCAGGAGAGAATGTATGCGTGTGGATGGGAGACACTAGTAAGAGTATTACATCTTCATCCTTCAGTTGGGTGTTTTGATCGGAAAAGAAAATCAATATTTAAACAAAAAATCACTTATTTAGAAATAAGGATATAAATATCCAAAGCAGTAACTAACTAGCTGAAAGTGTAAGTTATGTTTGGGAAAAACGAAGGAGGAGGAGGGAGGAGAGAAGTCTGTTCTGCACGGTTGACCTTTTAGAACCGTTTGATGTTCATTTGTTAATTCCACTTCTGTGTAACAAATTGCCATTTGACCTTTAACAGTTATGAATCACTTTGATAAAAAATAAAAGAAGAAAAATTAAGAATACATAAATAGGCTCTAGTTATTCACTGGTGAATTTCTTTATCTTGTCATTCATTTTCTTAAGTATCTATCACAATTGTTTTTAAATTGTACTTTCAGTTCTGGGGTCCGTGTGCAGATCTTGTGGGACTGTGGCATAGGTGCACACATGCCATGCTGGTTTGCTGCCTCCATCCTCCATCACCTACAGCAGGCATTTCTCCCAGTGTTATCCCTCCCCTACCTCCCTACCCTCTGCTATCCCTCCCTAGCCCCCCACACCTCAACAGACCCCTGTGTGTGATGTTTCCCTCCCTGCGTCCATGTGTTCTCATTGTTCAACAACCACCTATGAGTGAGAACATGAAGTGTTTGATTTTCTGTTCTTGTGTCAGTTTGCTGAGAATGATGGTTTTCAGATTCATCCATGTCCCTACAAAGGACGTGAACTCATCCTTTTTTATGGCTGCATAGTATTCCACGGTGTATATGTGCCACATTTTCTTTGTCCAGTCTATCACTGATGGGCATTTGGGTTGGTTCCACATCTTTGCTATTGTAAACAGTGGCAAAATAAACATATGTGTGCATGTGTCTTTATGATAGAAAGATTTATAATCCTTTGGGTATATTCCCAGTAATGGGATTGCTGAGTCAAATGGAATTTCTATTTTTAGGTCCTTGAGGAATTACCACACTGTCTTCCACAATGGTTGAACTAATTTACACTCCCACCAACAGTGTAAAAGTGTTTCTATTTCTCCACATTCTCTCCAGCATCTGTTGTCTCCAGATTTTTTTAATGATCGTCATTCTAACTGGTGTGAGATGGTATCCCAACGTGGTTTTGATTTGCATTTCTCTAATGACCACTGATGATGAGCATTTTTTCATATGTTTGTTGGCCTCCTGTATGTCTTCTTTTGTAAAGTGTCTGTTCATATCCTTCGCCCACTTTTGAATGGGCTTGTTTGTTTTTTCTTGTAAATCTCTGTTAGTTCTTTGTGGATTCTGGATATCAGCCCTTTGACAGATGGGTAAACTGCAAAAAATTTTTCCCATTCTGTTGGTTGCTGGTTTACGCTGATAATTTTTTCTTTTGCCGTGCAGAAGCTGTGGAGTTTGATTAGGTCTCATTTGTCTATTTTGGCTTTTGTTGCCAATGCTTTTGGTGTTTTAGTCATGAAGTCCTTGCCTACGCCTATGTCCTGAATAGTTTTGCCTAGATTTTCTTCTAGGGTGTTTATGGTGTTAGGTCTTATGTTTAAATCTTTAATCTAATCCATCCGGAGTTAATTTTAGTGTAAAGTGTCAGGAAGGGGTCCAGTTTAAGCTTTGTGCACGTGGCTAGCCAGTTTTCCCAACACCATTTATTAAACAGGGAATCTTTTCCCCATTGCTTGTTTTTGTCGGTTTTGTTGAAGATCAGACGGTTGTAGATGTGTGGTGTTGCCTCCGAGGCCTCTGTTCTGTTCCATTGGTCTGTATTTCTGTTTTGGTACCAGTACCATGCTGTTTTGATTACTGTAGCCTTGTAGTGTAGTTTGAAGTCAGGTAGCATGATGCCTCCAGCTTTGTTCTTTTTCCTTAGGATTTTTGGGGCTCTGCAGGCTCTCTTTTGGTTTCACATGAAGTTTAAAGTGTTTTTTTTTTTTTTTTCTAGTTCTGTGAAGAAGGTCAATGGTAGCTTGATGGGGATAGCGTTGAATCTATAAATTACTATGGGCAGTATGGCCATTTTCACAATATTGATTCTTCCTAACCATGAACATGGAATGTTTCTCCATCTGTTTGTATCCTCTCTTATTTCCTTGAGCAGTGGCTTGTAGTTCTCCTTGAAAAGGTCCTTTACGTTCCTTGTTAGTTGTTGTCCTAGGTATTTTATTCTCTTTGCAGCAATTGTGAATGGCAGTTCGTTCTTGATTTGGCTCTCTTTAAGTCTGTTATTGGTGTAATAGGAATGCTTGCGATTTCTGCACATTGATTTTGTATCCTGAGACTTTGTTGAAGTTGTTTATCAGCTTAAGGAGATTTTGGGCCGAGACGATGGGGTCTTCTAGATATACAATCATGTCGTCTGCAAATAGAGACAGTTTGACTTCCTCCTTTCTTATTTGAATACCCTTTATTTCTATTTATTGCCTGACTGCTCTGGCTAGAACTTCCAGTACTATATTGAATAGGAGTGGTGGGAGAGGGCATCCTTGTCTAGTGCCACATTTCAAAGGGAATGCTTCCAGTTTTTGCCCATTCAGTATGATATTGGATGTAGGTTTTTTCTAAATAGCTTTTATTATTTTGAGATACATTCCATCGATACCTAGTTTATTGAGGGTTTTTAGCATAAAGGGCTGTTGAATTTTTTCAAAGACCTTCTCTGCATCAATTGAGATAATCATGTGGTTTTTGTCTTTGGTTCTGTTTATGTGGTGAATTATGTTTATAGACTTGCCTACGTTGAACCAGCCTTGCATCCCTGGGATGAATCCTACTTGATCATGGTGGATAAGCTTTGTGATGTGCTGTTGCAATAGGTTTGCCAGTATTTTATTGAAGATTTTTGCGTCTATGTTCATCATGGATATTGGCCTGAAATTTTCTTTTTTGATTGTGTCTCTGCCGGGTTTTGGTATCAGGATGATGTTGGTCTCATAAAATCAGTTAGGGAGGATTCCCTGTTTTTGTATTTGGAATAGTTTCAGAAGGAATGGTGACAGCTCCTCTTTGTACATCTGGTAGAATTCGGCTGTGAATTCATCTGGACCTGGACTTTTTTTGGTTGGTAGGCTCTTAACTGCTGCCTCAACCTCAGACCTTGTTATTGGTCTGTTCAGGGATTCAGCTTCTTCCTGGTTTAGTCTTAGGAGAGTGTAAGTTTCCAGGAATTTATCTATTTCTTCCAGATTTACTGGTTTATGTGCATAGAGTTGTTTGTAGTAATCTCTAATAGGAGTTCGTATTTCTGCAGAATTGGTGGTGATATTCCCTTTATCATTTTTTATTGCGTCTATTCGATTCTTCTCTCTTTTCTTTTTTATTAGTCTAGCTAGCAGTCTGTCTATTTTGTTACCTTTTCAAAAAACCAGCTCCTGCATTTATTGATTTTTTGAAGGGTTTTTGTGTCTCTATCTCCTTCAGTTCTGCTCTGATCTTAGTTATTTCTTGTCTTCTGCTAGCTTTTGAGTTTTTTTTGGTCTTGCTCCTCTGGCTCTTTCAATTTTGATGATACGCTGTCGATTTCAGATCTTTCCTTGCTCCTCATGTGGGTATTTATTGCTATAATTTTCCCTCTAGACATTGGTATAAATGTGTCCCAGAGATTCTGGTACGTTGTGTCTTTGTTCTCATTGGTTTCGAAGAACATCTTTATTTCTGCCTTCATTTCATTGTTTATCCAGTCAACATTCAGGAGCAGAATGTTGTTCAGTTTCCATTCTGAACTGTTGTGTGGTTTTGAGTTAGTTTCTTAATCCTGAGTTCTAATTTGATTGCACTGTGGTCTAAGAGACAGTTTGTTAATGATTTCCATTCTTTTGCATTTGCTGAGGAGTGGTTTACTTCCAATTAAGTGGTCAATTTTAGAGTAAGTGTGATGTGGTGCTGAGAAGAATGTATATTCTGTGGATTTGGGGTGGAGAGTTCTGTAAATGTCTATTAGGTCTGCTTGCTCCAGATCTGTGTTCAAGTCCTGGATATCCTTGTTAATTTTCTATCTCACTGATCTGTCTAATATTGACAGTGGAGTGTTAAAGTCTCCCACTGTTATTGTGTGGGAGTCTAAGTCTCTTTGTAGGTCATTAAGAACTTGCTTTATGTATCTGGGTGCTCCTGTATTGGGTGCGTATGTATTTAGGATCGTTAGCTCTTCTTGTTGGACTGATCCTTTTACCATTATGTAATGTCCTTCTTTGTCTCTTGCTCTTTGTTGGTTTAAAGTCCGTTTTAATCAGAGACCAGGATTGCAACCCCTGCTTTTTTTTCCTCTCTCTCCATTTGCTTGGCAAATCTTCTTCCATCCCTTTATTCTGAGTCTATGTCTGTCTGCACATGAGATGGGTCTCCTGAACACAGCACACCAATAGGTCTTGACTTTTTATCCATTTTGCCAGTCTATTCAAAACGTCCCCCAGATCTGTGCTGACGACCCACAGTGCTGGCTGGAGCTGCTGCTCAGATCTGTGCTGGTGACTCGGGGTCCTTTTCAGCCTGGCGGGAGCCTCCTGGGCTGTGGCCGCAGAGGCCGTGGGAGGAGTGCCGTATCCGAACGGAGTACCGGAGGGGAAAAGCCACCCACCCTCCAGCCAGCTGCACCTCCCAGGTCCTCCTTGGGCTACACCCACTGTCCAACCAGTCCCATTGAAATGAACCTGGTACCTCTGTTTTGTGTTGGTCTTGCTGGGAACCGTGGCCCCGAGCCACGTCTAATCTGGCCGTCTTGGCCCAGCCCACAATTGCTTTCATGTCTGTTTTCTATAACTCCAATATCTGGATTTCAATGTCTTCTTGTTTGTTGTTTCTCTTTATTTTTTCGTCATTTGGTTCTTTTTCCAGATATGTCTGCTGATTTTTGGTTAAATGCCACATGTATTTTAAAAATCATAGTGACTATACATTTGTTCTCTCTCCTCAGATTTACCTGTTCACTCAGGAGGCATTTAGGGTCCGTAAAGATCCTTTTTGGCTGATCAGTTATTGAGGTAATTTAAGGCTGAACTTGATTCTCCAAAGGCTTTTGGTTTACCCTTAATCTTAATGCATGTAGGATTTCAAGAGCTCCAGCGGAAACCCGGGCTGTCGGTCAGTGCGCCGCCCCCCAGGGAGGTCACAGACTCCAGCTTCCAGGACTTCTTCGTTTCTCAGCCTCTTACGGGTCTCCGCTTCTCCACGGGCCCCTTTCCTCTCGGTGCCTGGGATTCTCGGAAGGTCCCCAAGCTGTCCCTTTCCTTAGGCACCGTGGGTCAGCACCGCTCGGACCTGAGCCAACGCTGAAAAGCGAAGCCCTCCGGGAACGCCAGGGCCATTGGCACAGACGCCCTCCCCTTGCCCTGGTTTTCCGACCCTATTCTGGGAGTCATAACTGCGACTCCAGTTTTTTGACTAACAGGTTTCCGAGTTTGTTTGTTTTTTTTTTCTTCAGACAAACCAAACAGATATTTACATTCTGACCTATTTCATTAGGAAAATCGCTTTCTCTTCTTTTGATACAGAATATCCGAACGGAATGTAGAAGCCCTGGACGGGCGAGACCATTTCACCCTCTGAGAGCATCGCCTCCTTTTCCTTCTGCTAGTGTTTTCTTCGCCTCTGAAGCCAACCTTCACTTTTTTTTCCCCTTTGTTAATATGTTGGGTTTTGTCTGGTCTGAATTTTAGAAATTTAAAAGATTATCAGCATATGTGTGAATATAACCTTTTTTCATTAATAATCCTGTAACAGAAAAAATCCTTAGTCATTTCCTTAAGGCAGTGACTGTGTTATTCTTTTTGCGGGCCTGTATCACATATTTATTGCTTTGAAATAAAGTTAATGTGAAACTTTTTTTCATTAAAAAGGAGCTAATATTAGAAATGCTTGATAGAACATTCATATTATATATTTATATAGTATAACAGTTTATAATTATATATAAACATAAATATATAATTATAGTACTCATTTATAGAAATGCCACATATTTATGTAATGTATAAATTTATATATAAATATATATTTCTATATTTATACATAAATTAATTGTATTAATATCTTATTTATATAAATATAAATATATAAAAAATGAATTATGTAATATAAATAAAATGGCACATGTTATATATTATATTATATGTACTATTATATTCATGCATTATATATAATTATATATCATACATCCTATTATATAATATAATTATATTATATAATCATAAGATACATGTTATCTAATATATTGTATTATGTAATAATATATAATGTATAATATATGTATCATATAATATTCTATCATACAATTTTATATAATATATAATATGTAGTATTACATAATGCATTATAAATATGTAAACATTTATAGTAATACTTAAATATTACATATTTATATTTTTATATATAAATATTTAACTTTGATTCCATTTTTTTGGCTGGCTAATATACTTTTTGAAATTTTTTTTAAAAAGTAAAAAGCCATTTATATTTTACTTATAAAAAGCTATTTAATAATAAACATATATAAATAAAATGTATAAATATTTATATACATAAATAAAATGTACACATTATATATCTATGTATTTATCCCCTCAATACTGGCTCTCCAGAGTTAGTTAACATGAAGCATTTGAATTATATTCTGTGCTCATATATTACATGTACCTGGATTCCATATACAAAGTTTTCTTTTTCAAAAGTGGCACTATTCATGTTATTTTGCCATTAACCTTTTTCATTTTACAACATATTTTCTGACATCTTTCTAAGTTAGTAAATCAAATTTTTTCTGGTTATTTATTGCTGCATAACAAAAATTCATCCCAAAACGCAGTTACTTAACATAATAATTTATGACTGCCCCTGTACTTCTGTGGTTCGGGAATTCGACAGCGCAGGGTCGGGGAGACTGGTCTCTCCCCACAGATTCTCTGGCCTCCTCTGGGAAGCCTCACGGCAGGGGCTGGAATAGCTGTCCACAGGCCCGGAGCCTCTCTCTGTCTTCCTGGCTGTCCTTTCCTCTCCAAAATCACACTACTGCACTCCAGCCTGGACAACAGAGTGAGACTCTGTCTCAAAATCAATCAATCAATCAATCAATGAAAAAACAATCGACCTTTCTTTACCTTTAGGCTCCTGCGAAGCTGCTGAATGAGACACAGTGTCTTTAAGAGAGGTAGAAGCTCTCTTGGGCATGCGGTTAAATGTGTCTGAGGCCTTAACAAAGGATCGTACAGCCCCATCCTGAGTTCATCTTTCCCAGGGACCAGACTTTACTGCCCTAGATTTGAAAGACTTTGCCTGGAGACACCACAATGAGAGAGAGTAGTCCCTTCCCACCCGGCAGACCCTGGCTCCTTGCTGTTCCATCTCAATTCTACTAAAACACCCGAATACCTTCTTCTTTAATTAATGTCTCCCTGCTTATCTTTTTTCACCTGCATCTGGAAAAATCCAGCTGGCATCTTCTATTGTTCCACTTGGAAATCACCCTAGTCGGATCCATGAGGTCCTCAGGTATTCTTACCAATGATTGGTTTTTTTTAGATGGAGTCTCACTCTGTGTCCCAGGCTGGAGTGCAGTGGCGTGATCTTGGCTCACTGCAGCCTCCGCCTCTTGGGTTCTGGGAATTTTCCTGCTTCAGCCTCCCGAGCACCTGGGATTACAGGCATGCGCCACCCTGCCTGGTTAATTTTTTGTATTTTTAGTAGAGATGGGATTTTTCCATGTTGCCCAGGCTGGTCTCAAACCCCTGACCTCAAGTGATCTGCTCGCGTTGGCCTCCCAAAGTGCTGGGATTACAGACGTGAGCCACCTCGCCCAGGAGACCACTGGTCATATAGTCACAGGCAGCGATTTTGCTGACTGTTCTGCTAGGACCTCACTCAGGCGCTCTTTCCTCCAGCTTCCAACAAGCACTCTCTGTGCCCTTCACGCTTCCTCCAAGAGTTTCCCAAAGGTCCTTGCAACCTCCATTATAGTCTTTCAAGGCAGGTGTAGCATTTTCTCATTGCTGAATCCCAAATCCAGCATTTTAAGTTTTGGTTACAGTAGCAGTCTCCTTCCAGATACCAAAGTTTGTTCCTGTTATCAGCTACTGCAAAACACACCACTGCAAAACCCTTACCCACACAGCAGAGAATATGTGTTGTGAGGAATTTAGTGCGCCCTGGATTCCATACTTAGATGGAATACGTGAAACATTTTACCCTTCAACATATATTTACCCAAACGATTTTTTTTTCTACTTCTACCTATTTCTATTCAGAGTGCAATGAATCTTTTCATCACCCTCTGCCGTTGGGTGTCTGGGGCACTTGAAGCCAATGTATTTACTGATGGTAAAAGAAAAGAAGATAAAGGAAGGGGATATTTCCTGGAGGGTCATCACAAGGTTGCACTTGTCTCGGTGTCTGGTTTGTGTGACTGAATCCCAAAGCTAGAGGCAGGTGGTGGAAGGAAGTTGAAATGGACTCCTTGCTGTTTCCTGGAGGCCTCACCTATTCCCGGTTAGAAGGAGAATGTGTGCTAAACCCAGCTGCCAACGCACGCCCAGGGCAAGCCCCTCCTGCTCCTGTCCTTCCATGTGGACTTTAGCCTCCATGACGTAATTGGTCAACGATTTTCTTTGGTGTTTTCATAGGAAGGCGCTGCCACACTGCTACTACATATATGGAATAAAACTTGAATCTTTGAAGGGCCAGGGCCTGTAAGCCTGCAGCCACCTTAACACGGAAGTCTCAAAATGCTCATAGCCAGTGAGGACCAAGAAACTGCCGGAATCTGCCATCCAGCCTCCAGTTCTTTGTTTGTGTGTTTTGAGACAGGGTTTCTCGCTTTCACCCAGGTGGAGTGCAGTGGTGTGACCACAGCTCACTGTAATCTTGAACTCCTGGGCTCAAAAGATTCTCTCCCTTAGCCCCCTGAGAAGCTAGGGCTACAGGCACATGCCACCACACCTGGCTAATTTTGCAAATCATTTTTTGTAGACATGGGGTCTCCCTATGTTGCCCAGGCTGGCCTCTAACTCCTGGCCTCACGTAGTCCTCCCACCTGGACCTTCCCAAGTATTGGGATTACAAGTGTGAGCCGCTGCCTTGCCTTCTCTAGCTCTGAGTCTTGCTGAGCTTAGTATCCTAAGGCAAAAGATCCTTGATTTTTTTTTCTTTTCCTCCCAAGGTAAGGTCTGTGGTGTGTGTGAACTATTCACGTGTAACAACAGCCAGCATGTACTGAAAGCTCACTTTATGCCTGGAGACAAGTTAACTGGCTGCACTGCTGTTTCACATAATCTCATTTAATTTTCTCAACAACCTTAGGGAATAGACACTCTAATTATCCCCATTTTACAGATGAGGGCAGTGAGGTTTAGAACAAACAACATCCAGGCCGGCAGGGAGGGCAGAATGAGAGCTTTGGACAGGCGTTTCCCAGGCGGGCTGTGTGGGAGGCCTCTACATTTCACCAGGAACTCTGTGTCTGTGTCCACACTTACCAAGGTACTGGTTTGTTTGTGCCTGAGTCCTGCTCTGTGGCCCAGGCTGGAGTGCAGTGGCGCGATCACGGCTCACTGCAACTTCTTTCCACCAGGTTCAATCAATTCTCCTGCCTCAGCCTCCAGAGTAGCTGGGGGCACCTGCCACCACGCCCAGCTTTTTTTTTTTTTTTGTATTTTTGGTAGAGACAGGGTTTCACCATGTTGGCCAGGCTGGTCTCAGACTCCTGACCTCAAGTGATCTGCCTGCCTCGGATTCCCAAAGTGCTGGGATTAGTCTTCAGCCACCGTGTCTGGCCCTACCAAGGCATTTTAGTGACCTGGTTGTCATCTAGAAAGTGACAAAATAATTGCTTACAGAGGCAACAGATTGTTAGACAATGCAGCATTGATCCCAATTAAGGGATCAGAGGGAAAGATCTTATGGAGACCCTGTCAACTCTATTCATCTGCCTGGGACTCATCGTGGAAACCCCTGTAAGTGTAACACTTTCTGTATTAGTCCATTTTCACATTGCTGGTAAAGATACACCTGAGACTGGGCAATTGACAAAAGGAGATTTAATGGACTCACAGTTCCACGTGGCGGCAGGCAGGAGACCGAGAGCGCCCAGTGACAAGGGTCTCCCCTTATAAAACCATCCGATATGGAGAGACTTATTCACTACCACAAAAACCGTATGGGAGAAACCGCCCCCATGATTCAATTAACTCCCACCAGGCCCCTCCCACGACATGTGGGAATTATGGGAGTACAATTCAAGGTGTGCTTTGGGAGGGGACACAGAGCCTCAGCTTTGATGCACATGTCTGAACTAGGTACATAAAGCTCAGCCCGTGGCTCAGGCATGTCGTGTTACTGAGTGGAACTGGGGCTGCCCACCCAGTGCAGTAAGACCAGCTATCCACATCCAGGTTTTGCAGCAGAAGAAAGGCAGGCATTTATCTGCAGGGCAGCAAGCAAGGAGAACTGGGCAGCTCATACCTAAGTCCCAACCACCCAGGTGGCTTACAGGGAAGGATTTTTAAAGTTGGGAGGCAGAGGCTACAGGCAAAGCCACAGATCAGTACAGGAAGGCGCTACATTTAGTTTGATTTAAAAAACCAGACATCTGGAAGCAGAGGCCCCCATAGGCTCACATTGGGACTAGTCATCTCAGTGCTTTGAAAGGTGGGGGTGGGAGGATTAATTGAGGCCAGGAGTTTGAGACCAGCCCGGACAACATAGGGAGAGTCCATCTCTCCAAATGTCATAGGTGAGTTCAAAGATTTTCTGATCTGTGATTGGTTGAGGAGGCGAAGCTTTGTTTAAAAATACGGGGTCTGCAGAAAAGAACGTTCACTCTGGCCTGCAGGTGTGGCTTCCTCCAGACCCCTCAGGAAGACATTTAGAACAAGAACCACAGTTGGAGTTTAGTTCTCAGTTCCTCCTTCTCTGAGGTCTGTGTGCTAACCAATCAGTTTAATGGGGTCCAGGTTTCTGGAAAGCATCTCAAGGACGCACACTAAGCTGTTTTGTTTAGATTCTGTAGGGAATAACGCGGTCTGACTGTGTCCACACCGACATCTCATCTTGACTTGTAGCTCCCACGTTTCCCACTTAGGGATAGGGGAGGGGTACCCCACAAGTCCCTAAGTCGTGGTAGTGAATAAGTCTCACGAATCTGCTGGTTTTATCCGTGGGAGTTCCCCTGCACTCACTCTCTTGCCTGCCACCATGGAAGACGTGCCTCCGCGTCTCCTTTACCTTCTGCCATGATTGTGGGGCCTCCCCAGCCATGCGGAACTGAGTCCATGAAACCTCTTTCCTTTGTAAATTAACGAGTGTTGGGTGTGTCTTTATTAGCAGCATGAGAACCGACGGATACAGGAAACAAAAACTTTCCTGACTCTAACTTTCTTGGCTATTGTTTTGAGCGACAGTTACCTTCTTGCTTATCAAGTTGCTGGTTTTACTTCTCAGGGCTAGCTAGGTGCCTGGAATTTCTTTGAAGGAACTCAAGATTTTTCTGTGTTTTCATGCTGGGGTAGGGGAGGGGTACCCTGCAAGTCCCTAAGAGTGGTGCCTATTATACCTCAGTTATAAGATAACTGAGCTAGGGAACATATGATCCAGCAATCCCATTGCTGAGTGTACACCCCAAAGAAAAGAAAGTAGTATATTGAACAGGCATCTGCACTCTGATGCTTGTTGCAGCACTGTTTACAAAAGTTAAGATTTGGAAGCAACCCAGTTGTCCATCAACAGATGAATAGATAAAGAAAATGTGGTACGTGTACACAATGGAGTACTATTCAGCCATAAAAAAGAATGAGGTCCAATCATTTGTAACTACACGGATGGAAGTGGAGATCATTATGGTATGTAAAATAAGGCAGGCACAGAAGGACAAATATCACACGTTTTCACTTATTTATGGGATCTACAAATCAAAACCATTTTGTAATCCCAGCAATTTGGGAGGATGAGGTGGATGGATCTTGAGGTCAGGAGTTCAAGACCAGCCTGGCTAACATGGTGAAACCCCGTCTCTACTAAAAATGAAAAGAATTAGCCAGGCGTGGTGGTGCGTGCCTGTAATCCCAGCTACTCAGGAGGCTGAGGCAGGAGAATCACTTGAACCTGGGAGATGGAGCTTGCAGTGAGCTGAGATTGCGCCAATGCACTCCAGCTGGGGAAATAGAGGGAGACTGTCTCAAAAAAAAAAAAAAAAAACAATTGAAGTCATGGATACAGAAAGGGTGAGGGGGGCTGGGTGGGCGGTCAGGGGGATGGGTAGGTAGGGATGGTTAATCGGTGAAAACCAAGTCAGAATGAATAAGATCTATTTGGTAGCACAACAAGGTGACTCTAGCCAATAATAACTCATGTATTTTACGGTAACATAAAGAGTGGAATTGGGTTGTTTGTAACTCAAAGGATAAATGCTTGAGGGGATGAATACCCTGTTCTCCATGATGCGCCCCTGTATCAAAACATCTCAGGTACCGCACAAGTATGTACAGCTTCCATGTACCTACAAGAATAACAAATAAAAAAAAATTTAAAAAAGATTACTAGAGAAGTAGGGTCCACACAAGATAGTAATAATACAGGTTAGGAAATGCTACGTGCCAAAGGCGTGGCACCCACGAGTACTTCAGGGACTCTGAAGCCACGCCCAGCGACAAGCCAGAAGGTGCACACACACACACACACACACGACCCTGATTGTGCTGCTGGCCGGCAGAAAAATAATGCCCAAACTTTCCTGGCAGTTGAAGCAGACAGTGGAGAGGTGACTGCTGAGCTGTTTGGAGGAGCCGCTTAGAGCAGCACTGGCTGCTTTTGTCCCTGATTGGTGTGAGCGTTTTCACATGGATCTTTTCTCTGGTTCTGGAATCAGAGGCATCTGAGCTGGTGAGCAGTCTTTCTGCCTCCAAGAAACTGGGGACCCGGGAAAGGAGGGTGCTGTGAGGAAGGACTAGCCTGCTTCGGCCAGGTTTGTTGTTCCTTCCTTATTGGCACAGCCTTGCGGGCAGCAGAGAGGGCCTGGTAAGCGTCTCATCTGCCTACGGGACAGTCTGAGACCCGCCTCGCTGCTTTGATTCTTCTTCTTGCCAAGACAGACCTGGCTTGCGCTGTGTACTCCGTCCGCCCCTGGGAGGCAGACAGGTGGGGACCGGGAAAGGCGGCTGCTGACTCCGAGCAGATGCATTGCCCTTGAGACCCGGGGCCGGGAGCGAGGGGGCTGCCCGGGCGGAGACCCAGCAGAGCTCAGCGCGTGGGCAGGCTGCGGACGGTCTGCGAATCTGCAGCTCACACCTGTGCCCGAGCGCCCTCTCCCTCCCATCGGCTCCATCCTGTGACCTTGGGAGACGTGGGGGCCTCGCCACGTGTTCCGAGGCCCTGGAGGGGGGCTCCGTGGTGGGTGGGCGACGCCCCGCGGCACTGGTGCCTCCCTGGACGTTGCCGGGGCGGTCACGCGGTACCCCCTGCACCCCCGCAGTTCGGGCCAGCGGCCCCTCCGCCCTGGCGCCCCGCCTTCCCCTGGGCTCAGGTGTGACCGTGGCCCTGGGACGTGGGCACCGGGAGGAAGTAGTGAAGGCGGCGGGCGCGGGGCGAGCTGCCTGGTGCGGACGAGCGGCAGTTTGCGGAGTTAACGTGGGCAGCGTCTTCGGGAAGCGAAGGAAGGAGCGCCGTCTGCCCGGCGCCGCCGCCCCCCGCGGGCTGCCTGTGTGTGCCGTGCATGTGCGCGCGAGTGTGTGCGTGTGTGTGTGCGCGCGGGTGTGAGTGCGCGCGCGCCGAGGCGTTCCTCAGGTTGCGCTGCCTGGAAACCGAGGGAGCCATTGGAGAGGCGGAGGGTGGGGGTGGGGGCTCCCCGACCCTCGGAGGAGCCGGGGCGCAGGCGGCCGAGGCGAGCCTAGAACCCGGCTCCCGAGCGCGGGCGCGGGCGGAGGGGGACGGAGCCGCCAGGGAGGAGGAGCCGGGAGGAGGCCGGAGCTGCATGGAGTTTCTGGGGCGCGCAACTCCGGCGGGGCCTCGGCCACTGCGCTCCGGGGCGCAGCGCGGCAGCCGCGCACATGGGCTGAACCCGCGCGGCCGGCGGCAGCGGGAGGGGTAGAGGAGCGCGCGGGGCGGGGTGCGGGGTGCGGGGCACGCGTCCCCAGGCGGGAGCGGAGGACACAGACCGGGAGGCTCGCGCCCAGACCGCGCTCCGAGTCGGCGAGGGGGCTCGTGCCGGTCCCGGCGCGCGCGTGGGGAGCGGCCCGGGGGCGCCGAGGGAGCCGGCGGTGGCAGCGAAGATGCCGGCGCGAGGACGCGGCTGCCGGCGGGGGGTGTGAGCGAGACGCTGAGCGCTGCCGGCGGCGCCTCCATTCCGCGCCGCCCCCTCCCTGCCGGCCTCGGAGGAGCCCCCCGCGCGGTGCGGAGGCGCGTCGGCTGCCGGGCTGCGGGGCCCCGGCGCAGCGAGAGGTGAGTGCGGCCGCCCGCTCCCCGCCCCGCGCGCGACCTCTCCTCCCTCTTCCCGGGGTCCTCGCCGCTCTCCCGGGCGCCCCAACCCCCGGGCGGTCGCGGGCCCCCGTGCTCGGAGTGGGCGGGCGATCCGCGGACCTGTTGGCTCCGGCACCGTCCCCTCCCGGCGGGCTGCGGCGGCCCGGACCCCCAGCCCTCGGTGCAGCTGCCTCCCGGCCGCCGGCCTGGGGGTGTGGGGTGGGGAAGGGCCGCGGTTCACTCGGGTGTCCCGGCACCTTGTGCGCCGGAGGCTGCCAGCCGTTCCTCTGCCCCCCGGCGCCGGTGGCCACCCGGCTGCGCGCGCCCGGGCGGTGGGGAGGGACGAAGGGGACCCGGAGCCGCACCGCAGCCCAGGTGGGAGCGCCCGGCGGCAGCCAGGTCTCCGCGGGAAGCCGGAGGGAGTCATGGCGATCGGGGAGGCGGGAGGCAGGGTTCGCTCCCTCCCTAGCCCCGGCGCCGACTGCTCGCCTTCCTGGGCGCGCGCTCCTGGCTGCCACCCGCCCGGGTCCGGGGGCGCCGGGGTGCAAGGGGTAACCGGAGAGGCCTCTGCAGTCCGGCTGGGACGCAGTCCCCGAGCCCGCAGCGGCTGGACGGGTCTGGCGCCTGGGCAGGGGTGGGCTCCGTCTTCCCCGGGCAGTCTGGGTTTCCGCGGGTGCCCGGTCTCCCCGGACTAGCTCGACGCGGAGTGAACTTCCCGAGACTTGGTCTGAGGGCTCCCAGGCAGCAGCAGGTAGTTCTGGGCCGGCCCCAGGGCGAGGGCGAACGGGGGACGCAGCGTTCCGACCGGCCTGGTGCTAGCCTCGGGCCACGTGCGCCCGGGCCGCCTCCCCACCGCGGTGTCCCACTGCCCTTTTTTCTTGGACGAGGCTTGTGTGAGGAAGGCGCCTTTCCTCCATTTGGGCCGAAGCCCTTAGCTCCCGGGTGAAGCGGTGTCTGCAGTTCCCTGGGTGCCAAGCCTGGGGCGCCAGCCATCCCCAGGCCCTGAGCCGGCTTTCTGCAAAAAAAAAAAAAAAATAAAAAATAAAAAAAAATAAAAACAACAGACTTTCTTGGGCTCAGGGAACAGCAGCCTAGCGCCGGCGGCATGCGGCTGGGAAGTCTGTTTAGTGCTGATAATCACTACATTCTAGAGTGACCCACAGTAACCTCCGTGACAGAGTTGAGATGACCTTCTCAGAAAGAATGGGTAGATTTCTGCGCTGCTGGTGTGCAGACAAACGCAACATTTGTGCACATGGGAGAACTCATGAGCTCCTCGGATTTTTAGGTTCTGCTTCTTTAACTGCTGACTTTTGCTCGAAAAGGGAAATTATTTTTCAATTCAGGCATCAGAGCTTTTGGAAAGGAATTTAAAGCCATTTGGTGTGAAATTGTCTTGAGGCTAGAACAGGACGTGTTTTCATAGGCGCCCGATTCCAGCTCTCCTCCCTGGCTTGGTGGTGGTTTTATTTCATTTTTGTGGGGTGGGAGGAGGTGTTGGAAGAAGGAATGGAGTCTTGATTTTTGTCTGCTCCCTGTGTGTTCTGATGCCCAGGTGTCCCCTCAGACCTCTCCGCCTTGCAAGGTTGTCACCACGCCCGGTTTCGGATTCGTTCCTGGGCTCCAGGAACTGGGTAACTTTGCTAGTTCCTCAGACCATCGGCGGGGTCCCCGACCGAAGCCCCAAGCGTGCCCTGAGCTGCGTTTCCGCAGCGGCCTGCCCTGGTGGGAGCCCTGTGGAAGGGCTCTGTTTTTTGAGTTCACTGCAGACGTGTGGGTTTTTCATGGCAATAGCTGCGTGGAGCTGTTTACTGAGAAGCTGTTCTACGACAGTGAAGTTGGTTACGGGGTGTATCTAAGCAGAGTAATGAAAACAAAACT